>NC_054475.1:55568670-55886141 GCF_017639515.1 Carcharodon carcharias | reverse complement strand
CACACTATCTCGCCCCCCATCAGCCTCACACTCTATCCCCCCATCACCTTCACACTCTCTCCCCCATCACCCTCACACTCTCTCTCCGCTATCACTCTAACACTCTCTTTTGTCCACATCACCCTCACACTCTCTCCCCCCATCAAATTCCGACTCTCTCCCCCATCACCCTCACACTCTCTCACACCCATCTTCCTCACACTCTCTCCCCCATCACCCTCACACTCTCTCTCCCCCTATCACCCTCACACTCTCTCTCCCCCAGCACCCTCACACTCTCTCTCCCCATCACCCTCACACTCTCTCACCCCCGTCAAACTCACACTCGCTCTCCCACATCACCTTGACACTCTCACTCCCCAATCACCCTCACACAGTCTCCCCCCATCACCCTCACACTTTCTCTCCCCAGCACCCTCACAATCTCTCTCCCACATCACCCTCAAACTCTCTCTCCCCCATTAACCTTACACTCTCTCTCCCCCGTCAACCTCACACTCTCTCCCACATCACCCTCACACTCTCTCTCCCCCATGACCCTCACATTATCTTTTGCCCACATCACCCTCACACTCTCTCCCCCCATCACCTTCATACTCTCTCCTCCATCACCCTCACACTCTCTCTCCCCATCACCCTCACACTCTCTCCGCCATCATCCTCACACTCTCTCACCCCCATCACCCTCACACTCTCTCTCCCCCATTACCCTCAAACTCTCTCTCCCCCCATTACCCTCACCGTATCTCTCCCCATCACCCTCACAGTATCTCTCCCCATCACCCTCACAATCTCTCTCCCCCATCACCCTCACACTCTCTCTTTACCCCATTACCCTCACACCCTCTCTACCCATAACCTTCACTCTCGCTCCCCCATCATCCTCACACTCTCTCTCCCCCCATCACAATCACACTCTCTCACCCCCCATCACTCTCATACTCTCTCCCCATCACCCTCACATTCTCCCTCCACCCATCACCCTCACACTCTCTCACCCCCATCACCCTCAAACCCTCTATCCAATCCTCAACCTCACACTCTCTCTCCCCACCACCCTCAAACTCCCTCACCCCTTCACACTCACACTCTCTCCCCCCATCACCCTCACACTCTCTCTCCCCCCATCACCTTGACACTCTCTCTCCCCCCATCACCCTCACACTCTCTCCCCCCATCACCCTCACAACCTCTGACCCCATCATCCTCTCACACTCTGACTCCCATCAACCTTCAAATACTCTCTCTCCCCATCATCCTCACACTCTCTCTCCCCCAATCACCCTCACGCTCTCTCCCCCCCATCATCCTCACTCTCTCTCTCCACCATCAACCTCACACTCTCCTTCCCCATCACCATCACATTCTCTCACCCCCATCACCCTCACACTCTCTCTTGCCCCATCACCCTCACACTGTCTCCCCCCATCACCCTCATACTCTCTCCCCCCATCAACTTCACAATCTCTCTCCCCCCATCACCCTCACAATCTCTGACCCCCATCATCCTCTCACACACTGCCCCCCCATCAACCTTCAAAGACACTCTCTCCCCATCATCTTCACACTCTCTCTCCCCCAATTACCCTTACACTCTCTCCCCCCATCATCCTCACTCTCTCTCTCCACCATCAACCTCACACTCTCCTTCCCCATCACCCTCACACTCTCTCACCCCCATCACCCTCACACTCTCTCTTGCCCCATCACCATCACACTCTCTCCCCCATCACCTTCATACTCTCTTCCCACATCACTATCACACTCTCTTTCCCCAATCCCCCTCACAATCTCTCTTGCCCCATCGCCCTCAGACTCTCTCCCTCCATCACCTTCATACTCTCTCCCCCATCACCCTCACAATCTCTCCCCCCAGCACGCTCACACTATCTCTCCCCATCACACTCACACTCTCGCTCCCCATCATCCTCACATTCTCTCCCCCATCTCCCTCACACTCTCTCACCCATCACCCTCGCACTCTCTCTCCCCCATTACCCTCAAACTGTCTCTCCCCCATTACCCTCACAGTATCGCTCCCCATCACCCTCACAATCTCTCTCCCCCATCACCCTCACACTCTCTCTCCCCCATTACCCTCACACCCTCTCTACCCCGATCACAATCACACTCACTCACCTCCCATCACTCTCACACTCTCTCCCCATCACCCTCACATTCTCCCTCCACCCATCACCCTCACACTCTCTCTCCCCATCACCCTCAAACTCCCTCACCCCTTCACACTCACACTCTCTCCCCCCATCACCCTCACACTCTCTCTCCCCCAATCACCCTCACAATCTCCTTCCCCATCACCATCACATTCACTCTCCCCCATCACCCTTACACTCTCTCCCCCATCACCCTCACACTCTCTCTTGCCACATCATCCTCACATTCTCTCTCCCACCTTCACCCTCAAACTTTCTCTCCCCCCATCAGCTTTAGTCTCTCTCCCCCATCGCCCTCACACACTCTCGGCCAATCACCCTCACGCTCTCTCTCCCCCAGCACACTCACACTCTCTCTCCCCCAGCACCATCACACTCTCGCTCCCACATCAACCTCACACTCGCTCTCCCACATCACTCTCACACTCTCTCACCCCCATCACCCTCACACTCTCTCCACCATCACCCTCACACTCTCTCTCCCACAGCACCCTCACACTCTCTCTTGCCCCATCACCCTCATACTCTCTCCCCCATCACCCTCACACTCTCTCTTGCCCACATCACCCTCAGACTCTCTCACACCCATCTCCCTCACACTCTCTCCCCCATCACCCTCACACTCTCTCCACCATCACCCTCACACTCTCTCTCCCACAGCACCCTCACACTCTCTCTTGCCCCATCACCCTCATACTCTCTCCCCCATCACCCTCACACTCTCTCTTGCCCACATCACCCTCAGACTCTCTCACACCCATCTCCCTCACACTCTCTCCCCCATCACCCTCACACTCTATCTCCCCCATCACCCTCACTCTCTCTCTTACCCCATCACCCTCACACTCTCTCCCCATCACCTTAATACACTCCACCCCATCACCCTCACACTCTCTTCCCGCATCAGCTTCACTCTCCCTCCACCATCTCCCTCACACACTCTCCCCCATCACCCTCACACTCTCTCTCCTCCAGCACCCTCACACTCTCTCTTCCCATCACCCTCACACTCTCTCACCCCCGTCAAACTCACACTCTCTCTCCCACATCACCCTGACACTCTCGCTCCCCCATCACCCTCACACAATCTCCCCCCATCACCCTCACACTTTCTCTCCCCCAGCAACCTCACAATCTCTCTCCCACATCACCATCAAACTCTCTCTCCCCCATTAACCTTACACTCTCTCTCCCCCTTCACCTCACACTCTCTCCCCCCTCACCCTCACACACTCTCTCCCCCATGACCCTCACATTATCTTTTGCCCACATCACCCTCACACTACCTCCCCCCATCACCTTCATACTCTCTCCTCCATCACTCTCACACTCTCTACCCCATCACCCTTACACTCTCTACCCCTTCACCCTCACACTCCCTCACCCCCATCACCCTCACACTCTCTCTTGCCCCATCACCCTCACACTCTCTCCCCCCATCACCTTCATACTCTCTCCCTCCATCACTATCACACTCTCTCTCCCCAATCCCCCTCACAATTTCCCTTGCTCCATCACCCTCAGACTCTCTCCCTCCATCACCTTCATACTCTCTCCCCCATCACCCTCACAATCTCTCCCCCATCTCCCTCACACTCTCTCATCTATCACCCTTGCACTCTCTCTCCCCCATTACCCTCAAACTCTCTGTCCCCCATTACCCTCACAGTATCTCTCCCCATCACCCTCACAATCTCTCTCCCCCATCTCCCTCACACTCTCTCACCCATCACCATCGCACTATCTCACCCATCACCCTCGCACTCTCTCTCCCCCATTACCCTCAAACTGTCTCTCCCCCATTACCCTCACTGTATCTCTCCCCATCACCCTCACAATCTCTCTCCCCCATCACCCTCACACTCTCTCTCCCCCCATTACCCTCAAACTCTCTCTACCCCATTACCCTCACAGTATCTCTCCCCATCACCCTCACAATCTCTCTCCCCCATCACCCTCACACTCTCTGTCTACCACATTAGCCTCACACCGTCTCTACCCATAACCTTCACACTCACTCCCCCAACACACTCACACTCTCTCTCCCCAGCACCCTCACACTCTCGCTCCCACATCAACATCACACTCGCTCTCCCACATCACCCTCACACTCTCCCCCATCACCCTCACACTCTCTCTCCCCCAGCACCCTCAAACTCTCTCTTGCCCCATCACCCTCATACTCTCTCCCCCATCACCCTCACACTCTCTCTTGCCCACAACTCCCTCACACTCACTCTCCCCATCACCCTCAATCTCTTTCCCCCATTACCCTCAAACTATCTCACCCCCATCACCCTCACACTCTCTCCCCCATCACCTTCACACTCTCGCCCCATCACTCTCACACTCTCTCTCTCTCCCCATCATCCTCACACACTCTCACCCCCATCATCCTCAAACACTCTCTCCCCATTACCCTCAAACTATCTCGCCCCCCATCAGCCTCACACTCTATTCCCCATCACCTTCACACTCTCTCCCCCATCAGCCTCACACTCTCCCCCATCACCCTCACACTCTCTCACACCCATCACCCTCACACTCTCTTATCCATCACCCTCACACTCTCTCTCCCCCATCACCCTCACACTCTCTCTTATCCCATCACCCTCACACTCTCTCCCCCCATCACCTTAATACAATCTCACACCCATCACCCTCACACTCTCTGCCCGCATCAGCTTCACTCTCCCTCCACCATCACCCTCACACACTCTCCCCCTATCACCCTCACACTCTCTCTCCCCCAGCACCCTCACACTCTCTCTCCCCATCACCCTCACACTCTCTCACCCCCATCAAACTCACACTCGCTCTCCCACATCACCCTGACACTCTCTCTCCCCCATCACCTTCACACAGTCTCCCCCATCAGCCTCACACTTTCTCTCCCCCAGCACCCTTACAATCTCTCTCCCCCATCACCCTCAAACTCTCTCTCCCCCATCAACCTTAAACTCTCTCTCCCCCATCACGCTCACACTCTCTCTCTCCCCCATCACGCTCACACTCTCTCTCACCATCACCTTCACACTCTCTCCCCCATCACCCTCAGACTCTCTCTACCCTATCACGCTCACACTCTCTCCCCCCCATCACCCTCACACTCTCTCCCCGCATCAGCTTCACACTCCCTCCACCATCACCCTCACACACTCTCCCCCTATCACCCTGACACTCTCTCTCCCCATCACCCTCACACTCTCTCTCCTCCCATCACCCTCACACTCTCTCCCCCATCAACTTCACACTCTCTCTCCCCACATCACCCTCACATTCTCTGCCCACATCATCCTCTCACACTCTGCCCCCCCATCACCTTCAAAGTCTCTCTCTCCCCATCATCCTCACACTCTCTCTCTCCCAATCACCCTCACACTCTCTAACCCCCAACATCCTCACTCTCTCTCTCCACCATCAACTTCACACTCTCCTTCCCCATCACCATCACATTCTCTCTCCCCCATCACCCTCACACTCTCTCCCCCATTACCCTTACACTCTCTCTCCCTCCATCACCCTCACACTCTCTCTTGCCACATCATCCTCACATTCTCTCTCCCACCTTCACCCTCAAGCTCACTCTCCCCCATCACCCTCACACTCTCTCTCCGCCATCACCCTCACACTCTCTCTCCCAATCACCCTCACACTCTCTCCCCCATCAGCTTTAGTCTCTCTCCCCAATCGCCCGCTCACACTCTCGCCCCATCACCCTCACACTCTCTCTCCCCCAGCACCCTCACACACTCTCTCCCAATCACCCTCACACTCTCTCCCCCATCAGCTTTAGTCTCTCTCCCCAATCGCCCGCTCACACTCTCGCCCCATCACCCTCACACTCTCTCTCCCCCAGCACCCTCACACACTCTCTCCCCATCACCCTCACACTCTCCCAACCCCATCAACCTGACACTCGCTCTCCCACATCACCCTCACACTCTCTCACCCACATCACCCTCACACTCTCTCCCCCATCACCCTCACGTTCTCTCTCCCTCATCACCCTCACACCCTCCTTTGCCCACATCACCCTCACACTCTCTCTCCCCATCACCCTCAATCTCTTTCCCCCATTACTCTCACACTCTCTCTCCCCCATTACCCTCAAACTATCTCGCCCCCCATCACCCTCACACTCTCTCCCCCATCACCCTCACACTCTCTCTCCCCCAGCACCCTCACACTCTCTCCCCCCAGCACGCTCACACTATCTCTCCCCATCACTCTCACACTCTCGCTCCCCCATCACCCTCACACTCTCTCCCCCATTACCCTCACACTCTCTCTCCCCCCATCACCCTCACACTCTCTCCCCATCACCCTCACACTCTCTCTCCCCCCATCACCCTCACACTCTCTCCCCATCACCCTAACATTCTCTCTCCCCATCACCCTCACACTCTCTCCCCCATCACCCTCACACTGTCTCTCCCCCCATCACCCTCACACTCTCTCCCCCATCACCCTCACACTCTCTCTCCCCCATCACCCTCACACTTTCTCTCCCCCAGCACCCTCACAATCTCTCTCCCCCATCACCCTCAAATTCTCTCTCCCCCATCAACCTTACACACTCTCTCCCCCATCACGCTCACGCTCTCTCTCTACCCCATCCCCCTCACACACTCTCGCACCATCACCTTCACACTCTCTCCCCCATCACCCTCACACTCTCACTACCCTATCACCCTCACACTCTCTCCCCCCATCACCCTCACACTCTCACCCCGCATCAGCTTCACTCTCTCTCCCCATCACCCTCACACGCTCTCACCCCGTCAAACTCACACTCGCTCTCCCACATCACCCTGACACTCTCTCACCCCCATCACCCTCACAAAGTCTCCCCCCATCACCCTCACACTCTCTCCCCATCACCCTCACAGTCAATCTCTCCCATGACCCTCACACTGTCTTTTGCCCACATCAACCTCACACTCTCTCCCCCATCACCTTCATACTCTCTCCTCCATCACCCTCACACTCTCTCTCCTCCATCACCCTCACACTCTCTCCCCCATCACCCTCACACTCTCTCTCCCCATCACCCTCACACTCTCTCTTGCCCCATCAACCTCACACTCTCTCTCACCATCACCTTCACACTCTCTCCCCCATCACCCTCACACTCTCTCTACCCAATCACCCTCACACTCTCTCCCCCATCACCCTCGCACTCTCTCCCCGCATCAGCTTCAACCTCCCTCCACCATCACCCTCACCCCCTCTCCCCCCATCACCCTCACACTCTCTCCCCCAGCACCCTCACACTCTCTCTCCCCATCACCCTCACACTCTCTCACCCCCGTCAAACTCACACTTTCTCTCCCCCAGCACCCTCACAATCTCTCTCCCCCATGACCCTAACATTATCTATTGCCCACATCACCCTCACACTCTCTCCACCCATCACCTTGATACTCTCTCCTCCATCACCCTCACACTCTCTCTCCCCATCACCCTCACAATCTCTTGCCCCATCACCCTCACACTCTCTCCCCCATCACCTTCATAATTTCTCCCCCATCACCCTCACAATCTCTCCCCCCAGCACGCTCACACTATCTCTCCCCAACACACTCACACTCTCGCTCCCCCATCATCCTCACAATCTCTCCCCCATCTCCCTCACACTCTCTCACTCATCACCCTCACGCTGTCTCTCCCCCATTACTCTCCAACTCTCACTCCCCCATTACCCTCACAGTATCTCTCCCCATCACCCTCACAATCTCTCTCCCCCATCACTCTCACACTCTCTCTCCCCCCATTACCCTCAATCTCTCTCTCCACCATTACCCTCACAGTATCTCTCCCCATCACTCTCACAATCTCTCTCCCCCATCACCCTCACACTCTCTCTACCCATAACCTTCACACTCTCTCCCCCATGATCCTCACACTCTTTCTCCCCCCATCACCCTTGCAATCTCTCTCCCCCCATCACAATCACACTCTCTCACCCCCCATCACTCTCACACTCTCTCCCCATCACCCTCACATTCTCCCTCCACCCATTACCCTCAAACCCTTTATCCCCCCATCACCCTCACACTCTCTCTCCCCATCACCCTCAATCTCCCTCACCCCTTCACCCTCACACTCTCTCTCCCCCATCAACCTCACACTCTCTTTCCCCCCATCATCCTCACACTCTCTCCCCCCATCAACTTCACATTCTCTCACCCCCAATCACCCTCACACTCTCTGCCCCCATCATCCTCTCACACTCTGCCCCCCCATCAACCTTCAAAGTCTCTCTCTCCCCATCATCCTCACACTCTCTCTCCCCCAATCAACCTCACACTCTCTCCCCCCCATCATCCTCACTCTCTCTCTCCACCATCAACCTCACACTCTCCTTCCCCATCACCATCACATTCTCTCTCCCCATCACCCTCACACTCTCTCCCCCCATCAACTTCACACTCTCTCTCCCCCCATCACCATCACACTCTCTGCCCCCATCATCCTCACTCTCTCTCTCCACCATCAACTTCACACTCTCCTTCCCCATCACCATCACATTCTCTCTCCCCCATCAACCTCACACTCTCTCCCCCATTACCCTTAGACTCTCTCTCCCTCCATCACCCTCACACTCTCTCTTGCCACATCATCCTCACATTCTCTCTCCCAACTTCACCCTCAAACTCTCCCTCCCCTCATCACCCTCACAATCTCTCTCCCCCCATCACCCTCAAACTCTCTCTCCCCGATCACCCCCACACTCTCTCCCCCCATCAGCTTTAGGCACTCTCCCCCATCGCCCTCACACACTCTTGCCCCATCACCCTCACACTCTCTCTCCCCCAGCACACTCACACTCTCTCTCCCCCAGCACTCTCACACTCTCGCTCCCACATCAACATCACAATCGCTCTCCCACATCACCCTCAAACTGTCTCACCCCCAACACCCTCACACTCTCTCTCCCCCAGCACGCTCACACTCTCTCTTGCCCCATCACCCTCATACTCTCTCCACCAACACCCTCACACTCTCTCTTGCCCACATCACCCTCTCACTCTCTCTTTCCCCATCACCCTCAATCTCTTTCCCCCATTACCCTCACACACTCTCTCCCCCATTACACTCAAACTATCTCGCCCACCCATCACCCTCACACTCTCTCCCCCATCACCTTCACACTCTCTCTCCCCCAGCACCCTTACACTCTCTCTTGCCCCATCACCCTCATACTCTCTCCCCATTACCCTCACACTCTCTCTTGCCCACATCACCCTCACACTCTCTCCCCCATCACCCTCACACTCTCTCTCCCCTATCACCCTCACACTCTCTTTTGTCCACATCACCCTCACACACTCTACCCCCATCAACTTCATACTCTCTCTCCCATCACCCTCACACTCTCTCACACCCATCATCCTCACACTCTCTCCCCCATCACCCTCACAATCTCTCTCCTCCATCACCCTCACACTCCCTCTTACCCCATCACCCTCACACTCTCTCCCCCATCACCTTAATACAATCTCACCCCCACCACCCTCACACTCTCTCCCCGCATCAGCTCCACTCTCCCTCCGCCATCACCCTCACACACGCTCCCCCTATCACCCTCACACTATCTCTCCCCCAGCACCCTCACACTCTCTCTCCCCATCACCCTCACACTCTCTCACCCCCGTCAAACTCACACTCTCTCCCCCATCACCCTCACACTCTCTCTCCCCCATCACGCTCACACTCTCTCTCTCCCCCATCACCCTGAGACTCTCTCTCCCCCATCACGCTCACACTCTCTCTCCCCCATCATGCTCACACTCTCTCTCTCCCCCATCACCCTCACACTCTCTCCCCATCACCCTCACACTCTCTCTCCCCCATCACCCTCGCACTCTCTCTACACTATCACGCTCACATTCTCGCTACCCACATCACCCTCACACTCTCTGCCCACATCATCCTCTCACACTCTGCACCCCATCACCTTCAAAGTCTCTCTCTCCCCATCATCCTCACACTCTCCTTCCCCATCACCATCACATTCTCTCTCCCTCCAGCACCCTCACACTCTCTCCCCCATCACCCTCACACTCTCTCCCCCATCACCCTCACACTCGCTCTTCCCCATCACCCTCACACTCTCTCTCACCATCACCCTCACACTCTCTCTACCCAATCACCCTCACACTCTCTCCCCCATCACCCTCGCACTCTCTACCCCATCACCCTCACACTCTCTCCCCGCATCAGTTTCACTCTCCCTCTACCATCACCCTCAAACCCTCTCCCCCCATCACCATCACACTCTCTCCCCCAGCACCCTCACACTCTCTCTCCCCATCACCCTCACACTCTCTCACCCCCGTCAAACTCACACTCGCTCTCCCACATCACCTTGACACTCTCGCTCCCCCATCACCCTCACACAGTCTCCCCCCAGCACGCTCACAATCTCTCTCCGCCCATCACCCTCAAACTCTCTCTCCCCGATCACCCTCACACTCTCTCCCCCATCAGCTTTAGGCTCTCTCCCCCATCGCCCTCACACACTCTTGCCCCATCACCCTCTCGCTCTCTCTCCCCCAGCACACTCACACTCTCTCTCCCCCAGCACCCTCACACTCTCGCTCCCACATCAACATCACGCTCGCTCTCCCCCATCGCCCTCACACACTCTTGCCCCATCACCCTCTCACTCTCTCACCCCCATCACCCTCACACTCTCTCCCCCATCACCCTCACACTCTCTCTCCCCCAGCAACCTCACATTCTCTCTTGCCACATCACCCTCATACTCTCTCCCCCATCACCCTCACACTATATCTTGCCCACATCACCCTCTCACTCTCTCTTTCCCCATCACCCTCAATCTCTTTCCACCATTACCCTCACACACTCTCTCCCCCATTACACTCAAACTATCTCGCCCACCCATCACCCTCACACTCTCTCCCCCATCACCTTCACACTCTCTCTCCCCCAGCACCCTTACACTCTCTCTTGCCCCATCACCCTCATACTCTCTCCCCATTACCCTCACACTCTCTCTTGCCCACATCACCCTCACACTCTCTCCCCATCACCTTCACACTATCTCACGCCCATCACCCTCACACTCTCTCCCCCATCACCCTCACACTCTCTCTCCCCTATCACCCTCACACTCTCTTTTGTCCACATCACCCTCACACACTCTACCCCCATCAACTTCATACTCTCTCTCCCATCACCCTCACACTCTCTCACACCCATCATCCTCACACTCTCTCCCCCATCACCCTCACAATCTCTCTCCTCCATCACCCTCACACTCCCTCTTACCCCATCACCCTCACACTCTCTCCCCCATCACCTTAATACAATCTCACCCCCACCACCCTCACACTCTCTCCCCGCATCAGCTTCACTCTCCCTCCGCCATCACCCTCACACACGCTCCCCCTATCACCCTCACACTATCTCTCCCCCAGCACCCTCACACTCTCTCTCCCCATCACCCTCACACTCTCTCACCCCCGTCAAACTCACTCTCTCTCCCCCATCACCCTCACACTCTCTCTCCCCCATCACGCTCACACTCTCTCTCTCCCCCATCACCCTGAGACTCTCTCTCCCCCATCACGCTCACACTCTCTCTCCCCCATCATGCTCACACTCTCTCTCTCCCCCATCACCCTCACACTCTCTCCCCATCACCCTCACACTCTCTCTCCCCCATCATGCTCACACTCTCTCTCTCCCCCATCACCCTCGCACTCTCTCTACACTATCACGCTCACATTCTCGCTACCCACATCACCCTCACACTCTCTGCCCACATCATCCTCTCACACTCTGCACCCCATCACCTTCAAAGTCTCTCTCTCCCCATCATCCTCACACTCTCCTTCCCCATCACCATCACATTCTCTCTCCCTCCAGCACCCTCACACTCTCTCCCCCATCACCCTCACACTCTCTCCCCCATCACCCTCACACTCGCTCTTCCCCATCACCCTCACACTCTCTCTCACCATCACCCTCACACTCTCTCTACCCAATCACCCTCACACTCTCTCCCCCATCACCCTCGCACTCTCTCCCCCAGCACCCTCACACTCTCTCTCCCCATCACCCTCACACTCTCTCACCCCCGTCAAACTCACACTCGCTCTCCCACATCACCTTGACACTCTCGCTCCCCCATCACCCTCACACAGTCTCCCCCCAGCACGCTCACAATCTCTCTCCGCCCATCACCCTCAAACTCTCTCTCCCCGATCACCCTCACACTCTCTCCCCCATCAGCTTTAGGCTCTCTCCCCCATCGCCCTCACACACTCTTGCCCCATCACCCTCTCGCTCCCTCTCCCCCAGCACACTCACACTCTCTCTCCCCCAGCACCCTCACACTCTCGCTCCCACATCAACATCAAGCTCGCTCTTCCCCATCGCCCTCACACACTCTTGCCCCATCACCCTCTCACTCTCTCACCCCCATCACCCTCACACTCTCTCCCCCATCACCCTCACACTCTCTCTCCCCCAGCAACCTCACATTCTCTCTTGCCACATCACCCTCATACTCTTCCCCCATCACCCTCACACTCTCTCTTGCCCACATCACCCTCTCACTCTCTCTTTCCCCATCACCCTCAATCTCTTTCCCCCATTACCTTCACACACTCTCTCCCACATTACCCTCAAACTATCTCGCCCCCCCATCACCCTCACACTCTCTCCCCCATCACCCTCATACTCTCTCCCCCATCACCCTCACACTCTCTCTTGCCCACATCACCCTCACACTCTCTCTCCCCATCACCCTCAATCTCTTTACCCCATTACCCTCACACTCTTCCCCCCCCATTACCCTCAAACTTTCTCGCCCCCCCATCACCCTCACACTCTCGCCCCCATCACCTTCACACTCTCTCATGCCCATCACCCTCACACTCTCTCCCTCCATCACCCTCACACTCTCTCTCCCCCAGCACCCTCACACTTTCTCTTGCCCTATCACCCTCATACTCTCTCTCCACATCACCCTCAATCTCTTTCCCCATTACCCTCACACTCGCTCTCCCCCATTACCCTCAAACTATCTCGCCCCCCCATCACCCTCACACTCTCGCCCCCATCACCTTCACACTCTCTCATGCCCATCACCCTCACACACTCTCCCTCCATCACCCTCACACACTCTCTCCCCCAGAAACCTCACACTCTCTCTTGCCCTATCACCCTCATACTCTCTCTCCACATCACGCTCAATCTCTTTCCCCATTACCCTCACACTCTCTCTCCCCCATTACCCTCAAACTATCTCACCCCCCCATCACCCTCACACTCTCTCCCCTTCACCTTCATACTCTCTCCCCCATCACCCTCACACTCTCTCCCTCCATCACCTTAATACAATCTCCCCCCTCACCCTCACACTCTCTCCCCCCAGCACGCTCACACTATCTCTCCCCATCACTCTCAGACTCTCGCTCCCCCATCACCCTCACACTCTCTCCCCCATCACCCTCACACTCTCTCTCCCCCCATCACCCTCACACTCTCTCCCCATCACCCTTACACACTCTCTCCCCCATCACCCTCACACTCTCTCTCTTCCCCATCCCCCTCACACACTCTCTCACCATCACCTTCACACTCTCTCCCCCATCACCCTCACACTCTCTCTACCCTATCACCCTCACACTCTCTCCCCCCATCACCCTCACACTCTCACCCCGCATCAGCTTCACTCTCCCTCCACCATCACCCTCACACTCTCTCCCCCAGCACCCTCACACTCTCTCACCCCGTCAAACTCACACTCGCTCTCCCACATCACCCTGACACTCTCTCACCCCCATCACCCTCACAAAGTCTCCCCCCATCACCCTCACACTTTCTCTCCCCCAGCACCCTCACAATCTCTCTCCCACATCACCCTCAAACCCTCTCTCCACCATCAACCTTACACTCTCTCTTGCCCCATCACCTTCACACTCTCTCCCCCATCACCCTCACACACTCTCTACCCAATCACCCTCACACTCTCTCCCCCCATCACCCTCACACTCTCTCCCCCCATCACCCTTGCACTCTCTCCCTTCATCAGCTTCACTCTCCGTCCACCATCACCCTCACACCCTCTCCCCCCATGACCCTCACACTCTCACCCCCAGCACCCTCACACTCTCTCCCCCCATCACCCTCACACTCTCTCACCCCCATCATCCTCACACTCTCTCCCCGATCTCCCTCACACTCTCTCACCATCACCCTCACGCTGTCTCTCCCCCATTACCCTCACAGTATCTCTCCCCATCACCCTCACAATCTCTCTCCCCCATCACCCTCACACTCTCTCAACCCATAACCTTCACAATCTCTCCCCCATCATCCTCACACTCTATCTCCCCCCATCACCCTCGCACTCTCTCTCCCCCCATCACCCTCAAACCCTCTATCCCCCCATCACCCTCACACTCTCTCTCCCCATCACACTCAAACTCCCTCACCCCTTCACCCTCACACTCTCTCTCCCCCCATAACCCTCACACTCTCTGCTCCCATCATCCTCTCACACTCTGCCCCCCCATCAACCTTCAAAGTCTCTCTCTCCCCATCATCCTCACACTCTCTCTCCCCCAATCACCCTCACACTCTCTCCCCCCCATCATCCTCACTCTCTCTCCCCCAGCACCCTCACACTCTGTGTCCCCATCACCCTAACACTCTCTCACCCCGTCAAACTCACAGTCGCTCTCCCACATCACCCTGACACTCTCTCACCCCCATCACCCTCACAAAGTCTCCCCCATCACCCTCATACTTTCTCTCCCCCAGCACCCTCACAATCTCTCTCCCACATCACCCTCAAACTCTCTGTCCACCATCAACCTTACACTCTCTCTCCCCCGTAACCCTCACACTCTCTCCCCCATCACCCTCACATTCTCTCTCTCCCCCATCACCCTCACAGTCACTCTCTCCCATGAGCCTCACACTATCTTTTGCCCACATCACCCTCACACTCTCTCACCGCATCACCCTCACAATCTCTCCCCCATCACCCTCACACTCTCTCCCCCATCATCTTCACACTCTCTGTCCCCCATCACCCTCACACTCTCTCCTCCATCATGCTCACACACTCTCTCCCCATCACCCTCACAATCTCTCCCCCATCACCCTCACAATCTCTCCCCCATCATCCTCACACTCTCTCTCCCCCCATCACCCTCACACTCTCTCTTGCCCCATCACCCTCACACTCTCTCCCCCCATCACCCTCGCACTCTCTCCCCGCATCAGCTTCACTCTTCCTCCACCATCACCCTCACAACCTCTCCCCCTATGACCCTCGCACTCTCTCTCCCCATCACACTCAAACACCCTCACCCCTTCACACACACACTCTCTCCCCCCATCACCCTCGCACTCTCTCCCCGCATCAGCTTCACTCTCCCTCCACCATCACCCTCACACCCTCACCCCCAGCACCCTCACACTATCTCTCCCCCCATCAACCTCACACGCTCTCTCCCCCCATCAAACTCACACTCTCTCCCCCCATCAACTTCACATTCTCTCTCCCCTCATCACCCTCATACTCTCTGCCCGCATCATCCTCTCACACTCTGCCCCCCCATCAACCTTCAAAGTCTCTCTCTCCCCATCACCCTCACACGCTCTCCCCCCATCAACTTCACACTCTCTCTCCCCCAGTCACCATCACATTCTCTCTCCCCCATCAACCTCACACTCTCTCCCCATTACCCTTAGACTCTCTCTCCCTCCATCACCCTCACACTTTCTCTTGCCACATCATCCTCACATTCTCTCTCCCACCTTCACCCTCAAACTCTCCTTCCACTCATCACCCTCACACTCTCTCTCCCCCCATCACCCTCAAACTCTCTCTCCCCGATCACCCTCACACTCTCTCCCCCCATCAGCTTTAGGCTCTCTCCCCCATCGCCCTCACACACTCTTGCCCCATCACCCTCTCGCTCTCTCTCCCCCAGCACACTCACACTCTCTCTCCCCCACCACCCTCACACTCTCGCTCCCACATCAACATCACACTCGATCTCCGACATCACCCTCACACTCTCTCACCCCCATCACCCTCACACTCTCTCCCCCATCACCCTCACACTCTCTCTCCCCCAGCACCCTCACACTCTCTCTTGCCCCATCACCCTCATACTCTGTCCCCCATCACCCTCACCCTCTCTGTTGCCCACATCACCCTCTCACTCTCTCTTTCCCCATCACCCTCAATCTCTTTCCCCCATTAACCTCACACACTCTCTCTCCCATTACCCTCAAACTATCTCGCCCCCCCATCACCCTCACACTCTCTCCCCCATCACCTTCACACTCTCTCTCCCCCAGCAACCTTACACTCTCTCTTGCCCCATCACCCTCATACTCTCTCCCCCATTACCCTCACACTCTCTCTTGCCCACATCACCCTCACACTCTCTCTCCCCATCACCCTCAATCACTTTCCCCCATTACCCTCACACTCTCTCTCCCCCATTACCCTCAAACTATCTCGCCCTCCCATCACCCTCACACACTCTCCCCCATCACCTTCACACTCTTGTCCCATCACTCTCACACTCTCTCTCTCTCCCCATCATCCTCACACACTCTCTCCCCCCATCATCCTCAAACACTCTCTCCCCCATTACCCTCACACTATCTCGCCCCCATCAGCCTCACACTCTATCCCCCCATCACCTTCACACTCTCTCCCCCATCACCCTCACACTCTCTCTCCCCCATCACCCTCACACTCTCTCTTATCCCATCACCCTCACACTCACTCCCCCCATCACCTTAATACAATCTCACCCCCATCACCCTCACAGACTCGCCCCGCATCAGCTTCACTCTCCCTGCACCATCACCCTCACACACTCTCCCCCTATCACCCTCACACTCTCTCTCCCCCAGCACCCTCACACTCTCTCTCCCCATCACCCTCACACTCTCTCACCCCCGTCAAACTCACACTCGCTCTCCCACATCACCCTGACACTCTGTCTCCCCATCACCATCTCACAGTCTACCCCCATCAGCCTCACACTTTCTCTCCCCCAGCACCCTCACAATCTCTCTCCCACATCACCCTCAAACTCTATCTCCCCCATCAACCTTACACTCTCTCTCCCCCATCACGCTCACACTCTCTCTCTCCCCCATCACTTTCACACTCTCCCTCACCATCACCTTCACACTCTCTCCCCCATCACCCTCACACTCTCTCTACCCTATCACGCTCACACTCTCTCCCCCATCACCCTCACACTCTCTCCTCGCATCAGCTTCACTCTCCCTCCACCATCACCCTCACACACTCTCCCCCTATCACCCTCACACTCTCTCTCCCCATCACCCTCAAACTCCCTCACCCCTTCACACTCACACTCTCTCCCCCCATCACCCTCCCACTCTCTCTCCCCCAACACCCTCACACTCTCTCCCCGATCAACTTCACACTCTCGCACCCCCCATCACCCTCACACTCTCTCTCCCCCTTCACCCTCACACTCTCTCTCCCCCATCACCCTCACACTCTCACTACCCCCATCACCCTCACACTCTCTCCCCCATCACCCTCACACTCTCTCTCCCCATCACCCTCACACCCTCTCCCCCATCAACCTCACACTCTCTCCCCCAGCACCCTCACACTCTCTCTCCCCCCATCAACCTCACGCGCTCTCTCCCCCCATCATCCTCACACTCTCTCCCCCCATCAACTTCACATTCTCTCTCCCCCAATCACCCTCACACTCTCTGCCCCCATCATCCTCTCACACTCTGCCCCCCCCATCAACCTTCAAAGTCTCTCTCTCCCCATCATCCTCACACTCTCTCTCCCCCAATCAAACTCACACTCTCTCCCCCATCACCCTCACATTCTCTCCCCCCCATCATCCTCACTCTCTCACTCCACCATCAAACTCACACTCTCCTTCCCCATCACCATCACATTCTCTCTCCCCCATCACCCTCACACTCTCTCCCCCCATCAACTTCACACTCTCTCTCCCCCAATCACCATCACACTCTGCCCCCATCATCCTCACTCTCTCTCTCCACCATCAACTTCACACTCTCCTTCCCCATCACCATCACATTCTCTCTCTCCCATCAACCTCACACTCTCTCGCCCATTACCCTTAGACTCTCTCTCCCTCCATCACCCTCACACTCTCTCTTGCCACATCATCCTCACATTCTCTCTCCCACCTTCACCCTCAAACTCTCCTTCCACTCATCACCCTCACACTCTCTCTCCCCCCATCACCCTCACACTCTCTCCCCCCATCAGCTTTAGGCTCTCTCCCCCATCGCCCTCACACACTCTTGCCCCATCACCCTCTCGGTCTCTCTCCCCCAGCACACTCACACTCTCTCTACCCCACCACCCTCACACTCACGCTCCCACATCAACATCACACTCGATCTCCCACATCACCCTCACACTCTCTCACCCCCATCACCCTCACACTCTCTCCCCCATCACCCTCACAGTCTCTCTCCACCAGCACCCTCACACTCTCTCTTGCCCCATCACCCTCATACTCTGTCCCCCATCTCTCTCACACTCTCTGTTGCCCACATCATCCTCTCACTCTCTCTTTCCCCACCACCCTCAATCTCTTTCCCCCATTACCCTCACGCACTCTCTCCCCCATTACCCTCAAACTATCTCGTCCCCCTTTCACCCTCACACTCTCTCCCCCATCACCTTCACACTCTCTCTCCCCCAGCAACCTTCCACTCTCTCTTGCCCCATCACCCTCATACTCTCTCCCCCATTACCCTCACACTCTCTCTTGCCCACATCACCCTCACACTCTCTCTCCCCATCACCCTCAATCACTTGCCCCATTACCCTCACACTCTCTCTCCCCCATTACCCTCAAACTATCTCGCCCTCCCATCACCCTCACACACTCTCCCCCATCACCTTCACACTCTTGCCCCATCACTCTCACACTCTCTCTCTCTCCCCATCATCCTCACACACTCTCTCCCCCCATCATCCTCAAACACTCTCTCCCCCATTACCCTCACACTTTCTCGCCCCCCATCAGCCTCACACTCTATCCCCCCATCACCTTCACCCTCTCTCCCCCATCACCCTCACACACTCTCTCCCCCATCACCCTCACACTCTCTCTTATCCCATCACCCTCACACTCACTCCCCCCATCACCTTAATACAATCTCACCCTCATCACCCTCACACTCTCGCCCCGCATCAGCTTCACTCTCCCTGCACCATCACCCTCACACACTCTCCCCCTATCACCCTCACACTCTCTCTCCCCCAGCACCCTCACACTCTCTCTCCCCATCACCCTCACACTCTCTCACCCCCGTCAAACTCACACTCGCTCTCCCACATCACCCTGACACTCTCTCTCCCCATCACCATCACACAGTCTACCCCCATCAGCCTCACACTTTCTCTCCCCCAGCACCCTCACAATCTCTCTCCCACATCACCCTCAAACTCTATCTCCCCCATCAACGTTACACTCTCTCTCCCCCATCACGCTCACACTCTCTCTCTCCCCCATCACTTTCACACTCTCTCTCACCATCACCTTCACACTCTCTCCCCCATCACCCTCACACTCTCTCTACACTATCACGCTCAGACTCTCTCCCCCCCATCACCCTCACACTCTCTCCTCGCATCAGCTTCACTCTCCCTCCACCATCACCCTCACACACTCTCCCCCTATCACCCTCACACTCTCTCTCCCCCAGCACCCTCACACTCTCTCTCCCCATCACCCTCACACTCTCTCACCCCCGTCAAACTCACACTCGCTCTCCCACATCACCCTGACACTCTCTCTCCCCATCACGATCACACAGTCTACCCCCATCAGCCTCACACTTTCTCTCCCCCAGCACCCTCACAATCTCTCTCCCACATCACCCTCAAACTCTATCTCCCCCATGAACGTTACACTCTCTCTCCCCCATCACGCTCACACTCTCTCTCTCCGCCATCACTTTCACACTCTCTCTCACCATCACCTTCACACTCTCTCCCCCATCACCCTCACACTCTCTCTCCCCATCACCCTCAAACTCCCTCACCCCTTCACACTCACACTCTCTCCCCCCATCACCCCCACACTCTCTCTCCCCCCATCACCCTCCAACTCTCTCTCCCCCAACACCCTCACACTCTCTCCCCGATCAACTTCACACTCTCGCACCACCCATCACCCTCACACTCTCTCTCCCCCTTCACCCTCACACTCTCTCTCCCCCCATCACCCTCACACTCTCGCTACCCCCATCACCCTCACACTCTCTCCCCCATCACCCTCACACTCTCTCTCCCCAATCACCCTCACACTCTCTCCCCCCCATTATCCTCACTCTCTCTCTCCACCATCAACCTCACACTCTCCTTCCCCATCACCATCACATTCTCTCTCCCCCATCACCCTCACACTCTCTCCCCCATTACCATTACACTCTCTCTCCCTCCATCACCCTCACACTCTCTCTTGCCACATCATCCTCACATTCTCTCTCCCACCTTCACCCTCACACACTCTCCCCCCATCATCTTCATACTCTCGCCCCCATCACCGTCACACTCTATCCCTCCATCACCTTAATACAATCTCCCCCCTCACCCTCACACTCTCTCCCCCCAGCACGCTCACACTATCTCTCCCCATCACTCTCACACTCTCGCTCCCCCATCACCCTCACACTCTCTCCCCCATCACCCTCACACTCTCTCTCCCCCATCACCCTCACACTCTCTCCCCATCACCCTCACACTCTCTCTCCCCCATCACCCTCACACTCTCTCTCCCCCATCACCCTCACACTCTCTCCCCCATCACCCTCACACTCTCGCTCCCCCATCACCCTCACACTCTCTCCCCCATCACCCTCACACTCTCGCTCCCCCCATCACCCTCACACTCTCTCTACCCCATCACCCTCACACTTTCTCTCCCCCAGCACCCTCAAAATCGCTCTCCCCCATCACCCTCAAACTCTCTCTCCGCCATCAAACTTACACACTCTCTCCCCATCACGCTCACGCGCTCTCTCTCCCCCATCCCTCTCACACACTCTCTCACCATCACCTTCACACTCTCTCCCCCATCACCCTCACACTCTCTCCACCCTATCACCCTCACACTCTCTCCCCCATGACCTTCACACTCTCACCCCGCAACAGCTTCACTCTCCCTCCACCATCACCCTCACACACTCTCCCCCATCACCCTCACAATCTCTCCCCCAGCACCCTCACACTCTCTCTCCCCATCACCCTCACATTCTCTCACCCCGTCAAGCTCACACTCGCTCTCCCACATCACCCTGACACTCTCTCACCCCCATCACCCTCACAAAGTCTCCCCCAATCACCCTCACACACTCTCACCCCTATCACCCTCACACTCTCTCTCCCCCATCACCCTCACACTCTCTCTCCCCCATCACCCTCACACTCTCTCTCCCCCATCACCCTCACACTCTCTCTTGCCCCATCACCCTCACACTCTCTCTCACCATCACCTTCACACTCTCTCCCCCATCACCCTCACACTCTCTCTACCCAATCACCCTCACACTCTCACTACCCAATCACCCTCGCACTCTCTCCCCGCATCAGCTTCACTCTCCCTCCACCATCACCCTCACACCCTCTCCCCCCATCACCCTCACACTCTCTCCCCATCACCCTCACACTCTCTCACCCCCGTCAAACCTACACTCGCTCTCCCACATCACCCTGACACTCTCGCTCCCCCATCACCCTCACACAGTCTACCCCATCACCCTCACACTTACTCTCCCCATCACCCTCACACTCTCTCCCCCCATCACCTTCATACTCTCTCCTCCATCACCCTCACACTCTCTCACCACATCACCCTCACACAGTCTCCCCCATCACCCTCACACTTTCTCTCCCCCATCACCCTCACACTCTCTCCCCCATCACCCTCACATTATCTTTTGCCCCATCACCCTCACACTCTCTCCCCCAGTCACCTTCATACTCTCTCCCCCATCACTATCACACCCTCTCCCCATCACCCTCACATTCTCCCTCCACCCATCACCCTCACACTATCTCACCCCCTTCACCCTCAAACCCTCTACCCCCATCACCCTCACACTCTCTCTCCCCATCACCCTCAAACTCCCTCACCCCTTCACCCTCACAATCTCTCTCCCCCATCAACCTCACACTCTCTCTCCCCCCATCACCTGCACACTCTCTCCCCCCATCAGCCTCTCACACTCTGCCCCCCCCATCAACCTTCAAAGTCTCTCTCTCCCCATCAACCTCAGACTCCCTGCCCCCATCAACTTCACACTCTCTCTCCCCCCATCAACATCACACTCTCTGCCCCCATCATCCTCTCACACTCTGCCCCCCCATCAACCTTCAAAGTCTCTCTCTCCCCATCATCCTCACACTCTCTCTCCCCCAATCACCCTCACACTCTCTCCCCCCATCATCCTCACTCTCTCTCTCCACCATCAACTTCACACTCTCCTTCCCCATCACCATCACATTCTCTCACCCCCATCAACCTCACACTCCCTCCCCCATTACCCTTAGACTCTCTCTCCCTCCATCACCCTCACACTCTCTCTTGCCACATCATCCTCACATTCTCTCTCCCACCTTCACCCTCAAACTTTCCCTCCCCTCATCACCCTCACACTCTCTCTCCACCCATCACCCTCAAACTCCCTCTCCCCCATCACCCTCACACTCTCTCCCCCCATCAGCTTTAGGCTCTCTCCCCCATCGCCCTCACACTCTTGCTCCCACATCAACATCACACTCGCTCTCCCACATCTCCCTCACACTCTCTCACCCCCATCACCCTCACACTCTCTCCCCCATCACCCTCACACTCTCTCTCCCCAGCACCCTCACACTCTCTCCCCCATCACCCTCACACTCTCTCTCCCCAGCACCCTCACACTCTCCCTTGCCCCATCACCCTCATACTCTCTCCCCCATCACCCTCACACTCTCTCTTGCCCACATCACCCTCACACTGTCTCTTTCCCCATCACCCTCAATCTCTTTCCCCCATTACCCTCACACTGTCTCTCCCCCATTACCCTCAAACTATCTCACCCCCCCCATCACCCTCACACTCTCACCCCCATCACCCTCACACTCTCTCTACCCAATCACCCTCGCACTCTCTCCACGCATCAGCTTCACTCTCCCTCCACCATCACCCTCACACTTTCTCACCCCCGTCAAACTCACACTCGCTCTCCCACATCACCCTGACACTCTCGCTCCCCCATCACGCTCACACAGTCTCCCCCATCACCCTCACACTTTCTCTCCCCCAGCACCCTCACAATCTCTCTCCCACATCACCCCCAAACTCTCTCTCCCCCATTAACCTTACACTGTCTCTCCCCCATCACCTTCATACTCTCTCCCCCATCACCTTCATACTCTCTCCCCATCACCCTCACACTCTCTCCCCCATCACCCTCACACTCTCTCTTGCCCCATCACCCTCACACTCTCCCTCCAGCCATCACCCTCACACTATCTCACCCCCCATCACCCTCAAACCCTCTATCCCCCATCACCCTCACACTCTCTCTCCCCATCACCCTCAAACCCTCTATCCCCCCATCACCCTCACACTCTCTCTCCCCCCATCAACCTCACACTCTCTCTCCCCCCATCACCCTCACACTCTCTGCCCCCATCATCCTCTCACACTCTGCCCCCCCCATTAACGTTCAAATTCTCTCTCTCCCCATCATCCTCACACTCTCTCTCCCCCAATCACCCTCACACTCTCTCCCCACCATCATCCTCACTCTCTCTCTCCACCATCAACCTCACACTCTCCTTCCCCATCACCATCACATTCTCTCTCCCCCATCACCCTCACAGTCTCTCCCCCCATCAACTTCACACTCTCTCACCCCCATCAACATCACACTCTCTGCCCCCATCATCCTCTCACACTCTGCCCCCCATCAACCTTCAAAGTCTCTCTCTCCCCTCATCCTCACACTCTCTCTCACCCAATCACCCTCACACTCTCTCCCCCCATCATCCTCACTCTCTCTCCCCACAATCAACTTCACACTCTCCTTCCCTATCACCATCACATTCTCTCTCCCCCATCAACCTCACACTCTCTCCCCCATTACCCTTAGATTCTCTCTCCCTCCATCACCCTCACACTCTCTCTTGCCACATCATCCTCACACTCTCTCTCCCACCTTCACCCTCAAACTCTCCCTCCCCCCATCACCCTCACACTCTCTCCCCCCATCATCTTTAGGCTCTCTCCCCCATCGCCCTCACACACTCTTGCCCCATCACCTTCACACTCTCTCTCCCCCAACACACTCAGACTCTCTCTCCCCCAGCACCCTCACACTCTCGCTCCCACATCAACATAACACTCGCTCTCCCACATCACCCTCACACTCTCTCACCCCCATCACCCTCGCACTCTCTCCCCCATCACCCTCACACTCTCTCTCCCCCAGCACCCTCACACTCTCTCTTGCCCCATCACCCTCACACTTTCTCACCCCCGTCAAACTCACACTCGCTCTCCCCATCACCCTCACACAGTCTCCCCCCATCACCCTCACACTTTCTCTCCCCCAGCACCCTCACAATCTCTTTCCCACATCACCCTCAAACTCTCTCTCCCCCATTAACCTTACATTCTCTCTCCCCCATCACCTTCATACTCTCTCCCCCATCACCTTCATACTCTCTCCCCATCACCCTCACACTCTCTCCCCATCACCCTCACACTCTCTCTTGCCCCATCACCCTCACACTCTCCCTCCACCCATCACCCTCACACTTTCTCACCCCCATCACCCTCAAACCCTCTATCTCCCAATCACCCTCACACTCTCTCTCCCCATCACCCTCAAACTCCCTCACCCCTTCACCCTCACACTCTCTCTCCCCCCATCAACCTCACACTCTCTCTCTCCCCATCACCCTCACACTCTCTCCCCCCATCAACTTCACACTCTCTCTCCCCCCATCACCCTCACACTCTCTCCCCCCATCAACTTTACATTCTCTCTCCCTCCATCACCCTCACACTCTCTGCCCCCATCATCCTCTCACACTCTGCCCCCCCATTAACGTTCAAATTCTCTCTCTCCCCATCATTCTCACACTCTCTCTCCCCCAATCACCCTCACACTCTCTCCCCACCATCATCCTCACTCTCTCTCTCCACCATCAACCTCACACTCTCCTTCCCCATCACCATCATATTCTCTCTCCCCCATCATCCTAACAGTCTCTCCCCCCATCAACTTCACACTCTGTCACCCCCATCAACATCACGCTCTCTGCCCCCATCATCCTCTCACACTCTGCCCCCCATCAACCTTCAAAGTCTCTCTCTCCCCATCATCCTCACACTCTCTCTCACCCAATCACCCTCACACTCTCTCGCCCCATCATCCTCACTCTCTCTCCCCACAATCAACTTCACACTCTCCTTCCCCATCACCATCACATTCTCTCTCCCCCATCAACCTCACACTCTCTCCCCCATTACCCTTAGATTCTCTCTCCCTCCATCACCCTCACACTCTCTCTTGCCACATCATCCTCACACTCTCTCTCCCACCTTCACCCTCAAACTCTCCCTCCCCCCATCACCCTCACACTCTCTCCCCCCATCATCTTTAGGCTCTCTCCCCCATCGCCCTCACACACTCTTGCCCCGTCACCCTCACGCTCTCTCTCCCCCAACACACTCAGACTCTCTCTCCCCCAGCACCCTCACACTCTCGCTCCCACATCAACATAACACTCGCTCTCCCACATCACCCTCACACACTCTCACCCCCATCACCCTCGCACTCTCTCCCCCATCACCCTCACACTCTCTCTCCCCCAGCACCCTCACACTCTCTCTTTCCCCATCACCCTCATACTCTCTCCCCCATCACCCTCACACTCTCTCTTGCCCACATCACCCTCACACTCTCTTTTTCCCCATCATCCTCAATCTCTTTCCCCCATTACCCTCACACTGTCTCTCCCCCATTACCCTCAAACTATCTCGCCCCCCCATTTCCCTCACACTCTCTCCCCCATCACCTTCACACTCTCTCTCCCCCAGCACCCTTACACTATCTCTTGCCTCATCACCCTCATACTCTCTCCCCATTACCCTCACACTCTCTCTTGCGCACATCATCCTCACACTCTCTCTCCCCATCACCTTCAATCTCTTTCCCCCATTACCCTCACACTCTCTCTCCCCCAGTACCCTCAAACTATCTCCCCCATCACCCTCACACTCTCTCTCCCCCCATCACCTTCACACTCTCTCCCCATCACCCTCACACTCTCTCTCCCCCCCATCACCCTCACACTCTCTCCCCCATCACCCTCACACTCTCTCTCCCCCCATCACCTTCACACTCTCTCCCCATCACCCTCACACTCTCTCTCCCCCCCATCACCCTCACACTCTCTCCCCATCACCCTAACAAACTCTCTCCCCATCACCCTCACACTCTCTCTCCCCCATCACCCTCACACTTTCTCTCCCCCAGCACCCTCACAATCTCTCTCCCCCATCACCCTCAAATTCTCTCTCCCCCATCAACCTTACACACTCTCTCCCCCATCACGCTCACGCTCTCTCTCTCCCCCAACCCCCTCACACACTCTCTCACCATCACCTTCACACTCTCTCCCCATCACCCTCACACTCTCTCCCCCATCACCCTCACACTGGCTCTCCCCTCATCCCCCTCACACTCTCTCCCCATCACCCTCACACTTTCTCTCCCCCAGCACCCTCACAATCTCTCTCCCCCATCACCCTCAAACTCTCTCTCCCCCATCAACCTTACACACTCTCTCCCCCATCACGCTCACGCTCTCTCTCTCCCCCATCCCCCTCACACACTCTCTCACCATCACCTTCACACTCTCTCCCCCATCACCCTCACAGTCTCTCTGCCCTATCACCCTCACACTCTCTCCCCCATCAACCTCACACTCTCATACTGCATCAGCTTCACTCTCCCTCCACCATCACCCTCACACACTCTCCCCTCATCACCTTCACACTCTCTCCCCAGCACCCTCACACTCTCTCTCCCCATCACCCTCACACTCTCTCACCCCGTCAAACTCACACTCGCTCTCCCACATCACCCTGACACTCTCTCACCCCCATCACCCTCAAAAAGTCTCCCGCCATCACCCTCACACTCTCTCCCCATCACCCTCACAGTCACTCTCTCCCATGACCCTCACACTATCTTTTGCCCACATCAACCTCACACTCTCTCCCCCATCACCTTCATACTCTCTCCTCCATCACCCTCACACTCTCTCTCCCCCATCACCCTCGCACTCTCTCCCCATCACCCTCACACTCTCTCTCCCCCATCACCCTCACACTCTCTCTTGCCCCATCAACCTCACACTCTCTCTCACCATCACCTTCACACTCTTTCCCCCATCACCCTCACAAAGTCTCCCCCCATCACCCTCACACTCTTTCCCCCATCACCCACATACTCTCTCTCCCCCAGCACCCTCACACTCTCTCTTGCCCCATCACCCTCATACTCTCTCCCCCATCACCCTCACACTCTCTCTTGCCCACATCACCCTCACACTCTCTCTCCCCATCACCCTCAATCTCTTTCCCCCATTACCCTCACACTCTCTCTCCCCCATTACCCTCAAACTATCTCACCCCCGCATCACCCTTACACTCTCCCCCATCACCTTCACACTCTCGCCCCCATCACTCTCACACTCTCTCTCTCTCCCCATCATCCTCACACACTCTCTCCCCCCATCATCCTCACACACTCTCTCCCCCATTACCCTCACACTATCTCGCCCCCCATCAGCCTCACACTCTACCCCCCATCACCTTCACACTCTCTCCACCATCACCCTCACACTCTCTCTCCCCTATCACCCTCACACTCTCTTTTTTCCACATCACCCTCACACTCTCTCCCCCCATCAACTTCATACTCTCTCCCCCATCACCCTCACACTCTCTCCCTCCATCACCTTAATACAATCTCCCCCCTCACCCTCAGACTCTCTCCCCCCCGCACGCTCACACTATCTCTCCCCATCAATCTCACACACTCGCTCCCCCATCACCCTCACACTCTCTCCCCATCTCCCTCACACTCTCTCTCACCCATCACCCTCACACTCTCTCTCCCCATTCCCCTCACAGTATCTCTCCCCATCAATCTCACAATCTCTCTCACCATCACCCTCACACTCTCTCTCCCCCCATGACCCTCACACTCTCTCTACCCATAACCTTCACAATCTCTCCCCATCATCCTCACACTCTCTCACCCCCATCACCCTTGCACTCTCTCTCCCCCCATCACAATCACAATCTCTCACCCCCCATCACTCTCACACTCTCTCCCCATCACCACCACATTCTCCCTCCACCCATCACCCTCACAGTCTCTCACCCCCTCACCCTCAAACCCTCTATCCCCCCATCACCCTCACAATATCTCTCCCCATCACCCTCAAACTCCCTCGCCCCTTCACCCTCCTACTCTCTCCCCATCACCCTCACACTCTCCATCTCCCCATCACCCTCACACTCTCTCCCCATCACCCTAACACTCTATCTCCTCATCACCCTCACACTCTCTCCCCCATCACCCTCACACTGTCTCTCCCCCATCACCCTCACACTCTCTCTCCCATCACCCTCACACTCTCTCTCCCCCATCACCCTCACTCTTTCTCTCCCCCAGCTCCCTCACCATCTCTCTCCCCCATCACCCTCAAACTCTCTCTCCCCCATCAACCTTACACACTCTGTCCCCATCACGCTCACGCTCTCTCCCCCATCACCCTCAAACTCTCTCTCCCCCATCAACCTTACACTCTCTCTCCCCCATCACGATCACACTCTCTCTCTCCCCCATCACGCTCACACTCTCTCTCACCATCACCTTCACACTCTCTATCCCCCAACACTTCAAAGTCTCTCTCTCCCCATCAACCTCACACTCTCTCTCCCCCATCACCCTCACAATCTCTCTCCCCCAGCACCCTCACACTCTCTCTCCCCATCACCCTCACACTCTCTCACCCCGTCAAACTCACACTCTCTCTCCCCCATCACCCTCACACAGTCTCCCCCCATCACCCTCACACTTTCTCTCCCCCAGCACCCTCACAATCTCTCTCCCACATCACCCTCACACTCTCTCCTCCATCACCTTCATACTCTCTCCTCCATCACCCTCACCCTCTCTCTCCCCCATCACCCTCACACTCTCTCCCCCATCACCCTCACACTCTCTCTCCACCATCACCCTCACACTCTCTCTTGCCCCATCACCCTCACACTCTCTCTCACCATCACCTTCACACTCTCTCTCCCCCCATCACACTCGCACTCTCTCTCCCCCATCACAATCACACTCTCTAACCCCCATCAGTCTCACACTCTCTTCCCCATCACCCTCACGTTCTCTCTCCCCCATCACCCTCACACTCTCTCCCCCCATCAACTTCACACTCTCTCTCCCCCCATCAGCCTCACACTCTCTATCCCCCAACACTTCAAAGTCTCTCTCTCCCCATCAACCTCACACTCTCTCCCCCCATCACCCTCACACTCTCTCCCCCATCACCCTCACACTCTCTCTCCCTCCTTCACCCTCATGCTCTATCTTGCCACATCATCCTCACACTCTCTCTCCCCCCATTAGCCTCACACTCTCTCTCCACCCATCGCCCTCACACGCTCGCACTCCCATCACCCTCACATTCGCTCCACACTCACCCTCATGCTGTGCCTCACCCCATCATCCTCACACTCTCTCTCCCCCATCACCCTCAAACTCTATCTCCCCCCATCACCCTCACACACTCTCACACCCATTACCCTCACACTACGTCGGCCCCCCATCACCCGCACCCTCTCTCCCCCCATCACCTTCACACTCTCTCACCCATCACTCTCACACTCTCGCTGTCCCCATCATCCTCGCACACAGTCTCTCCCCCATCACCCTCACAATCTCACTCCCCCAGCACCCTCACACTCTCTCTCCCCCATCACCCTCAAACTCTCTCTCCCTCATCAACCTCACACTCTCTCTCCCAAATCACCCTCACACTCTCTTTCCCCCATCAACCTCACACTCTCTCCCCATCACACTCACACTCTCTCTCCCCATCACCCTCACACTCTCTCTCCACCATCACCCTCACACTCTCTCGCCCTCATCTGTCTCACACTCTCTCTCCCCCATCACCCTCATAGTCTCTCTCTCCATCACCTTCACAATCTCACCCCCACACCCTCACACTCTCTCTCCCACATGACCCTCACACTCTCTCCCCATCACCCTCACACTCTCTCTCCCCATTACTCTCACACTCTCTCTCCCTCATCAACCTCACACTCTCTCTCCCACATCACCCTCACACTCTCTCTCCCCATCACCCTAACACTCTCTCCCCATCACCCTCAAACTCTCTCTCCCCCATCACCCTCACAGTCTCTCTCCCCAACACCGTCACAATCTCTCCCCCATCACCCTCACACTCTCTCTCCCACATGACCCTCACACTCTCTCTCCCCATTACCCTCACATTCTCCCTCCCTTTTCACCCTCACACTCTCTCCCCCATCATCCTCACACATTCTGTCCCCCCATCACCTTCACACTCTCTCTCTCCCCATCATCCTCACACTCTCTCTCCCCCCATCACCCTCACACTCTCTCTCCCCCATCATCCCCACACTCTCCCACACCCCATCACCCTCACACTCTCTCTCCCCCATCACAATCATAATCTCTCACCCCCATCACCCTCACACTCTCTCCCCCATCACCCTCACATTCTCTCAACCCCCATCACCCTCACACTCTCTCACCCCCATCACCCTAAAACTCTCTCTCCTCCATCACCCTTACACTCTTTCTTGCCCCATCATCCTCACATTCTCTCTCCCATCTTCACCCTCAAACTCTCTCTCCCCCCATCACCCTCACATTTTCTCTCCCCCCATCACCCTCAAACTCTCTCTCCCCCATCACCCTCACACTCTCTCCCCCATCAGCTTTACTCTCTCTCCCCCATCGCCCTCACACACTCTCGCCCCATCACCCTCACAGTCTCTCTCCCCCACCACGTTCTCACACTCTCTCCCCCATCACCCTCACACTGTCCCTCCCCCATCAACCTCACATTCGCTATCCCACATCACCCTCACACTCTCTCTCCCCATCACCCTCACACTCTCTACCCCATCACCCTCACACTCACTCTCCCCCAGCACCCTCACACTCTCTCTTGCCCCATCACCCTCATACTCTCACCTCCCATCACCCTCACACTCTCTCTTGCCCACATGACCCTCACACTCTCTCTCCCCATCACCCTCAATCTCTTTACCCCATTACCCTCACAATCTTTCTCCCCCATTACCCTCAAACAATCTTGCCCCCCCATCACCCTCACACTCTCACCCCCATCACTCTCACACTCTCTCTATCCCCATCATCCTCACACACTCTCCCCCCATCATCCTCACAAACTCTCTCCCCCATTACCCTCACACTATCTCGCCCCCCATCACCCTCACACTCTCTCCCCCATCACCTTCTCACTCTCTCCCCCATCACTCTCACAGTCTCTCTCTCCCCATCATCCTCACACACTCTCTCCCCCCATCATCCTCACACACTCTCTCCCCCCATCACCCTCACACTCTCTCTCCCCCATCATCCTCACACTCTCGCTCCCCCATCACCCTCACACTCTCTCCCCCAACACCCTCACATTCTCCCACCCCCATCACCCACACACTCTCTCTCCCACCATCACCCTCAAACTCTCTCCCCCAACACCCTCACATTCTCCCACCCCCATCACCCTCACACTCTCTCTCCCCCATCACCCTCAAATTCTCTCTCCCTCCATCACCCTCACACACACTCCCCCCATCACCCTCACACTCTCTCCCCATCACCCTCACACTCTCTGACCCCATCAAACTCACACTCTCTCTCCCCCATCACCCTCACACAGTCTCCCCCCATCACCCTCACACTTTCTCTCCCCCAGCACCCTCACAATCTCTCTCCCACAGCACCCTCACACTCTTTCCTCCATCACCTTCATACTCTCTCCTCCATCACCCTCACCCTCTCTCTCCCCCATCACCCTCACACTCTCTCCCCCATCACCCTCACACTCTCTCTCACCATCACCTTCACACTCTCTCTCCCCCCATCAGTCTCACACTCTCTTCCCCATCACCCTCACGTTCTCTCTCCCCCCATCACCCTCACACTCTCTCCCCCATCAACTTCACACTCTCTCTCCCCCCATCAGCCTCACACTCTCTATCCCCCCAACACTTCAAAGTCTCTCTCTCCCCATCAACCTCAGACTCTCTCTCCCCCATCACCCTCACAATCTCTCTCCCCCCATCACCATCAAACTCTCACCCCCACATCATCCTCAATCTCTGTCTCCACCATCAACCTCACACTCTCCCTCCCCCATCACCATCACATTCTCTCGCCCCCATCACCCTCACACTCTCTCCCCCATCACCCTCACACTCTCTCTCCCTCCTTCACCCTCACATTCTCTCTCCCCCATCATCCTCATGCTCTCTCTCCCCCATCACCCTCAAACTCTCCCTCCCCCATCACCATCACATTCTCTCCCCCCGATCACCCTCACACACTCTCTCCCCCCATCACCCTCACACACTCTCCCCCCATCAACTTCACACTCTCTCTCCACCCATCACCCTCACACTCTCTGCCCCCATCATCCTCACACAAACTCTCCCCCATCACCTTCAAAGTCTCTCTCTCCCCATCATCCTCACACTCTCTCTCCCCAATCACCCTCACTCTCTCTCCCCCCATCACACTCACATTCTCTCCCCCCATCATCCTCACTCTGTCTCTCCCCCATCAACCTCAAACTCTCCCACCCCCATCACCATCACATTCTCTCTCCCCGATCACCCTCACACTCTCCCTCCCCCATCACCATCACATTCTCTCGCCCCCATCACCCTCACACTCTCTCCCCCATCACCCTCACACTCTCTCTCCCTCCTTCACCCTCACATTCTCTCTCCCCCATCATCCTCATGCTCTCTCTCCCCCATCACCCTCACAGTCTCTCTCCCCATCACCGTCACAATCTCTCCCCCATCACCCTCACACTCTCTCCCCCATCACCCTCACATTCTCTCTCCCCCCATCAGCCCCACACTCTCTCTCCCCATTACCCTCACATTCTCCCTCCCCTATCACCCTCACACTCTCTCCCCCATCATCCTCACACACTCTGTCCCCCCATCACCTTCACACTCTCTCTCTCCCCATCATCCTCACACTCTCTCTCCCCCATCACAATCATAATCTCTCACCCCCATCACCCTCACATTCTCTCAACCCTCATCACCCTCACACTCTCTCACCCCCATCACCCTAAAACTCTCTCTCCCCTTCACCCTCACACTCTCTCACCCCCATCACCCTAAAACTCTCTCTCCTCCATCACCCTTACACTCTCTCTTGCCCCATCATCCTCACATTCTCTCTCCCATCTTCACCCTCAAACTCTCTCTCCCCCATCACCCTCACACTCTCTCCCCCATCAGCTTTACTCTCTCTCCCCCATCGCCCTCACACACTCTCGCCCCATCACCTTCACACTCTCTCTCCCCCACCACGTTCTCACACTCTCTCCCACATCACCCTCACACTGTCCCTCCCCCATCAACCTCACACTCGCTATCCCACATCACCCTCACACTCTCTCTCCCCATCACCCTCACACTCTCTACCCCATCACCTTCACACTCACTCTCCCCCAGCACCCTCACACTCTCTCTTGCCCCATCACCCTCATACTCTCACCTCCCATCACCCTCACACTCTCTCTTGCCCACAAGACCCTCACACTCTCTCTCCCCATCACCCTCAATCTCTTTACCCCATTACCCTCACAATCTTTCTCCCCCATTACCCTCAAACAATCGTGCCCCCCCATCACCCTCACACTCTCTCCCCCATCACTCTCACACTCTCTCTATCCCCATCATCCTCAGACACTCTCTCTCCCAACATCACCCTCAAACTCTCACTCCCCCCATCACCCTCACACTCTAGCTCCCACATCATCCTCACACACTCTCTCCCATATCACCCGCACACTCTTTCACCCATCACCCTCACACTATCTCTCCCCATCACCCTCACACTCTCTCTCCCCCATCACCCTCATACTCTCTCCCCCAAATCTCTCACACTATCTCTCCCCCATCACCCTCACACTCTCTCTCTCTCCATCACCCTCACACTCTCTCTCCCCAATAACCTTCACACTCTCTCCCCCAAGACCCTCACAGTCTCTCTCCCCCATCACCCTCACACTGTCTCCCTCCACCCTTCACCCTCACTCTCTCTCCCCCCATCATCCTCACACTCTCTCCCCCCATGATCTTCACACTCTCTCTCCCACAATCACCCTCACACTCTCTCCACCCATCATCCTCACACACTCTCTCCCCCATCACCTTCACCTTCTCTCTCTCCCCATCATCCTCACACACTCTCTCCCCCCATCACTCTCAGACTCTCTCTCCCACCATCACCCTCACACTGTCTCTCCACCCATCATCCTCACACACTCTCTCCCCCATCAACCTCACACTCTCTCTCCCCCCTCACCCTCACACTCTCTCCCCCATCACCCTCACACTCTCCATCCACCATCACCCTCACACTCTCTCCCCATCACCCTCACTCTCTCTCCCCCATCACCCTCACACTCTCCATCCACCATCACCCTCACACTCTCTCTCCCACTCACCCTCACATGCTCTCTCCCCATCACCCTCACACTCTCTCTCCACCATCACAATCACACTCCCTCACCGCCATCACCCTCACACTCTGTCCCCCATCAGCCTCACGTTCTCCCTCCCCATCACACTCACACTCTCTCTCCCCCCATCACCCTCAAACTCCTTCTCCCCATCACCCTCTTGCTGTCCCACACCCCATCACCCTCACACACTCTCCCCCATCAACCTCACAATCTCTCACCCCAGCACCCTCACACTCTCTCTCCCCCATCCTCCTCACACACTCTCCCCCATCACCCTCACAATCTCTCACCCCCAGCACCCTCACACTCTCTCTCCTCCATCACCCTAACAAATTCTCCCCATCACCCTCAAACTCTCTCTCCCCCATCACCCTCACAGTCTCTCTCCCCATCACCTTCACAATCTCTCCCCATCAGCCTCACACTCTCTCTCCCACATGACCCTCACACTCTCTCCCCCATCACCCTCACACTCTCTCTCCCCATCACCCTCACATTCTCTCACCCCCAATCACCCCCATACTCTCTCTCCCCATTACCCTCACATTCTCCCTCCCCTATCACCCTCACACTCTCTCCCCCATCATCCTCACACACTCTGTCCCCCCATCACCTTCACACTCTCTCTCTCCCCATCATCTTCACACTCTCTCTCCCGCCATCACCCTCACACTCTCTCTCCCCCATCATCCCCACACTCTCTCAAACCCCATCACCCTCACACTCTCTCTCCCCCATCACAATCATAATCTCTCACCCCCATCACCCTCACACTCTCTCCCCCATCACCCTCACATTCTCTCAACCCCCATCACCCTCACACTCTCTCACCCCATCATCCTCACACTCTCTCTCCCCCCATCACCCTCACACTCTCTCTCCCCCATCACAATCATAATCTCTCACCCCCATCACCCTCACATTCTCTCAACCCTCATCACCCTCACACTCTCTCACCCCCATCACCCTAAAACTCTCTCTCCTCCATCACCCTTACACTCTCTCTTGCCCCATCATCCTCACATTCTCTCTCCCATCTTCACCCTCAAACTCTCTCTCCCCCCATCACCCTCACATTCTCTCTCCCCCCCATCACCCTCAAACTCTCTCTCCCCCATCACCCTCACACTCTCTCCCCCATCAGCTTTACTCTCTCTCCCCTATCGCCCTCACACACTCTCGCCCCATCACCTTCACACTCTCTCTCCCCCACCACGTTCTCACACTCTCTCCCACATCACCCTCACACTGTCCCTCCCCCATCAACCTCACACTCGCTATCCCACATCACCCTCACACTCTCTCTCCCCATCACCCTCACACTCTCTACCCCATCACCTTCACACTCACTCTCCCCCAGCACCCTCACACTCTCTCTTGCCCCATCACCCTCATACTCTCACCTCCCATCACCCTCACACTCTCTCTTGCCCACATGACCCTCACACTCTCTCTCCCCATCACCCTCAATCTCTTTACCCCATTACCCTCACAATCTTTCTCCCCCATTACCCTCAAACAATCGTGCCCCCCATCACCCTCACACTCTCTCCCCCATCACTCTCACACTCTCTCTATCCCCATCATCCTCACACACTCTCTCCCCCATTACCCTCACACTATCTCGCCCCCCATCACCCTCACACTCTCTCCCCCATCACCTTCTCACTCTCTCCCCCATCACTCTCACACTCTCTCTCTCCCAATCATCCTCACACACTCTCTCCCCCCATCATCCTCACACAATCTCTCCCCCCATCACCCTCACACTCTCTCCCCCAACACCCTCACATTCTCCCACCCCCATCACCCTCACACTCTCTCTCCCAACATCACCCTCAAACTCTCACTCCCCCCATCACCCTCACACTCTCTCTCCCCCATCACCCTCAAACTCTCTCTCCCTCCATCACCCTCACACTCTCTCTCCCGCCATCACGCTCAAACTCTCTCTCCCCCATCACCCTCACAATCTCTCCCCCTATCTGCTTCACTGTCTATCCCCCATCTCCCTCACACACACTCCCCCCATTATCCTCACACTTTCTCTCCCCCAGAACCCTCACAATCACTCTCGCCCTTCTCCCTCACACTCCCTCCCCCATGAAGCTTACTCTCTCGCTCCCCATCACCCTCACACACTCTCTCCCTCATCAACCTCATACTCTCTCTCCCCCATCACCCTCACACTCTCTCTCCGCATCACCTTCACTCTCCCTCCCCATCACCCTCACACAATCTCCCTCCATCACCATCACACTCTCTCACCCCCAGAACCCTCACAATCTCTCTCTCCATCACACTCACACTCTCTCTCCCCCGTCAAACTCACACTCGCTCTCCCACATCACCCTCACACTCTCTATCCCCCAGCACCCTCAAACTCTCTCCCCCATCACCCTCACACTCACTCTCCCCATCACCCTCACACTCTCTCTTGCCCCATCACCCTCAAACTCTCTCCCCCATCACATTCGTACTCTCTCCCACATCATCCTCACACTCACTCTCCCCATCACCCTCACACTCTCTCTTGCCCCATCACCCTCAGACTCTCTCCCCCCATCACATTCTCACACACTCTCTCCCATATCACCCGCACACTCTTTCACCCATCACCCTCACACTATCTCTCCCCATCACCCTCACACTCTCTCTCCCCCATCACCCTCATACTCTCTCCCCCAAATCTCTCACACTATCTCTCCCCCATCACCCTCACACTCTCTCTCTCTCCATCACCCTCACACTCTCTCTCCCCAATAACCTTCACACTCTCTCCCCCAAGACCCTCACAGTCTCTCTCCCCCATCACCCTCACACTGTCTCCCTCCACCCTTCACCCTCACTCTCTCTCCCCCCATCATCCTCACACTCTCTCCCCCCATGATCTTCACACTCTCTCTCCCACAATCACCCTCACACTCTCTCCACCCATCATCCTCACACACTCTCTCCCCCATCACCTTCACCTTCTCTCTCTCCCCATCATCCTCACACACTCTCTCCCCCCATCACTCTCAGACTCTCTCTCCCACCATCACCCTCACACTGTCTCTCCACCCATCATCCTCACACACTCTCTCCCCCATCAACCTCACACTCTCTCTCCCCCCTCACCCTCACTCTCTCTCCCCCATCACCCTCACACTCTCCATCCACCATCACCCTCACACTCTCTCTCCCACTCACCCTCACATGCTCTCTCCCCATCACCCTCACACTCTCTCTCCACCATCACAATCACACTCCCTCACCGCCATCACCCTCACACTCTGTCCCCCATCAGCCTCACGTTCTCCCTCCCCATCACACTCACACTCTCTCTCCCCCCATCACCCTCAAATTCTCCCTCCCCCATCAACCTCACACTCTCTCTCCCCCATCCTCCTCACACACTCTCCCCCATCACCCTCACAATCTCTCACCCCCAGCACCCTCACACTCTCTCTCCCCCATCACCCTAACAAATTCTCCCCATCACCCTCAAACTCTCTCTCCCCCATCACCCTCACAGTCTCTCTCCCACATGACCCTCACACTCTCTCCCCCATCACCCTCACACTCTCTCTCCCCATCACCCTCACATTCTCTCACCCCCAATCACCCCCACACTCTCTCTCCCCATTACCCTCACATTCTCCCTCCCCTATCACCCTCACACTCTCTCCCCCATCATCCTCACACACTCTGTCCCCCCATCACCTTCACACTCTCTCTCTCCCCATCATCTTCACACTCTCTCTCCCGCCATCACCCTCACACTCTCTCTCCCCCATCATCCCCACACTCTCTCAAACCCCATCACCCTCACACTCTCTCTCCCCCATCACAATCATAATCTCTCACCCCCATCACCCTCACACTCTCTCCCCCATCACCCTCACATTCTCTCAACCCCCATCACCCTCACACTCTCTCACCCCCATCATCCTAAAACTCTCTCTCCCCATCACCCTTACACTCTCTCTCCCTCCATCACCCTCACACTCTCTCTTGCCCCATCATCCTCACACTCTCTCCCACCTTCACACTCAACTCTCTCTCCCCCCATCACCCTCACATTCTCTCTCCCCCATCACCCTCAAACTCTCTCTCCCCATCACCCTCACACTCTCTCGCCCCATCACCCTCAAATTCTCCCTCCCCCATCAACCTCACACTCGCTATCCCACATCACCCTCACACTCTCTCTCCCCCATCACCCTCGCACTCTCTACCCCATCACCCTCAAACTAACTCTCCCCCAGCACCCTTAAACTCTCTCTTGCCCCATCACCCTCAAACTCTCACCTCCCATCACCCTCAAACTCTCTCTTGCCCACATGACCCTCACACTCTCTCTCCCCCATCACCCTCAATCTCTTTACCCCATTACCCTCACAATCTCTCTCCCCGATTACCCTCAAACAATCTTACCCCCCCATCACCCTCACAATCTCTCCCCCATCACCTTCACACTCTCTCCCCCATCACTCTCACACTCTCTCTATCCCCATCAACCTCACACTCTCTCTCCCTCATCAACCTCACACTCTCTCTCCCCCATCACCGTCACAGTCTCTCTCCGCATCAGCTTCACTCTCCCTCCCCATCACCCTCACAAAATCTCCCCCCATCACCCTCACACTCTCTCTCCCCCAGCACCCTCACAATCTCTCTCCCTCATCAACCTCACACTCTCTCTCCCCATCACCCTCACACTTTCTCTCCGCATCAGCTTCACTCTCCCTCCCCTTCACCTTCACACAATCTCGATCCATCACCCTCACACTCGCTCTCCCACATCATCCTCACACTCTCTCTCCCCCTTCACCCTCACACTCTCTTTCTCCACCCTTCACCCTCACTCTCTCTCCCCCATCATCCTCACACACTCTACCCCCATGATCTTCACAATCTCTCTCCCACAATCACACTCACATTCTCTCCACCCATCATCCTCACACGCTCTCTCCCCCCCATCACTCTCAGACTCTCTCTCCCACCATCACCCTCACACTGTCTCTCCGCCCATCATCCTCACACACTCTCTCCCCCATCACCTTCACACACTCTCTCCCCCATCAACCTCACACTCTCTCTCCCCCCTCACCCTCACACTCTCTCTCCCCCATCACCCTCACACTCTCCATCCACCATCACCCTCACACTCTCTCTCCCACTCACCCTCACACACTCTCTCCCCCATCACCCTCACACTCTCTCTCCCCCATCACAATCACACTCTCTCACCCCCATCACCCTCACACTCTGTCCCCCATCAGCCTCACGTTCTCCCTCCCCCATCACCCTCACACGCTCTCAACCCCATCACCCTCAAACTCTCTCTCCCCCATCACACTCACACTCTCTCTCCCCCATCAACCTCAAACTCCTTCTCCCCCGTCACCCTCTTGCTGTCCCGCACCCCATCACCTTCACACACTCTCCCCCATCACCCTCACAATCTCTCTCCCCCAGCACCTTCACACTCTCTCTCCCCCATCACTCTCAAACTCTCTCTCCCTCATCAACCTCACATTCTCTCTCCCAAATCACCCTCACACTATCTTTCCCCATCACCCTCACACTCTCTCCCCATCTCCCTCACACTCTCTCTCCCCCATCACCCTCACAATCTCTCTCCCCCATCACCCTCACACTCTCTCTCCCTCATCTGTCTCACACTGTCTCTCCCCTATCACCCTCATAGTCTCTCTCTCCATCACCTTCACAATCTCTCCCCCAACACCCTCACACTCTCTCTCCCACATGACCCGCACACTCTCTCCCCATCACCCTCACACTCTCTCTCCCTCATCAACTTCACACTCTCTCTCCCACATCACCCTCACACTCTCTCTCCCCATCACCCTAACACTCTCTCCCCATCACCCTCAAACTCTCTCTCCCCCATCACCCTCACAGTCTCTCTCCCCATCACCTTCACAATCTCTCCCACATCACCCTCACACACGCTCTCCCACATGACCCTCACACTCTCTCCCCAATCATCCTCACACACTCTGTCCCCCCATCGCCCTCACAATCTCTCTCTCCCATCATCTCCACACACTCTCACACCCCATCACCCTCACACTCTCTCTCCCCATCACAATCATAATCTCTCACACCCATCACCCTCACACTCTCTACCCCATCACCCTCACATTCTCACACCCCCATCACCCTCACACTCTCTCACCCCCATCACCCTAAAACTCTCTCTCCCCATTACCCTCACACTCCCTCTCCCCCATTACCCTCACAGTATCTCTCCCCATCACCCTCACAATCTCTCTACCCCATCATCCTCACAATCTCTCTACCCCCATCACACTCACACTCTCTCTCCCCCATCACAATCACACTCTCTCACCCCCTATCACCCTCACACTCTCTGCCCCCATCATCCTCACACACTCTCTCCCCCCATCACCTTCAAAGTCTCTCTCGCACCATCATCCTCACACTCTCTCTCCCCCAAGCACCCTCACACTCTCTCTCCCCCCATCACCCTTAAACACTCTCCCCCACATCATCCTCAATCTCTCTCTCCACCATCTTCACTCTCTCCCTCCCCCATCCCCATCACATTCTCTCTCCCCCATCACCCTCACACTCTCTCCCCATCACCCTCACACTCTCTCTCCCTCCATCACCCTCACACTCTCTCTTGCCCCATCATCCTCACACTGTCTCTCCCCCCATTAGCCTCACACTCTCTCTCCCCCCATCGCCCTCACACGCTCGCAGCCCCCATCACCCTCACACTATCTCTCCTCCCATCACACTCGCACTCTCTCTCCCCCATCACAATCACTCTCTCTCAACCCCCATCACTCTCACACTCTCTTCCCCATCACCCTCACGTTCTCTCTCCCCCCATCACCCTCACTCTCTCTCCCCCCATCAGCCTCACACTCTCTGCCCCCATCATCCTCACACAGTCTATCCCCCTCATCACTTTCAAAGTCTCTCTCTCCCCATCAACCTAACACTCTCTCTCCCCCATCACCCTCACACTCTCTCGCCCATCACCCTCACACTCTCTCTCCCTCCATCACCCTCACACTCTCTCTTGCCCCATCATCCTCACACACTTTCTCCCCAAATTAGCCTCACACTCTCGCTCCCCCCATCGCCCTTACACGCTCGCACGCCCCATCACCCTCACACTCTCTCCCCCCCCATCACACTCGCACACTCTCTCCCCCATCACAATCACACTCTCTCAACACCCATCACTCTCACACACTCTTCCCCATCACCCTCATGTTCTCTCTCCCCCCATCACCCTCACACTCTCTCCCCCCATCAACTTCACACTCTCTCTCCCCCATCAGCCTCACACTCTCTGCCCCCAACATCCTCACACACTCTATCCCCCCATCACCTTCAAAGTCTCTCTCTCCCCATCAACCTCACACTCTCTCTACCCCAATCTCCCTCACACTCTCTTTCCCCCCATCACCCTCAAACTCTCTCCCCCACATCATCCTCAATCTCTGTCTCCACCATCAACCTCACACTCTCCCTCCCCCATCACCATCACATTCTCTCACCCCCATCACCCTCACATTCTCTCACCCAACACCCTCACATTCTCGCTCCCCCATCACCCTCACACTCTCTCTCCCACCATCACCAACAAACACTTTATCCACCATCACCCTCCTGCAGTCCCGCACCCCATCACCTTCACACAGTCTCCCCCATCACGCTCACAATCTCTCTCCCCCAGCACCCTCACACTCTCTCACCCCCATCACACTCAAACTCTCTCTCCCTCTTCAACGTCACAGTCTCTCACCCAAATCTCCCTCACACTCTCTATCCCCCATCACGCTCACACTCTCTCCCCATCACCCTAACACTCTCTCTCCCCCATCACCCTCACAATCTTTCTCCCACATCACCCTCACACTCTCTCTCCCTCATCTGTCTCAAACTCTCTCTCCCCTATCACCCTCATAGTCTCTCTCTCCATCACCTTCACATTCTCTCCCCCAACACCCTCACGCTCTCTCTCCCACATCACCCTCACACTCTCTCTCCCTCATCAACCTCACACTCTCTCTCCCTCATCACCCTCCCACTCTCTCTCCCCATCAGCCTAACACCTTCTCCCCATCACCCTCAAACTCTCTCTCACTAATCACCCTCACAGTCTCTCTCCCCATCACCTTCACAATCTCTCCCCCATCACCCTCACACTCTCTCTCCCACATGAGCCTCACACTCTCTCCCCCATCACCCTCACACTCTCTCTCCCCATCACCCTCACATTCTCTCTCCCCCCATCACCCCCACACTCTCTCTCCCCATTACCCTCACATTCTCCCTCCCCCATCACCCTCACACTCTCTCCCCCATCATCCTCACACACTCTGGCCCCCCATCACCTTTACACTCTCTCTCTCCCCATCATCTTCAAACTCTCTCTCCCGCCATCACCCTCACACTCTCTCTCCCCCATCATCCCCACACTCTCTCACACCCCATCACCCTCACACTCTATCCCCCATCACCCTCACATTCTCACACCCCCATCACCCTCACACTCTCCCACCCCCATCACCCTAAAACTCTCTCTCCCCCATTACCCTCACACACCCTCTCCCCAATTACCCTCACAGTATCTCTCCCCATCACCCTCACAATCTCTCTCCCCCATCATCCTCGCACTCTCTCACTCAACATCACCCTCACACTCTCAGCCCCCATCATCCTCACACACTCTCTCCCCCAATCACCCTCACACTCTCTCTCCCCCCATCACCCTCAAACACTCTCTCTCCCCCACATCAGCATCAATCTCTCTCTCCACCATCAAGTTCACTCTCTCACTCCCCCATCCCCATCACATTCTCTCTCCCCCATCACCCTCACACTCTCTCCCCCATCACCCTCACACTCTCTCTCCCTCCATCACCCTCACAGTCTCTCTTGCCCCATCATCCTCACACTCTCTCTCCCCCCATTAGCCTCACACTCTCTCTCCCCCCATCGCCCTCACACTCTCTCTCCCCCCATCACACTCGCACTCTCTCTCGCCCATCACTATCACACTCTCTCACCCCCCATCACTCTCACACTCTCTTCCCCATCACCCTCACACTCTCTCCCCCCATCAACTTCACACTCTCTCTCCACCCATCAGCCTCACACTCTCTGCCCCCATCATCCTCACAAACTCTATCCCCCATCAACTTCAAACTCTCTCTCTCCCCATCAACCTCACACTCTCTCTCCCCCAATCTCCCTCACACTCTCTCTCCCCCATCACCCTCAAACTCTCTCCCCCACATCATCCTCAATATCTGTCTCCACCATCAACCTCACACTCTCCCGCCCCCATCACCATCACAGTCTCTCGCCCCCATCACCCTCACACTCTCTCCCCCAACACCCTCACATTCTCCCTCCCCATCACCCTCACGCTCTCTCTCCCACCATCACCCTCAAACTCTCTCTCCCCATCACCCTCACACTCTCTCTCCCCATCACCCTCAAACTCTCTCTCCCTCCATCACCCTCACACTCTCTCTCCAGCCATCACGCTCAAACTCTCTCTCCCCCATCACCCTCACAATCTCTCGCCCCATCTGCTTCACTGTCTATCCCCCATCACCCTCACACACACTCCACCCATCATCCTCGCACTCTCTCTCCCCCATCACAATCACACTCTCTCACCCAACATCACCCTCACACTCTCAGCCCCCATCATCCTCACACACTCTCTCCCCCAATCACCCTCACACTCTCTCTCCCCCCATCACCCTCAAACACTCTCTCTCCCCCACATCAGCATCAATCTCTCTCTCCACCATCAAGTTCACTCTCTCACTCCCCCATCCCCATCACATTCTCTCTCCCCCATCACCCTCACACTCTCTCCCCCATCACCCTCACACTCTCTCTCCCTCCATCACCCTCACAGTCTCTCTTGCCCCATCATCCTCACACTCTCTCTCCCCCCATTAGCCTCACACTCTCTCTCCCCCCATCGCCCTCACACTCTCTCTCCCCCCATCACACTCGCACTCTCTCTCGCCCATCACTATCACACTCTCTCACCCCCCATCACTCTCACACTCTCTTCCCCATCACCCTCACACTCTCTCCCCCCATCAACTTCACACTCTCTCTCCACCCATCAGCCTCACACTCTCTGCCCCCATCATCCTCACAAACTCTATCCCCCATCAACTTCAAACTCTCTCTCTCCCCATCAACCTCACACTCTCTCTCCCCCAATCTCCCTCACACTCTCTCTCCCCCATCACCCTCAAACTCTCTCCCCCACATCATCCTCAATATCTGTCTCCACCATCAACCTCACACTCTCCCGCCCCCATCACCATCACAGTCTCTCGCCCCCATCACCCTCACACTCTCTCCCCCAACACCCTCACATTCTCCCTCCCCATCACCCTCACGCACTCTCTCCCACCATCACCCTCAAACTCTCTCTCCCCATCACCCTCACACTCTCTCTCCCCATCACCCTCAAACTCTCTCTCCCTCCATCACCCTCACACTCTCTCTCCAGCCATCACGCTCAAACTCTCTCTCCCCCATCACCCTCACAATCTCTCGCCCCATCTGCTTCACTGTCTATCCCCCATCACCCTCACACACACTCCACCCATCATCCTCACACTTTCTCTCCCCCAGCACCCTCACAATCACTCTCGCCCTTCTCCCTCACACTCTCTCCCCCATGAAGCTTACACTCTCTCTCCCCATCACCCTCACACTCTCTCTCCCTCATCAACCTCACACCCTCTATCCCCCATCACCCTCACACTCTCTCTCCGCATCAGCTTCACTCTCCCTCCCCATCACCCTCACACAATCTCCCTCCATCACCCCCACACTCTCTCTCCCCCAGCACCCACACAATCTCTCTATCCATCACACTCACACTCTCTCTCCCCCATCACCCTAAAACTCTGTCTCCCCCATTACCCTCACACTCCCTCTCCCCCATTACCCTCACAGTATCTCTCCCCCCATCACACTCGCACTCACTCTCACCCATCACAATCACACTCTCTCTCCCGAATCACCCTCACAGTCTCTCTCCCCCATCACCCTCAAAAACTCTCCCCCACATCATCCTCAATCTCTCTCTCCACCATCAAGTTCACTCTCTCCCTCCCCCATCCCCATCACATTCTCTCTCCCCCATCACCCTCACAATCTCTCCCCCATCACCCTCACACTCTCTCTCCCTCCATCACCCTCACAGTCTCTCTTGCCCCATCATCCTCACACTCTCTCTCCCCCCATTAGCCTCACACTCTCTCTCCCCCCATCGCCCTCACACGCTCGCACCCCCATCACCCTCACACTCTCTCTCCCCCGATCACACTCGCAATCTCTCTCCCCCATCACAATCACTCTCTCTCACCCCCCATCACTCTCACACTCCCTTCCGCATCACCCTCACGTTCTCTCTCCCCCCATCACCTTTACACTCTCTCCCCCCATCAACTTCACACTCTCTCTCCCCCCATCACCCTCACACTCTCTCTCCCCCATCAAAGTCATAATCTCTCACCCCCATCACCCTCACCCTCTCTCCCCCATCACCCTCACATTCTCTCACCCCCATCACCCTCACACTCTCTCACCCCCATCACCCTAAAACTCTCTCTCCCCCATTACCCTCACATCCCTCTCCCCCATTATCCTCACAGTATCTCTCCCCATCACCCTCACAATCTCTCTCCCCCATCATCCTCGCACTCTCTCTCCCCCATCACAATCACACTCTCTCACCCCCCATCACCCTCACACTCTCTGCCCCTATCATCCTCACAAACTCTCTCCCCCCATCACCTTCAAAGTCTCTCTCGCCCCATCATCCTCACACTCTCTCTCCCCCAATCACCCTCACACTCTCTCTCCCCCCGTCACCCTCAAACACTCTCCCCCACATCAGCCTCAATCTCTCTCTCCACCATCAGGTTCACTCTCTCACTCCCCCATCCCCATCACATTCTCTCTCCCCCAACACCCTCACACTCTCTCCCCCATCACCCTCACACTCTCACTCCCCCATCACCCTCACACTCTCTCTCCCCCATCACCCTCAAACTCTCTCTCCCTCCATCACCCTCACACTCTCTCTCCAGCCATCACGCTCAAACTCTCTCTCCCCATCACCCTCACAATCTCTCTCCCCAATCATCCTCACACTCTCTCTCCCCTCATCACACTCGCACTCACTCTCCCCCATCACAATCACACTCTCTCTCCGCAATGACCCTCACAGTCTCTCTCCCCCAATCGCCCTCAAAAACTCTCCCCCACATCATCCTCAATCTCTCTCTCCACCATCAAGTTCACTCTCTCCCTCCCCCATCCCCATCACATTCTCTCTCCCCCATCACCCTCACTCTCTCTCCCCCATCACCCTCACACTCTCTCCCCCATCACCCTCACACTCTCTCTCCCTCCATCACCCTCACAGTCTCTCTTGCCCCATCATCCTCACACTCTCTCTCCCCCCATTAGCCTCACACTCTCTCTCCCCCATCGCACTCACACGCTCGCACCCCCATCACCCTCACACTCTCTCTCCCCCGATCACACTCGCAATCTCTCTCCCCCATCACAATCACTCTCTCTCACCCCCCATCACTCTCACACTCTCTTCCCTATCATCCTCACGTTCTCTCTCCCCACATCACCCTTACACTCTCTCCCCCCATCAACTTCACACTCACTGCCCCCATCATCCTCACACACTCTATCCCCCCATTACCTTCAAAGTCTCTCTCTCCCCCATCACCCTCACACTCTCTCTCTCCCTCATCACAGTCATAATCTCTCACCCCCATCACCCTCACATTCTCACACCCCCATCACCCTCACACTCTCTCACCACCATCACCCTAAAACTCTCTCTCCCCCATTACCCTCACACTCCCTCTCCCCCATTATCCTCACGGTATCTCTCCCCATCACCCTCACAATCTCTCTCCCCCATCATCCTCGCACTCTCTCTCCCCCATCACAATCACACTCTCTCACCCCCCATCACCCTCACACTCTCTGCCCCCATCATCCTCACAAACTCTCTCCCCCCATCACCTTCAAAGTCTCTCTCGCCCCATCATCCTCACACTCTCTCTCCCCCAATCACCCTCACACTCTCACTCCCCCCATCACCCTCAAGCACTCTCCCCCACATCAGCCTCAATCTCTCTCTCCACCATCAGTTTCACTCTCACTCACCCATCCCCATCACATTCTCTCTCCCCCAACACCCTCACAGTCTCTCCCCCATCACCCTCACACTCTCTCTCCCTCCATCACCCTCACAGTCTCTCTTGCCCCATCATCCTCACACTCTCTCTCTTCCCATTAGCCTCACACTCTCTCTCCCCCCATCGCACTCACACGCTCGCACCCCCCATCACCCTCACACTCTCTCTCCCCCCATCACACTCGCACTCTCTCACCCCCATCACAATCACACTCTCTCACCCCCCATCACTCTCACACTCTCTTCCCCATCACCCTCACGTTCTCTCTCCCCCCATCACCCTCACACTCTCTCCCCCATCAACTTCACACTCTCTCTCCCCCCATCAGCCTCACACTCTATGCCCCCATCATCCTCACACACTCTATCCCCCCATCACCTTCAAAGTCTCTCTCTCCCCATCAACCTCACACTTCTCTCCCCCAATCTCCCTCACACTGTCTCTTCCCCCATCACCCTCAATCTCTCTCCCCCACATCATCCTCAATCTCTGTCTCCACCATCAACCTCACACTCTCTCTCCCCATCACCCTCACACTTTCTCTCCGCATCAGCTTCACTCTCCCTCCCCGTCACGTTCACACAATCTCCCTCCATCACCCTCACACTCTCTCTCCCCCAGCACCCTCACAATCTCTCTCTCCATCACACTCACACTCTCTCTCCCCCGTCAAACTCACACTCGCTCTGCCACATCACCCTCACACTCTCTCTCCCCATCACCCTCAAACTCTCTCCCCCATCAAGCTCACACTCACTCTCCCCATCAACCTCACACTCTCTCTTGCCCCATCACCCTCAGACTCTCTCCCCCCATGACATTCGTACTCTCTGCCACATCATCCTCACACACTCTCTCCCACATCACCCGCACACTCTTTCACCCAACACCCTCACACTATCTCTCCCCATCACCCTCACACTCTCTCTCCCCCATAACCTTCACACTCTCTCCCCCAAGACCCTCACAGTCTTTCTCCCCCATCACCCTCACACTCTCTTTCTCCACCCTTCACCCTCACTCTCTCTCCCCCCATCATCCTCACACTCTCTCCCCCCATGATCTTCACAATCTCTCTCCCACAATCACACTCACACTCTCTCTACACATCATCCTCACACACTCTCTCCCCCATCACCTTCACATTCTCTCTCTCCCCATCATCCTCACACATTCTCTCCCCCATCACCTTCACACACTCTCTCCCCTATCAACCTCACACTCTCTCTCCCCCCTCACCCTCACACTCTCTCTCCCCCATCACCCTCACACTCTTCATCCACCATCACCCTCACACTTTCTCTCCCACTCACCCTCACACACTCCCTCCCCCATCACCCTCAAACTCTCTCTCCCCCATCACAATCACACTCTCTCACCCCCATCACCCTCACACTCTGTCCCCCATCAGCCTCACGTACTCCCTCCCCCATCACCCTCACACTCTCTCACCCCCATCACCCTCAAACTCTCTCTCCCCCATCACACTCACACTCTCTCTCCCCCCATCAACCTCAAACTCCTTCTCCCCCATCACCCTCTTGCTGTCCCGCACCCCATCACCTTCACACACTCTCCCCCATCACCCTCACAATCTCTCTCCCCCAGCATCCTCACACTCTCTCTCCCCCATCACTCTCAAACTCTCTCTCCCTCATCAACCTCACACTCTCTCTTCCAAATCACCCTCACAATCTCTTTCCCCCATCACACTCACATTCTCTCCCCATCTTCCGCACACTCTCTCTCCCCCATCACCCTCACAATCTCTCTCCCCCATCACCCTCACACTCTCTATCCCTCATCTGTCTCACACGCTCTCTCCCCTATCACCCTCATAGTCTCTCTCTACATCACCTTCACAATCTCTCCCCCAACACCCTCACACTCTCTCTCCCACATGACCCTCACACTCTCTCCCCATCACCCTCACACTCTCTCTCCCTCATTAACCTCACACTCTCTCTCCCACATCACCCTCATACTCTCTCTCCCCCATCACCCTAACAAACTCTCCCCATCACCCTCAAACTCTCTCTCCCCCATCACCCACACATTCTCTCTCCCCATCACCTTCACAATCTCTCCCCATCACCCTCACACTCTCTCCCCATCACCCTCACACTCTCTCCCCCATCACCCTCACACTCTCTCTCCCCATCACCCTCACATTCTCTCTCCCCCCATCACCCCCACACTATCTCTCGCAATACCCTCACATTCTCTCACCCCCATGACCCTCACACTCTCTCTCCCCATCATCCTCACACTCTCTCTCCCCCCATCACCCTCACACTCTCTCTCACCCATCACAATCATAATCTCTCACCCCCATCACCCTCACACTCTCTCCCCCATCACCCTCACATTCTCACACCACCATCACCCTCACACTCTCTCACCCCCATCACCCTAAAACTCTCTCTCCCCCATTACCCTAACACTCTCCCCCCCATTACCCTCACAGTATCTCTCCCCATCACCCTCACAATCTCTCTCCCCCATTATCCTCACACTCTCTCTACCCCCATCACACTCGCACTCTCTCTCCCCCATCACAATCACACTCTCTCACCCCCCATCATCCTCACACTCTCTGCCCCCATCATCCTCACACACTCTCTCCCCCATCACCTTCAAAGTCTCTCTCGCCCCATCAACCTCACACTCTCTATCCCCCAATCATCCGCACACTCTCTCTCCCCCCATTACCCTCAAACAATCTCCCCCACATCATCCTCAATCTCTCTCTCCACCATCAAGTTCAGTCTCTCCCTCCCCCATCCCCATCACATTCTCTCTCCCCCATCACCCTCACACTCTCTCCCCCATCACCCTCACACTCTCACTCCCCCATCACCCTCACACACTCTCCCCCATCACCCTCACACTCTCTCTCACCCAGCAGCCTCACACTCTCTCTCCCCCATCACTCTCAAACTCTCTCTCCCTCATCAACCTCACACTCTCTCTTCCAAATCACCCTCACACTCTCTTTCCCCCATCACCCTCACACTATCTCCCCATCTTCCTCACACTCTCTCTCCCCCATCACCCTCATAGTCTCTCTCTCCATCACCTTCACAATCTCTCCCCCAACACCCTCACACTCTCTCTCCCACATGACCCTCACACTCTCTCCCCATCACCCTCACACTCTCTCTCCCTCATCAACCTCACACTCTATCTCCCACATCACCCTCACACTCTCTCTCCCCCATCACCCTAACAAACTCTCCCCATCACCCTCAAACTCTCTCTCCCCCATCACCCACACAGTCTCTCTCCCCATCACCTTCACAATCTCTCCCCATCACCCTCACACTCTCTATCCCACAAAACCCTCACACTCTCTCCCCCATCACCCTCACACTCTCTCTCCCCATCACCCTCACATTCTCTCTCTCCCCATCACCCCCACACTATCTCTCGAAATACCCTCACATTCTCCCTCCCCCATCACCATCACACTCTCTCCCCCATCATCCTCACACTCTCTCTCCCCCCATCACCCTCACACTCTCTCTCCCCCATCATCCCCACACACTCTCACACCCCATCACCCTCACACTCTCTCTCCCCCATCACAATCATAATCTCTCACCCCCATCACCCTCACACTCTCTCCCCCATCACCCTAAAACTCTCTCTCCCCCATTACCCTCACACTCCCTCCCCCCATAACCCTCACAGTATCTCTCCCCATCACCCTCACAATCACTCTCCCCCATCATCCTCACACACTCTCTACCCCCATCACACTCGCACTCTCTCTCCCCCATCACCCTCACACTCTCTCTCCCCCCATCACCCTCAAACACTCTCCCCCACATCATCCTCAATCTCTCTCTCCACCATCAAGTTCAGTCTCTCCCTCCCCCATCCCCATCACATTCTCTCTCCCCCATCACCCTCACACTCTCTCCCCCATCACCCTCACACTCTCTCTCCATCCATCACCCTCACAGTCTCTCTTGCCCCATCATCCTCACACTCTCTCTCCCCCCATTAGCCTCACACTCTCGCTCCCCCCATCGACCTCACACGCTCGCATGCCCCATCACCCTCACACTCTCTCCCCCCCCATCACACTCGCACTCTCTCTCCCCCATCACAATCACAATCTCTCAACCCCCATCACACTCACGTTCTCTCTCCCCCATCACCCTCACACTCTCTCCCCATCAACCTCACACTCTCTCTCCCCCATCACCTTCACACACTCTCCCCCATCACGCTCACAATCTCTCTCCCCCAGCACCCTCACACTCTCTCACCCCCATCACCCTCACACTCTCTCTCCCTCATCAACCTCACACTCTCTCTCCCAAATCACCCTCACACTCTCTTTCCCCCATCACGCTCACACTCTCTCCCCATCACCCTCACACTCTCTCTCCCCCATCACCCTCACAATCTCTCTCCCCCATCACCCTCACACTCTCTCTCCCTCATCTGTCTCACACTCTCTCTCCCCTATCACCCTCATAGTCTCTCTCTCCATCACCTTCACAATCTCTCCCCAACACCCTCACACTCTCTCTCCCTCATCTGTCTCACACTCTCTCTACCCTATCACCCTCATAGTCTCTCTCTCCATCACCTTCACAATCTCTCCCCCATCACCCTCAAACTCGCTCTCCCTCATCTGTCTCACACTCTCTCTCCCCTATCACCCTCATAGTCTCTCTCTCCATCACCTTCACAATCTCTCCCCAACACCCTCACAATCTCTCTCCCACATGACCCTCACACTCTCTCTCCCACATCACGCTCACACTCTCTCTCCCTCATCAACCTGATACTCTCTCTCCCACATCACGCTCACACTCTCTCTCCCCCATCACCCTAACACTCTCTCCCCATCACACTCACAGTCTCTCTCCCCATCACCTTCACAATCTCTCCCCCATCACCCTCACACTCTCTCTCCCACATGACCCTCACACTCTCTGCCCCATCACCCTCACACTCTCTCTCCCCATCACCTTCACATTCTCTCTCCCCCCATCACCCCCACACTCTCTCTCCCCATTACCCTCACATTCTCCCTCCCCCATCACCCTCACACTCCCTCCCCCATCATCCTCACACACTCTGTCCCCCATCACCTTCACACCCTCTCTCTCCCCATCATCCTCACACTCTCTCTCCCCCCATCACCCTCACACTCTCTCTCCCCCATCATCCCCACACTCTCTCACACCCCATCACCCAAACACTCTCTCTCCCCCATCACAATCATAATCTCTCACCCCCATCACCCTCACACTCTCTCCCCCATCTCCCTCACATTCTCACACCCCCATCACCCTCACGTTCTCTCTCCTCCCATCACCCTTACTGTCTCTCCCCCCATCAACTTCACACTCTCTCTCCCCCAATCAGCCTCACACTCTCTGCCCCCATCATCCTCACACAGTCTATCCCCCCATCACCTTCAAAGTCTCTCTCACCCATCACCCTCACACTCTCTCTCCCCCATCACCCTCACCCTCTCTCCCCCATCACCCTCACACTCTCTCTCCATCCATCACCCTCACAGTCTCTCTTGCCCCATCATCCTCACACTCTCTCACTCCCTTTTAGCCTCACACTCTCTCTCCCCCCATCGCCCTCACACGCTCGCACCCCCCATCACCCTCACACTCTCTCTCCCCCCATCACACTCGCACTCTCTCTCCCCCATCACAATCACTCTCTCTCACCCCCCATCACTCTCACACTCTCTTCCCCATCACCCTCACGTTCTCTCACCCCCCATCACCCTCACAATCTCTCCCCCCATCAACTGCACACTCTCTCTACCCCCATCAGCCTCACACTCTCTGCCCCCATCATCCTCACACACTCTATCCCCTCATCACCTTCAAAGTCTCTCTCTCCCCATCAACCTCACACTGTCTCTCCCCCATCACCCTCACACTCTCTCCCCATCACCCTCACACTCTCTCCCCATCAACCTCACACTCTCTCTCCCCCATCACCTTCACACACTCTCCCCCATCACGCTCACAATCTCTCTCCCCCAGCACCCTCACACTCTCTCACCCCCATCACCCTCAAACTCTCTCTCCCTCATCAACCTCACACTCTCTCTCCCAAATCACCCTCACACTCTCTTTCCCCCATCACGCTCACACTCTCTCCCCCATCACCCTCACACTCTCTCCCCATCATCCTCACACTCTCTATCCCCCCATCACCCTCACACTCTCTCTCCCCCATCACCTTCACACACTCTCCCCCATCACGCTCACAATCTCTCTCCCCCAGCACCCTCACACTCTCTCACCCCCATCACCCTCACACTCTCTCTCCCTCATCAACCTCACACTCTCTCTCCCAAATCACCCTCACACTCTCTTTCCCCCATCACGCTCACACTCTCTCCCCATCACCCTCACACTCTCTCTCCCCCATCACCCTCACAATCTCTCTCCCCCATCACCCTCACACTCTCTCTCCCTCATCTGTCTCACACTCTCTCTCCCCTATCACCCTCATAGTCTCTCTCTCCATCACCTTCACAATCTCTCCCCAACACCCTCACACTCTCTCTCCCTCATCTGTCTCACACTCTCTCTATCCTATCACCCTCATAGTCTCTCTCTCCATCACCTTCACTATCTCTCCCCCATCACCCTCAAACTCGCTCTCCCTCATCTGTCTCACACTCTCTCTCCCCTATCACCCTCATAGTGTCTCTCTCCATCACCTTCACAATCTCTCCCCAACACCCTCACACTCTCTCTCCCACATGACCCTTACACTCTCTCTCCCACATCACGCTCACACTCTCTCTCCCTCATCAACCTGATACTCTCTCTCCCACATCACGCTCACACTCTCTCTCCCCCATCACCCTAACACTCTCTCCCCATCACCCTCACAGTCTCTCTCCCCATCACCTTCACAATCTCTCCCCCATCACCCTCACACTCTCTCTCCCACATGACCCTCACACTCTCTGCCCCATCACCCTCACACTCTCTCACCCCATCACGTTCACATTCTCTCTCCCCCCATCACCCCCACACTCTCTCTCCCCATTACCCTCACATTCTCCCTCCCCCATCACCCTCACACTCCCTCCCCCATCATCCTCACACACTCTGTCCCCCATCACCTTCACACCCTCTCTCTCCCCATCATCCTCACACTCTCTATCCCCCCATCACCCTCACACTCTCTCTCCCCCATCATCCCCACACTCTCTCACACCCCATCACCCAAACACTCTCTCTCCCCCATCACAATCATAATCTCTCACCCCCATCACCCTCACACTCTCTCCCCCATCTCCCTCACATTCTCACACCCCCATCACCCTCACGTTCTCTCTCCTCCCATCACCCTTACAGTCTCTCCCCCCATCAACTTCACACTCTCTCTCCCCCAATCAGCCTCACACTCTCTGCCCCCATCATCCTCACACAGTCTATCCCCCCATCACCTTCAAAGTCTCTCTCTCCCCATCAACCTCACACTCTCTCTCCCCCATCACCCTCACACTCTCTCTCCCCCATCACAATCATAATCTCTCACCCCCATCACCCTCACACTCTCTCCCACATCACCCTCACATTCTCACACCCCCATCACCCTCACACTCTCTCACCCCCTCACCCTAAAACTCTCTCTCCCACATTACCCTCACACTCCCTCTCCCCCATTACCCTCACAGTATCTCTCCCCATCACCCTCACAATCTCTCTCCCCCATCATCCTCGCACTCTCGCTCCCCCATCACAATCACACTCTCTGCCCCCATCATCCTCACACACTCTCTCCCCCCATCACCTTCAAAGTCTCACTCACCCCATCATCCTCACACTCTCTCTCCCCCTATCACCCTCACACTCTCTCTCCCCCCATCACCCTCAAACACTCTCCCCCACATCATCCTCAATCTCTCTCTCCACCATCAAGTTCACTCTCTCACTCCCCCATCCCCATCACATTCTCTCTCCCCCATCACCCTCACACTCTCTCCCCCATCACCCTAACACTCTCTCTCCCTCCATCACCCTCACACTCTCTCTCCCCCATCATCCTCACACTCTCTCTCCCCCCATTAGCCTCACATTCTCTCTCCCCCCATCATCCTCACACACTCTATCCCCCCATCATCTTCAAAGTCTCTCTCTCCCCATCAACCTCACACTCTCTCTCCCCCATCACCCTCACACTCTCTCCCCCATCACCCTCATGCTCTCTCTCCCTCCATCACCCTCGCACTCTCTCTTGCCCCATTATCCTCACACTCTCTCTCCCCCCATTAGCCTCACACTCTCTCTCCCCCCATCACCCTCACACTCTCTCCCCCCCATCATCCTCACACTCTCTCTCCCCCCATCACACTCGCACTCTCTCTCCCCCATCACAATCACACTCTCTCAACCCCCATCACACTCACGTTCTCTCTCCCCCATCACCCTCACACTCTCTCCCCCCATCAACTTCACACTCTCTCTCCCCCCATCAGCCTCACACTCTCTGCCCCCATCATCCTCACACACTCTATCCCCCAATCACCTTCAAAGTCTCTCTCTCCCCATCAACCTCACACTCTCTCTCCCCCAATCTCCCTCACACTCTCTCTCCCCCCATCACCCTCAAACTCTCTCCCACACATCATCCTCAATCTCTGTCTCCACCATCAACCTCACACTCTCCCTCCCCCATCACCATCATATTCTCTCGCCCCCATCACCCTCACATTGTCTCCCCCAAACCCTTCACATTCTCCCTCCCCCATCACCCTCACACTCTCTCTCCCACCATCACCCTCAAACACCTTCTCCCCCATCACCCTCTTGCTGTCCCGCACCCCATCACCTTCACAAACTCTCCCCCATCAACCTCACAATCTCTCTCCCCCAGCACCCTCACACTCTCTCACCCCCATCACCCTCAAACTCTCTCTCCCCATCACCCTCACACTCTCTCTCCCTCACCTGTCTCACAGTCTCTCTCCCCTATCACCCTAATAGTCTCTCTCTCCATCACCTTCACAATCTCTCCCCCAACACCCTCACACTCTCTCTCCCACATGACCCTCACACTCTCTCTCCCACATCACCCTCACACTCTATCTCCCCCATCACCCTAACACTCTCTCCCCATCACCCTCACACTCTCTCTCCCCATCACCCTCACATTCTCTCTCCCCCAATCACCCCCACACTCTCTCTCCCCATTACCCTCACATTCTCCCTCCCCCATCACCCTCACACTCCCTCCCCCATCACCCTCACACACTCTGACCCCCATCACCTTCACACCCTCTCTCTCCCCATCATCCTCACACTCTCTCTCCCCCCATCACCCTCACACTCTCTCACCCCCATCATCCCCACACTCTCTCACACCCCATCACACTCACACTCTCTCCCCCATCACCCTCACATTCTCATACCCCCATCACCCTCACGTTCTCTCTCCCCCCATCACCCTTACACTCTCTCCGCCCATCAACTTCACACTCTCTCTCCCCCCATCAGCCTCACACTCTCTGCCCCCATCATCCTCACACACTCTATCCCCCCATCACCTACAAAGTCTCTCTCTCCCCATCACCCTCACACTCTCTCTCCCCCATCACAATCATAATCTCTCACCCCCATCACCCTCACATTCTCACCCCCATCACCCTCACATTCTCTCCCCCATCACCCTCACATTCTCACACCCCCATCACCCTCACACTCTCTCACCGCCATCACCCTAAAACTCTCTCTCCCACATTACCCTCACACTCCCTCTCCCCCATTACCCTCACAGTATCTCTCCCCATCACCCTCACACTCTCTCTCCCCCATCACAATCACACTCTCTCACCCCCCATCACCCTCACACTCTCTGCCCCCATCATCCTCACACACTCTCTCCCCCCATCACCTTCAAAGTCTCTCTCACCCCATCATCCTCACACTCTCTCTCCCCCTATCACCCTCACACTCTCTCTCCCCCCATCACCCTTAAACACTCTCCCCCACATCAGCCTCAATCTCTCTCTCCACCATCAAGTTCACTCTCTCACTCCCCCATCCCCATCACATTCTCTCTCCCCCATCACCCTCACACTCTCTCCCCCATCACCCTCACAATCTCTCTCCCTCCATTACGCTCACAGTCTCTCTTGCCCCATCATCCTCACACTCTCTCTCCCCCCATTAGCCTCACACTCTCTCCCCCCCATCACCCTAAAACTCTGCCTCCCCCATTACCCTCACACACCCTCTCCCCCATCACCCTCACAATCTCTCTCCCCCATCACCCTCACAATCTCTCTCCCCCATCATCCTCACACACTCTCACACCCCATCACCCTCACATTCTCGCACCTCCATCACCCTCACACTCTCTCACCCTCATCACCCTAAAATTCTCTCCCCCCCATTACCCTCACACTCCCTCTCCCCCATTTCCCTCACAGTATCTCTCCCCATCACCCTCACAATCTCTCTCCCCATCATCCTCACACTCTCTCTACTCCCATCACAATCACACTCTCTCACCCCCCATCACCCTCACACTCTCTGCCCCCATCATCCTCACACACTCTCTCCCCCCATCACCTTCAAAGTCTCTCCTGCCCCATCATCCTCACACTCTCTCTCCCCCAATCACCCTCACACTCTCTCTCCCCCCATCACCCTCAAACACTCTCCCCCACATCATCCTCAATCTCTCTCTCCACCATCAAGTTCAGTCTCTCCCTCCCCCATCCCCATCACATTCTCTCTCCCCCATCACCCTCACACTCTCTCCCCCATCACCCTCACACTCTCTCTCCCTCTATCACCCTCACAGTCTCTCTTGCCCCATCATCCTCACACTCTCTCACTCCCTTTTAGCCTCACACTCTCTCTCCCCCCATCGCCCTCACACGCTCGCACCCCCCATCACCCTCACACTCTCTCTCCCCCATCACACTCGCACTCTCTCTCCCCCATCAAAATCACTCTCTCTCACCCCCCATCACTCTCACACTCTCTTCCCGATCACCCTCATGTTCTCTCTCCCCCCATCACCCTCACAATCTCTCCCCCCATCAACTGTACACTCTCTCTCCCCACATCAGCCTCACACTCTCTGCCACCATCATCCTCACACACTCTATCCCCCCATCACCTTCAAAGTCTCTCTCTCCTCATCAACCTCACACTCTCTCCCCCATCACCCTCACACTCTCTCTCCCCCCATCACCCTCACACTCTCTCTTGCCCCATCATCCTCACACTCTCTCTCCCCCCATTAGCCTCACACTCTCGCTCCCCCCATTGCCCTCACGCTCGCATGCCCCATCACCCTCACACTCTCTCCCCCCCATCATCCTCACACTCTCTCTTGCCCCATCACCCTCACACTCTCTCCCCCCCCATCATCCTCACACTCTCTCTCCCATCACACTCGCACTCTCTCTCCCCCATCACAATCACACTCTCTCAACCCCCATCACACTCACGTTCTTTCTCCCCCATCACCCTCACATTCTCTCCCCCCATCAACTTCACACTCTCTCTCCCCCCATCAGCCTCACACTATCTGCCCCCATCATCCTCACACACTCTATCCCCCCATCACCTTCAAATTCTCTCTCTCCCCATCAACCTCAAACTCTCTCTCCCCCCATCACCCTCAAACTCTCTCCCCCACATCATCCTCAATCTCTGTCTCCACCATCAACCTCACACTCTCCCTCCCCGATCACCATCACATTCTCTCGGCCCCATCACCCTCACATTTTCTCCCCCAACACCCTCACATTCTCCCTCCCCCATCACCCTCACACTCTCTCTCCCACCATCACCCACAAACACCTTCTCCCCCATCACCCTCTTGCTGTCCCGCACCCCATCACCTTCACACACTCTCCCCCATCACCCTCACAATCTCTCTCCCCCAGCACCCTCACACTCTCTCACCCCATCACCCTCAAACTCACTCTCCCTCATCAACCTCACACTCTCTCTCCCAAATCACATTCACACTCTCTTTCCCCCATCACGCTCACACCCTCTCCCCATCACCCTCACACTCTCTCTCCCAAATCACCCTCACAATCTCTCTCCCCCATCACCCTCACACTCTCTCTCCCTCATCTGTTTCACACTCTCTCTCCCCTATCACCCTCATAGTCTCTCTCTGTATCACCTTCACAATCTCTCCCCCAACACCCTCACACTCTCTCTCCCACATGACCCTCACAATCTCTCTCCCACATCACCCTCACACTCTCTCTCCCTCATCAACCTCACACTCTCTCTCCAACATCACCCTCACACTCTCTCTCCCCCAATCACCCTCACACTCTCTCTCCCCCCATCACCCTCAAACACTCTCCCCTACATCATCCTCAATCTCTCTCTCCACCATCAAGTTCAGTCTCTCCCTCCCCCATCCCCATCACATTCTCTCTCCCCCATCACCCTCACACTCTCTCCCCCATCACCCTCACACTCTATCTCCCTCTATCACACTCACATCTCTCTTGCCCCTCATCCTCACACTCTCTCACTCCCTTTTAGCCTCACACTCTCTCTCACCCTATCGCCCTCACACGCTCGCACCCCCCATCATCCTCACACTCTCTCTCCCCCCATCACACTCGCACTCTCTCTCCCCCATCAAAATCACTCTCTCTCACCCCCCATCACTCTCACACTCTCTTCCCCATCACCCTCACGTTCTCTCTCCCCCCATCACCCTCACAATCTCCCCCCATCAACTGCACACTCTCTCTCCCCACATCAGCCTCACACTCTCTGCCACCATCATCCTCACACACTCTATCCCCCCATCACCTTCAAAGTCTCTCTCTCCCCATCAACCTCACACTCTCTCTCCTGCATCACCCTCACACTCTCTCCCCCATCACCCTCACACTCTCTCTCCCTCCATCACCCTCACACACTGTCTTGCCCCATCATCCTCACACTCTCTCTCCCCCCATTAGCCTCACACTCTCGCTCCCCCCATCGCCCTCACACGCTCGCACGCCCCATCACCCTCACACTCTCTCCCCCCCATCACCCTCACACTCTCTCCCCCCATCACACTCGCACTCTCTCTCCCCCATCACAATCACACTCTCTCAACCCCCATCACACTCACGTTCTCTCTCCCCCATCACCCTCACATTCTCTCCCCCCATCAACTTCACACTCTCTCTCCCCCCATCAGCCTCACACTCTCTGCCCCCATCATCCTCACACACTCTATCCCCCCATCACCTTCAAAGTCTCTCTCTCCCCATCAACCTCAAACTCTCTCTCCCCCCATCACCCTCAAACTCTCTCCCCCACATCATCCTCAATCTCTGGATCCACCATCAACCTCACACTCTCCCTCCCCCATCACCATCACATTCTCTCGCACCCATCACCCTCACATTTTCTCCCCCAACACCCTCACATTCTCCCTCTCCCATCACCCTCACACTCTCTCTCCCACCATCACCCACAAACACCTTCTCCCCCATCACCCTCTTGCTGTCCCGCACCCCATCACCTTCACACACTCTCCCCCATCAACCTCACAATCTCTCTCCCCCAGCACCCTCACACTCTCTCACCCCCATCACCCTCAAACTCTCTCTCCCTCATCAACCTCACACTCTCTCTCCCAAATCACCCTCACACTCTCTCTCCCCATCACACTCACAATCTCTCTCCCTCATCTGTCTCACACTCTCTCTCCCCTATCACCCTCATAGTCTCTCTCTCCATCACCTTCACAATCTCTCCCCCAACACCCTCACACTCTCTCTCCCACATGACCCTCACACTCTCTCTCCCACATCACCCTCACACTCTCTCTCCCGCATCACCGTAACACTCTCTCCCCATCACCCTCAAACTCTCTCCCCCATCACCCTCACAGTCTCTCTCCCCATCACCTTCACAATCTCTCCCCCATCACCCTCACAATCTCTCTCCCACATGACCCTCACACTCTCTCCCCCATCACCCCCACACTCTCTCTCCCCATTACCCTCACATTCTCCACCCCCATCACCCTAACACTCTCCCCCCATCAACCCCACACTCTCTCTCCCCATTACCCTCACATTCTCCACCCCCATCACCCTCACACTCCCTCCCACATCATCCTCACACACTCTGTCCCCCCATCACCTTCACACCCTCTCTCTCCCCATCATCCTCACACTCTCTCTCCCCCCATCACCCTCACACTCTCTCTCCCCATCAGCCTCAAACTCTCTCTCCCCCATCAAAGTCATAATCTCTCACCCCCATCACCCTCACACTCTCTCCCCCATCACCCTCACATTCTCACACCCCCATCACCCTCACCTTCTCTCTCCCCCATCACCCTTACACTCTCTCCCCCCATCAACTTCACACTCTCTCTCCCCCAATCAGCCTCACACTCTCTGCCCCCATCACCCTCACATTCTCACACCCCCATCACCCTCACACTCTCTCACCCCCATCACCCTAACACTCTCTCTCCCCCATTACCCTCACACTCCCTCTCCCCCATTACCCTCACAGTATCTCTCCCCATCACCCTCACAATCTCTCTACCCCATCATCCTCGCACTCTCTCTCCCCCATCACAATCACACTCTCTCACCCCCCATCACCCTCAAACTCTCTGCCCCCATCATCCTCACACTCTCTCTCCCCCTATCACCCTCACACTCTCTCTCCCCACATCACCCTTAAACACTCTCCCCCACATCAGCCTCAATCTCTCTCTCCACCATCAAGTTCACTCTCTCACTCCCCCATCCCCATCACATTCTCTCTCCCCCATCACCCTCACACTCTCTCCCCCATCACACTCTCACTCTCTCTCCCTCCATCACCCTCACAGTCTCTCTTGCCCCATCATCCTCACACTCTCTCTCTCCCCATTAGCCTCCCACTCTCTCTCCCCCCATCGCCCTCACACGCTCGCACCCCCCATCACCCTCACACTCTCTCTCACCCCATCACACTCGCACTCTCTCTCCCCTCATCACAATCACACTCTCTCAACCCCCATCACTCTCACACTCTCTTCCCCATCACCCTAACGTTCTCTCTCCCCCCATCACCCTCACAATCTCTCCCCCCATCAACTGCACACTCTCTCTCCCCCCATCAGCCTCACACTCTCTGCCCCCATCATCCTCACACACTCTATCCCCCCATCACCTTCAAAGTCTCTCTCTCCCCATCAACCTCACACTCTCTCTCCCCCAATCTCCCTCACACTCTCTCTCCCCCCATCACCCTCAATCTCTCTCCCCCAAATCATCCTCAATCTCTGTCTCCACCATCAACCTCACACTCTCCCTCCCCCATCACCATCACATTCTCTCGCCCCCATCACCCTCACACTCTCTCACGCAACACCCGCACATTCTCCGTCCCCATCACCCTCACACTCTATCTCCCACCATCACCCTCAAACTCTCTCTCCCCCCATCACCCTCACACTCTCTCTCCCCCATCAGCCTCAAACTCTCTCTCCCACATCACCCTCACAATCTCTCACCCCATCTGCTTCACTGTCTATCCCCCATCACCCTCACACACACTCCCCCCATCATCCTCACACTTTCTATCCCCCAGCACCCTCACACGCTCGCACCCCCCATCACCCTCACACTCTCTCTCCCCCATCACACTCGCACTCTCTCTCCCCCATCACAATCACACTCTCTCTCCCCCCATCACCCTCACACTCTCTCCCCCCATCAACTGCACACTCTCTCTCCCCCCATCAGCCTCACACTCTCTGCCCCCATCATCCTCACTCACTCTAGCCCCCATCTCATTCAAAGTCTCTCTGTCCCCATCAACCTCACACTCTCTCTCCCCCAATCTCCTTCACACTCTATCTCCCCCCATCACCCTCAAACTCTCTCCCCAACATCATCCTCAATCTCTGTCTCCACCATCAACCTCACACTCCCCCTCCCCCATCACCATCACATTCTCTCGCCTTCATCACCCTCACACTCTCTCCCCCAACACCCACACATTCTCCCTCCCCCATCACCCTCACACTCTCTCTCCCACCATCACCCTCAAATTCCTTATCCCCCATCACCCTCTTGCTGTCCCGCACCCCATCACTCTCACACACTCTCCCCCATCACTCTCAAACTCTCTCTCCCTCATCAACCTCACAGTCTCTCTCCCAAATCACCCTCACACTCTCTTTCACCCATCACCCTCACACTCTCTCCCCTATCACCCTCATAGTCACTCTCTCCACCACCTTCACAATCTCTCCCCCAACACCCTCACACTCTCTCTCCCACATGACCCTCACACTCTCTCCCCATCACCCTCACACTCTCTCTCCCTCATCATCCCCACACTCTCTCACACCCCATCACCCAAACACTCTCTCTCCCCCATCACAATCATAATCTCTCACCCCCATCACCCTCACACTCTCTCCCCCATCTCCCTCACATTCTCACACCCCCATCACCCTCACGTTCTCTCTCCTCCCATCACCCTTACAGTCTCTCCCCCTTCAACTTCACACTCTCTCTCCCCCCATCAGCCTCACACTCTCTGCCCCCATCATACTCACACACTCTATCCCCCCATCACCTTCAAAGTCTCTCTCTCCCCATCAACGTCACACTCTCTCTCCCCCATCACCCTCACACTCTTTCCCCCATCACCCTCACACTCTCTCTCCCCCCATTAGCCTCACACTCTCTCTCCCCCCATCGCCCTCACACGCTCGCACCCCCCATCAACCTCACACTCCCTCTCCCCCCATCACACTCGCACTCTCTCTCCCCCATCACAATCACACTCTCTCACCCCCCATCACTCTCACACTCTCTTCCCCATCACCCTAACGTTCTCTCTCCCCCCATCAGCCTCACACACTCTATCCCCGCATCACCTTCAATTGCTCTCTCCCCGCATCACCCTCACACACTCTCTCCCCCATCACGCTCAGATTCTCACACCCCCATCACCCTCACGTTCTCTCTCCGCCCATCACCCTTACACTCTCTCCACCCATCACCCTCACACTCTCTCTCCCCCATCAGCCCCACACTCTCTCACACCCCATCACCCTCCCACTCTCTCTCCCACATCACAGTCATAATCTCTCACCCCCATCACCCTCACACTCTCTCCCCCATCACCCTCAGATTCTCACACCCCCATCACCCACACTTTCTCTCTCCGCCCATCACCCTTACACTCTCTCCCCCCATCAACTTCACAATCTCTCTCCCCCCATCATCCTCACACACTCTTTCCCCCCATCACCTTCAAAGTCTCTCTCTCCCCATCAACCTCACACTCTCTCTCCCCCATCACCCTCACACTCTCTCTCCCCCATCACAATCATAATCTCTCAACCCCATCACCCTCACACTCTCTCCCCCATCACCCTCACATTCTCACACCCCCATCACCCTCACACTCACTCACCCCCATCACCCTAAAACTCTCTCTCCCCCATTACCCTCACACTCCCTCTCCCCCATTACCCTCACAGTATCTCTCCCCATCACCCTCACAATCTCTCTCCCCCATCAACCTCGCACTCTCTCTCCCCCATCACAATCACACTCTCTCACCCCCCATCACCCTCACACTCTCTGCCCCCATCATCCTCACACACTCTCTCCCCCCATCACCTTCAAAGTCTCTCTCACCCCATCATCCTCACACTCTCTCTCCCCCAATCACCCTCACACTCTCTCTCCCCCATCACCCTCAAACACTCTCCACCACATCATGCTCAATCTCTCTCTCCGCCATCAAGTTCACTCTCTCCCTCCCCCATTCCCATCACATTCTCTCTCCCCCATCACCCTCACACTCTTTCCCCCATCACCCTAACACTCTCTCTCCCTCCATCAACCTCACAGTCTCTCTTGCCCCATCATCCTCAAAGTCTCTCTCCCCCCATTAGCCTCACACTCTCTCGCCCCCCATCGCCCTCACACGCTCGCACCCCCCATCACCCTCACACTCTCTCACCCCCCATCACAATCGCACTCTCTCTCCCCTCATCACAACCACACTCTCTCAACCCCCATCACTCTCACACTCTCTTCCCCATCACCCTCACGTTCTCTCTCCCCCCATCACCCTCACAATCTCTCCCCCCATCAACTGCACACTCTCTCTCCCCCCATCAGCCTCACACTCTCTGCCCCCACATCATCCTCACACACTCTAAACCCCCAATCACCTTCAAAGTCACTCTCTCCCCATCAACCTCACACTCTCGCTCCCCCAATCTCCCTCACACTCTCTCTCCCCCCATCACCCTCAATCTCTCTCCCCCACATCATCCTCAATCTCTGTCTCCACCATCAACCTCACACTCTCCCTCCCCCATCACCATCACATTCTCTCGCCCCCATCACCCTCACACTCTCTCACCCAAAACCCTCACATTCTCCCTCCCCATCACCCTCACACTCTCTCTCCCACCATCACCCACAAACACCTTCTCCCCCATCACCCTCTTGCTGTCCCGCACCCCATCACCTTCACACACTCTCCCCCATCACCCTCACAATCTCTCTCCCCCAGCACCCTCACACTCTCTCACCCCATCACCCTCAAACTCACTCTCCCTCATCAACCTCACACTCTCTCTCCCAAATCACATTCACACTCTCTTTCCCCCATCACGCTCACACCCTCTCCCCATCACCCTCACTCTCTCTCTCCCAAATCACCCTCACAATCTCTCTCCCCCATCACCCTCACTCTCTCTCCCTCATCTGTTTCACACTCTCTCTCCCCTATCACCCTCATAGTCTCTCTCTGTATCACCTTCACAATCTCTCCCCCAACACCCTCACACTCTCTCTCCCACATGACCCTCACAATCTCTCTCCCACATCACCCTCACACTCTCTCTCCCTCATCAACCTCACACTCTCTCTCCAACATCACCCTCACACTCTCTCTCCCCCAATCACCCTCACACTCTCTCTCCCCCCATCACCCTCAAACACTCTCCCCTACATCATCCTCAATCTCTCTCTCCACCATCAAGTTCAGTCTCTCCCTTCCCCATCCCCATCACATTCTCTCTCCCCCATCACCCTCACACTCTCTCCCCCATCACCCTCACACTCTCTCTCCCTCTATCACACTCACATCTCTCTTGCCCCTCATCCTCACACTCTCTCACTCCCTTTTAACCTCACACTCTCTCTCACCCTATCGCCCTCACACGCTCGCACCCCCCATCATCCTCACACTCTCTCTCCCCCCATCACACTCGCACTCTCTCTCCCCCATCAAAATCACTCTCTCTCACCCCCCATCACTCTCACACTCTCTTCCCCATCACCCTCACGTTCTCTCTCCCCCCATCACCCTCACAATCTCTCCCCCCATCAACTGCACACTCTCTCTCCCCACATCAGCCTCACACTCTCTGCCACCATCATCCTCACACACTCTATCCCCCCATCACCTTCAAAGTCTCTCTCTCCCCATCAACCTCACACTCTCTCTCCTCCATCACCCTCACACTCTCTCCCCCATCACCCTCACACTCTCTCTCCCTCCATCACCCTCACACACTGTCTTGCCCCATCATCCTCACACTCTCTCTCCCCCCATTAGCCTCACACTCTCGCTCCCCCCATCGCCCTCACACGCTCGCACGCCCCATCACCCTCACACTCTCTCCCCCCCATCACCCTCACACTCTCTCCCCCCATCACACTCGCACTCTCTCTCCCCCATCACAATCACACTCTCTCAACCCCCATCACACTCACGTTCTCTCTCCCCCATCACCCTCACACTCTCTCCCCCCATCAACTTCACACTCTCTCTCCCCCCATCAGCCTCACACTCTCTGCCCCCATCATCCTCACACACTCTATCCCCCCATCACCTTCAAAGTCTCTCTCTCCCCATCAACCTCAAACTCTCTCTCCCCCCATCACCCTCAAACTCTCTCCCCCACATCATCCTCAATCTCTGTCTCCACCATCAACCTCACACTCTCCCTCCCCCATCACCATCACATTCTCTCGCACCCATCACCCTCACATTTTCTCCCCCAACACCCTCACATTCTCCCTCTCCCATCACCCTCACACTCTCTCTCCCACCATCACCCACAAACACCTTCTCCCCCATCACCCTCTTGCTGTCCCGCACCCCATCACCTTCACACACTCTCCCCCATCAACCTCACACGCTCGCACCCCCCATCACCCTCACACTCTCTCTCACCCCATCACACTCGCACTCTCTCTCCCCTCATCACAATCACACTCTCTCAACCCCCATCACTCTCACACTCTCTTCCCCATCACCCTAACGTTCTCTCTCCCCCCATCACCCTCACAATCTCTCCCCCCCTCAACTGCACACTCTCTCTCCCCCCATCAGCCTCACACTCTCTGCCCCCATCATCCTCACACACTCTATCCCCCCATCACCTTCAAAGTCTCTCTCTCCCCATCAACCTCACACTCTCTCTCCCCCAATCTCCCTCACACTCTCTCTCCCCCCATCACCCTCAATCTCTCTCCCCCAAATCATCCTCAATCTCTGTCTCCACCATCAACCTCACACTCTCCCTCCCCCATCACCATCACATTCTCTCGCCCCCATCACCCTCACACTCTCTCACGCAACACCCGCACATTCTCCGTCCCCATCACCCTCACACTCTATCTCCCACCATCACCCTCAAACTCTCTCTCCCACATCACCCTCACAATCTCTCACCCCATCTGCTTCACTGTCTATCCCCCATCACCCTCACACACACTCCCCCCATCATCCTCACACTTTCTATCCCCCAGCACCCTCACACGCTCGCACCCCCCATCACCCTCACACTCTCTCTCCCCCATCACACTCGCACTCTCTCTCCCCCATCACAATCACACTCTCTCTCCCCCCATCACCCTCACACTCTCTCCCCCCATCAACTGCACACTCTCTCTCCCCCCATCAGCCTCACACTCTCTGCCCCCATCATCCTCACTCACTCTAGCCCCCATCTCATTCAAAGTCTCTCTGTCCCCATCAACCTCACACTCTCTCTCCCCCAATCTCCTTCACACTCTATCTCCCCCCATCACCCTCAAACTCTCTCCCCAACATCATCCTCAATCTCTGTCTCCACCATCAACCTCACACTCCCCCTCCCCCATCACCATCACATTCTCTCGCCTTCATCACCCTCACACTCTCTCCCCCAACACCCACACATTCTCCCTCCCCCATCACCCTCACACTCTCTCTCCCACCATCACCCTCAAATTCCTTATCCCCCATCACCCTCTTGCTGTCCCGCACCCCATCACTCTCACACACTCTCCCCCATCACTCTCAAACTCTCTCTCCCTCATCAACCTCACAGTCTCTCTCCCAAATCACCCTCACACTCTCTTTCACCCATCACCCTCACACTCTCTCCCCTATCACCCTCATAGTCACTCTCTCCACCACCTTCACAATCTCTCCCCCAACACCCTCACACTCTCTCTCCCACATGACCCTCACACTCTCTCCCCATCACCCTCACACTCTCTCTCCCTCATCATCCCCACACTCTCTCACACCCCATCACCCAAACACTCTCTCTCCCCCATCACAATCATAATCTCTCACCCCCATCACCCTCACACTCTCTCCCCCATCTCCCTCACATTCTCACACCCCCATCACCCTCACGTTCTCTCTCCTCCCATCACCCTTACAGTCTCTCCCCCTTCAACTTCACACTCTCTCTCCCCCCATCAGCCTCACACTCTCTGCCCCCATCATACTCACACACTCTATCCCCCCATCACCTTCAAAGTCTCTCTCTCCCCATCAACGTCACACTCTCTCTCCCCCATCACCCTCACACTCTTTCCCCCATCACCCTCACACTCTCTCTCCCCCCATTAGCCTCACACTCTCTCTCCCCCCATCGCCCTCACACGCTCGCACCCCCCATCAACCTCACACTCCCTCTCCCCCCATCACACTCGCACTCTCTCTCCCCCATCACAATCACACTCTCTCACCCCCCATCACTCTCACACTCTCTTCCCCATCACCCTAACGTTCTCTCTCCCCCCATCAGCCTCACACACTCTATCCCCGCATCACCTTCAATTGCTCTCTCCCCGCATCACCCTCACACACTCTCTCCCCCATCACGCTCAGATTCTCACACCCCCATCACCCTCACGTTCTCTCTCCGCCCATCACCCTTACACTCTCTCCACCCATCACCCTCACACTCTCTCTCCCCCATCAGCCCCACACTCTCTCACACCCCATCACCCTCCCACTCTCTCTCCCACATCACAGTCATAATCTCTCACCCCCATCACCCTCACACTCTCTCCCCCATCACCCTCAGATTCTCACACCCCCATCACCCACACTTTCTCTCTCCGCCCATCACCCTTACACTCTCTCCCCCCATCAACTTCACAATCTCTCTCCCCCCATCATCCTCACACACTCTTTCCCCCCATCACCTTCAAAGTCTCTCTCTCCCCATCAACCTCACACTCTCTCTCCCCCATCACCCTCACACTCTCTCTCCCCCATCACAATCATAATCTCTCAACCCCATCACCCTCACACTCTCTCCCCCATCACCCTCACATTCTCACACCCCCATCACCCTCACACTCACTCACCCCCATCACCCTAAAACTCTCTCTCCCCCATTACCCTCACACTCCCTCTCCCCCATTACCCTCACAGTATCTCTCCCCATCACCCTCACAATCTCTCTCCCCCATCAACCTCGCACTCTCTCTCCCCCATCACAATCACACTCTCTCACCCCCCATCACCCTCACACTCTCTGCCCCCATCATCCTCACACACTCTCTCCCCCCATCACCTTCAAAGTCTCTCTCACCCCATCATCCTCACACTCTCTCTCCCCCAATCACCCTCACACTCTCTCTCCCCCATCACCCTCAAACACTCTCCACCACATCATGCTCAATCTCTCTCTCCGCCATCAAGTTCACTCTCTCCCTCCCCCATTCCCATCACATTCTCTCTCCCCCATCACCCTCACACTCTTTCCCCCATCACCCTAACACTCTCTCTCCCTCCATCAACCTCACAGTCTCTCTTGCCCCATCATCCTCAAAGTCTCTCTCCCCCCATTAGCCTCACACTCTCTCGCCCCCCATCGCCCTCACACGCTCGCACCCCCCATCACCCTCACACTCTCTCACCCCCCATCACAATCGCACTCTCTCTCCCCTCATCACAACCACACTCTCTCAACCCCCATCACTCTCACACTCTCTTCCCCATCACCCTCACGTTCTCTCTCCCCCCATCACCCTCACAATCTCTCCCCCCATCAACTGCACACTCTCTCTCCCCCCATCAGCCTCACACTCTCTGCCCCCATCATACTCACACACTCTATCCCCCCATCACCTTCAAAGTCTCTCTCTCCCATCAACGTCACACTCTCTCTCCCCCATCACCCTCACACTCTTTCCCCCATCACCCTCACACTCTCTCTCCCTCCATCACCCTCACAGTCTCTCTTGCCCCATCATCCTCACACTCTCTCTCCCCCCATTAGCCTCACACTCTCTCTCTCCCCATCGCCCTCACACGCTCGCACCCCCCATCAACCTCACACTCCCTCTCCCCCCATCACACTCGCACTCTCTCTCCCCCATCACAATCACACTCTCTCACCCCCCATCACTCTCACACTCTCTTCCCCATCACCCTAATGTTCTCTCTCCCCCCATCAGCCTCACACTCTCTGCCCCCATCATCCTCACACACTCTATCCCCGCATCACCTTCAATTGCTCTCTTCCCGCATCACCCTCACACACTCTCTCCCCTATCACGCTCAGATTCTCACACCCCCATCACCCTCACGTTCTCTCTCCGCCCATCACCCTTACACTCTCTCCACCCATCACCCTCACACTCTCTCTCCCCCATCAGCCCCACACTCTCTCACACCCCATCACCCTCCCACTCTCTCTCCCACATCACAGTCATAATCTCTCACCCCCATCACCCTCACACTCTCTCCCCCATCACCCTCAGATTCTCACACCCCCATCACCCTCACTTTCTCTCTCCGCCCATCACCCTTACACTCTCTCCCCCCATCAACTTCACAATCTCTCTCCCCCCATCATCCTCACACACTCTTTCCCCCCATCACCTTCAAAGTCTCTCTCTCCCCATCAACCTCACACTCTCTCTCCCCCATCACCCTCACACTCTCTCTCCCCCATCACAATCATAATCTCTCACCCCCATCACCCTCACACTCTCTCCCCCATCACCCTCACATTCTCACACCCCCATCACCCTCACACTCACTCACCCCCATCACCCTAAAACTCTCTCTCCCCCATTACCCTCACACTCCCTCTCCCCCATTACCCTCACAGTATCTCTCCCCATCACCCTCACAATCTCTCTCCCCCATCACAATCACACTCTCTCACCCCCCATCACCCTCACACTCTCTGCCCCCATCATCCTCACACACTCTCTCTCCCCATCACCTTCAAAGTCTCTCTCACCCCATCATCCTCACACTCTCTCTCCCCCAATCACCCTCACACTCTCTCTCCCCCATCACCCTCAAACACTCTCCACCACATCATGCTCAATCTCTCTCTCCGCCATCAAGTTCACTCTCTCCCTCCCCCATTCCCATCACATTCTCTCTCCCCCATCACCCTCACACTCTTTCCCCCATCACCCTAACACTCTCTCTACCTCCATCAACCTCACAGTCTCTCTTGCCCCATCATCCTCAAAGTCTCTCTCCCCCCATTAGCCTCACACTCTCTCGCCCCCCATCGCCCTCACACGCTCGCACCCCCCATCACCCTCACACTCTCTCACCCCCCATCACAATCGCACTCTCTCTCCCCTCATCACAACCACACTCTCTCAACCCCCATCACTCTCACACTCTCTTCCCCATCACCCTCACGTTCTCTCTCCCCCCATCACCCTCACAATCTCTCCCCCCATCAACTGCACACTCTCTCTCCCCCCATCAGCCTCACACTCTCTGCCACATCATCCTCACACACTCTAAACCCCCAATCACCTTCAAAGTCTCTCTCTCCCCATCAACCTCACACTCTCGCTCCCCCAATCTCCCTCACACTCTCTCTCCCCCCATCACCCTCACACACTCTCTCCCCCACATCATCCTCAATCTCTGTCTCCACCATCAACCTCACACTCTCCCTCCCCCATCACCATCACATTCTCTCGCCCCCATCACCCTCACACTCTCTCACCCAACACCCTCACATTCTCCCTCCCCATCACCCTCACACACTCTCTCAAACCATCACCCTCAAACTCTCTCTCCCCCCATCACCCTCACACTCTCTCTCCCCCATCACCCTCACACTCTCTCTCCCGCCATCATGCTCAAACTCTCTCTCCCCCATCACCCTCACACTCTCTCTCCGCATCAGCTTCACTCTCCCTCCCCATCACCCTCACAAAATCTCCCTTCATCACCCTCACAGTCTCTCTCCCCCATCACCCTCACACTCTCTCTCCCTCCATCACCCTCACAGTCTCTCTTGCCCCATCATCCTCACACTCTCTCTCCCCCCATTAGCCTCACAATCTCTCTCCCCCATCGCCCTCACACGCTCGCACCCCCATCACCCTCACACTCTCTCTCCCCCCATCACACTCGCACTCTCTCTCCAATCATCACAATCACACTCTCTCACCCCCCATCAATCTCACACTCTCTTCCCCATCACCCTCACGTTCTCTCTCCCCCCATCACCCTCACACTCTCTCCCCCCATGAACTTCACTCTCTGTCTCCCCACATCAGCCTCACACTTTCTGCCCCCATCATCCTCACACACTCTATCCCCCTATCACCTTCAAAGTCTCGCTCTCCCCATCAACCTCACACTCTCACTCCGCCATCACCCTCACACTCTCTCCCCCATCACCCTCATACTCTCTCTCCCTCCATCACCCTCACAGTCTCTCTTGCCACATCATCCTCACACTCTCTCTACCCCCATTAGCCTCACACTCGCTCTCCCCCCATCGCCCTCACACGCTCGCACCCCCCATCACCCTCACACTCTCTCTCCCCCCATCACACTCGCACTCTCTCTCCCCCATCACAATCACACTCTCTCACCCCCCATCACTCTCACTCTCTCTCCCCCATCATCCCCACACTCTCTCACACCCCATCACCCTCACACTCTCTCCCCGCATCAACTTCACACTCTCTCTCCCCCCATCAGCCTCACATTCTCTGCCCCCATCATCCTCAGACAATCTATCCCCCCATCACATTCAAAGTCTCTCTCTCCACATCAACCTCACACTCTCTCTCCCCCAATCTCCCTCACACTCTATCTCCCCCCATCACCCTCAAACTCTCTCCCCAACATCATCCTAAATCTCTGTCTCCACCATAAACCTCACACTCTCCCTCCCCCATCACCATCACATTCTCCCTCCCCCATCACCCTCACACTCTCTCTCCCACCATCACCCTCAAATTCCTTCTCCCCCATCACCCTCTTGCTGTCCCGCACCCCATCACCCTCACACACTCTCCCCCATCACTCTCAAACTCTCTCTCCCTCATCAACCTCACACTCTCTCTCCCAAATCACCCTCACACTCTCTTTCACCCATCACCCTCACACTCTCTCCCCATCACCCTCACACTCTCTCTCCCCCATCACCCTCACAATCTCTCTCCCCCATCACCCTCACACTCTCTCTCCCTCATCTGTCTCACACTCTCTCTCCCCTATCACCCTCATAGTCTCTCTCTCCATCACCTTCACAATCTCTCCCCCAACAGCCTCACACTCTCTCTCCCACATGACCCACACACTCTCTCCCCATCACCCTCACACTCTCTCTCCCTCATCAACCTCACACTCTCTCTCCCACATCACCCTCACACTCTCTCTCCCCCATCACCCTAACACTCTCACCCCATCACCCTCAAACTCTCTCTCCCCCATCACCCTCACAGTCTCTCTCCCCATCACCTTCACAATCTCTCCCCCATCACCCTCACACTCTCTCTCCCACATGTCCCTCACACTCTCTCCCCCATCACCCTCACACTCTCTCTCCCCATCACCCTCACATTCTCACTCCCCCCATCAACCCCACACTCTCTCTCCCCATTACCCTCACATACTCCCTCCCCCATCACCCTCACACTCTTTCCCCCATCATCCTCACACACTCTGTCCCCCCATCACCTTCACACTCTCTCTCTCCCCATCACCCTCACACTCTCTCTCCACCATCACAGTCATAATCACTCACCACCATCACCCTCACACTTTCTCCCCCATCACCCTCACATTCTCACAGGCCCATCACCATCACACCCTCTCACCCACATCACCCTCAAACTCTCTCTCCCCCATTACCCTCACAGTATCTCTCCCCATCACCCTCACAATCTCTCTCCCCCATCATCCTCACACTCTCTCTCCCCCCATCACACTCGCACTCTCTCTCCCACATCACAATCGCACTCTCTCAACCCCCATCACCCTCACACTCTCTGCCCCCATCATCCTCACACACTCTCTCCCCCCATCACCTTCAAAGTCTCTCTCGCCCCATCTTCCTCACACTCTCTCTCCCCCAATCACCCTCACACTCTCTCTCCCCATTCACCCTCAAACACTCTCCCCCACATCATCCTCAATTCATCTCTCCACCATCAAGTTCTCTCTCCCCCTCCCCCATCCCCATCACATTCTCTCTCCCCCATCACCCTCACACTCTCTCCCCCATCAACTTCACACTCTCTGTCCCCCCATCAGCCTCACACTCTCTGCCCCCATCATCGTCACACACTCTATCCCCCCATCACCTTCAAAGTCTCTCTCTCCCCATCAACATCACACACTCTCTCCCCCATAACCCTCACACTCACTCCCCCATCACCCTCACACTCTCTCTCCCTCCATCACCCTCACAGTCTCTCTTGCCCCATCATCTTCACACTGTCTCTCCCCCCATTAGCCTCACACTGTCTCTCCCCCCATCGCCCTCACACGCTCGCACCCCCCATCACCCTCACACTCCCTCTCCCCCCATCACACTCGCACTCTCTCTCCACCATCACAATCACACTCTCTCACCCCCCATCACTCTCACACTCTCTTCCCCATCACCCTCATGTTCTCTCTCCCCCCATCACCCTCACACTCTCTCCCCCCATCAACTTCACACTCTCTCTCCCCCCATCAACCTCACACTCTCTGCCCCCATCATCCTCACACACTCTATCCCCCCATCACCTTCAATTACTCTCTCTCCCCATCAACCTCACACTCTCTCTCCCCCAATCTCCCTCACACTCTCTCTCCCCCCATCATCCTCAAACTCTCTCCCCCACATCATCCTCAATCTCTGTCTCCACCACCAACCTCACACTCTCCCTCCCCCATCACCATCACATTCTCTCGCCCCCATCACCCTCACACTCTCTCCCCCAACACCCTCACATTCGCCCCCCCATCACCCTCACACTCTCTCTCCCACCATCACCCTCAAACTCTCTCTGCGCCCTTCACCCTCACACTCTCTCTCCCCCATCACCCTCAAACTCTCTCTCCCCCCATCACCCTCACACTCTCTCTCCCGCCATCATGCTCAAACTCTCTCTCCCCCATCACCCTCACAATCTCTCCCCCCATCTGCTTCACTGTCTATCCCCCATCACCCTCACACACACTCCCCCCATCATCCTTACACTTTCTCTCCCCCAGCACCCTCACAATCACTCTCGCCCTTCTCCGTCACACTCTCTCCCCCATGAAGCTTACACTCTCTCTCCCCATCACCCTCACACTCTCTCTCCGCATCAGCTTCACTCTCCCTCCCCATCACCCTCACACAATCTCCCTCCATCACCCTCACACTCTCTCTCCCCCAGCACCCTCACAATCTCTCTCTCCCTCACACTCACACTCTCTCTCCCCCGTCAAATTCACACTCGCTCTCCCACATCACCCTCACACTCTCTCTCCCCCATCACCCTCAAACTGTCTCCCCCATCACCCTCACTCTCTCTCTTGCCCCATCACCCTCAGATTCTCTCCCCCCATCACATTCGTACACTCTCCCAAATCATCCTCACACTCTCTCTCCCACATCACCCGCACACTCTTTCACCCATCACCCTCACACTATCTCTCCCCATCACCCTCACACTCTCTCTCCCCCATCACCCTCATACTCTCTCCCCCAAATCTCTCACACTATCTCTCCACCATCATCCTCACACTCTCTCTCTCTCCATCACCCTCAAACTCTCTCTCCCCCATAGCCTTCACACTCTCTCCCCCAAGACCCTCACAGTCTCTCTCCCCCATCACCCTCTCACACTCTCTCTCCACCCTTCTCCCTCACTCTCTCTCCCCCCATCATCCTCACACTCTCTCCCCCCATGATCTTCACACTCTCTCTCCCACAATCACCCTCACACTCTCTCCACCCATCATCCTCACACACTCTCTCCCCCATCACCTTCACATTCTCTCTCTCCCCATCATCCTCACACGCTCTCTCCCCCCATCACTCTCGGACACTCTCTCCCACCATCACCCTCACACTGTCTCACCGCCCATCATCCTCACACCATCTCTCCCCCATCACCTTCACACACTCTCTCCCCCATCAACTTCACACTCTCTCTCCCCCTCACCCTCACACTCTCTCTCCCCATCACCCTCACACTCTCCATCTACCATCACCCTCACACCCTCTCTCCCACTCACCCTCACACGCTCTCTCACCCATCACCCTCACACTCTCTCTCCCCCATCACAATCACACTCTCTCACACCCATCACCCTCACACTCTGTCCCCCATCAGCCTCACGTTCTCCCTCCCCCATCACCCTCACACGCTCTCAACCCCATCACCCTCAAACTCTCTCTCCCACATCACACTCACACTCTCTCTCCCCCCATCAGCCTCAAACTCCTTCTCCCCATCACCCTCTTGCTGTCCCGCACCCCATCACGCTCACACACTCTCCCCCATCACCCTCACAATCTCTCTCCCCAAGCACCCTCACACTCTCTCACCCCCATCACCCTCAAACTCTCTCTCCCTCATCAACCTCACACTCTCTCTCCAAAATCAACCTCACACTCTCTTTCCACCATCACCCTCACACTCTCTCCCCATCACCCTCACACTCTCTCACACCCATAACCCGCACAATCTCGCTCCCCCATCACTCTCACACTCTCTCTCCCTCATCTGTCTCACACTCTCTCTCCCCTATCACCCTCATAGTCTCTCTCTGCATCACCTTCACAATCTCTCCCCCAACACCCTCACATGCTCTCTCCCTCATCAACCTCACACTCTCTCTCCCACATCACCCTCACACTCTCTCTCCCCCATCACCCTAACACTCTCTCCCCATTACCCTCAAACTCTCTCTCCCCCATCAACCTCACAGTCTCTCTCCCCATCACCTTCACAAACTCTCCCCCATCACCCTCACACTCTCTCTCCCACATGACCCTCACACTCTCTCCCCCATCACCCTCACACTCTCTCTCCCCATCACCCTCACATTCTCTCTTCCCCCATCACCCCCACACTCTCTCTCCCCATTACCCTCACATTCTCCTTCCCCCATCACCCTCATACTCTCTCCTCCATCATCCTCACACACTCTGTCCCCCATCACCTTCACACTCTCTCTCTCCCCATCATCCTCACACTCTCTCTCCCCCCATCACCCTCACACTCTCTCTCCCCCATCATCCCCACACTCTCTCACACCCTATTGCCCTCACACTCTCTCTCCCCCATCACAATCATAATCTCTCAGCCCCATCACCCTCACACTCTCCGCCCCATCACCCTCACATTCTCACACCCCCATCACCCTAAAACTCTATCTCCCCCATTACCCTCACACTCCCTCTCCCCCATTACCCTCACAGTATCTCTCCCCATCACCCTCACACACTCTCCCCCATCACCCTCACAATCTCTCTCCCCATCACCCTCACACTCTCTCACACCCATCACCTGCACAATCTCTCTCCCCCATCACTCTCACACTCTCTCTCCCTCATATGTCTCACACTCTCTCTCCCCTATCACCCTCATAGTCTCTCTCTCCATCACCTTCACAATCTCTCCCCATCACCCTCACACGCTCTCTCCCTCATCAACCTCACACTCTCTCTCCCACATCACCCTCACACTCTCTCTCCCCCATCACCCTAACACTCTCTCCCCATTACCCTCAAACTCTCTCTCCCCCATCAACCTCACAGTCTCTCTCCCCATCACCTTCACAAACTCTCCCCCATCACCCTCACACTCTCTCTCCCACATGACCCTCACACTCTCTCCCCCATCACCCTCACACTCTCTCTCCCCATCACCCTCACATTCTCTCTTCCCCCATCACCCCCACACTCTCTCTCCCCATTACCCTCACATTCTCCTTCCCCCATCACCCTCATACTCTCTCCTCCATCATCCTCACACACTCTGTCCCCCATCACCTTCACACTCTCTCTCTCCCCATCATCCTCACACTCTCTCTCCCCCCATCACCCTCACACTCTCTCTCCCCCATCATCCCCACACTCTCTCACACCCTATTGCCCTCACACTCTCTCTCCCCCATCACAATCATAATCTCTCAGCCCCATCACCCTCACACTCTCCGCCCCATCACCCTCACATTCTCACACCCCCATCACCCTAAAACTCTATCTCCCCCATTACCCTCACACTCCCTCTCCCCCATTACCCTCACAGTATCTCTCCCCATCACCCTCACACACTCTCCCCCATCACCCTCACAATCTCTCTCCCCATCACCCTCACACTCTCTCACACCCATCACCTGCACAATCTCTCTCCCCCATCACTCTCACACTCTCTCTCCCTCATATGTCTCACACTCTCTCTCCCCTATCACCCTCATAGTCTCTCTCTCCATCACCTTCACAATCTCTCCCCATCACCCTCACACGCTCTCTCCCTCATCAACCTCACACTCTCTCTCCCACATCACCCTCACACTCTCTCTCCCCCATCACCCTAACACTCTCTCCCCATTACCCTCGAACTCTCTCTCCCCCATCACCCTCACAGTCTCTCTCCCCATCACCTTCACAATCTCTCCCCCATCACCCTCACACTCTCTCTCCCACATGACCCTCACACTCTCTCCCCCATCACCCTCACACTCTCTCTCCCCATTACCCTCACATTCTCCTTCCGCCATCATCCTCACACTCTCTCCTCCATCATCCTCACACACTCTGTCCCCCCATCACCTTCACACTCTCTCTCTCCCCATCATCCTCACACTCTCTCTCCCCCCATCACCCTCACACTCTCTCTCCCCCATCATCCCCGCACTCTTTCACACCCCATCATCCTCACACTCTCTCTCCCCATAACATTCAATCTCTCTCCCCCAAGACCTTCACAGTCTCTCTCCCCCATCACCCTCACACTCTGTCTCTCCACCCTTCACCCTCACTCTCTCTCCCCCCATGATCTTCACACTCTCTCTCCCACAATCACCCTCACACTCTCTCACCCCATCATCCTCACACTCTCTCTCCCCCATCACCCTCAAACTCTATCTCCCCCCATCACCCTCACACACTCTCACACCCATTACCCTCACACTACGTCGCCCCACTTCACCCTCACACTCACTCTCCCCATCACACTCACACTCTCTCTTGCCCCATCACCCTCAGACTCTCTACCCCCATCACATTCGTACTCTCTCCCACATCATCCTCACGCACTCTCTCCCACATCACCTGCACACACTTTCACCCATCACCCTCACTCTCTCCCCCATCACCCTCATACTCTCTCCCCCAAATCTCTCACACTATCTCTCCCCATCACCCTCACACTCTCTCTCTCTCCATCACCCTCACACTCTCTTTCCCCAATCACCCTCACACTCTCTCCCCATCACCCTCACACTCTCTCTCCCCCATCACCCTCACAATCTCTCTCCCCCATCACCCTCACACTCTCTCTCCCTCATCTGTCTCACACTCTCTCCCCCCTATCACCCTCATAGTCTCTCTCTCCATCACCTTCACAATCTCTCCCTCAACACCCTCACACTCTCTCTCCCACATGACCCTCACACTCTCTCCCCATCCCCCTCACACTCTCTCTCCCTCATCACCCTCAAACTCTCTCTCCCCATCACCCTCACACTCACTCTCGCCATCACCCTCACACTCTCCCTTGCCCCATCACCCTCAGACTCTCTCCCCCCATCACATTCGTACTCTCTCCCACATCATCCTCACACACTCTCTCCCACATCACCGGCACACTCTTTCACCCATCACCCTCACACTATCTCTCCACATCACCCTCACACTCTCTCTCCCCCATCACCCTCATACTCTCTCCCCTAAATCTCTCACACTATCTCTCCCCCATCACCCTCACACTCTCTCTCTCTCCATCATCCTCACACTCTCTCTCCCCATAACATTCAATCTCTCTCCCCCAAGACCTTCACAGTCTCTCTCCCCCATCACCCTCACACTCTGTCTCTCCACCCTTCACCCTCACTCTCTCTCCCCCCATCATCCTCACACTCTCTCCCCCCATGATCTTCACACTCTCTCTCCCACAATCACCCTCACACTCTCTCCACCCATCATCCTCACACACTCTCTCCCCCATCACTCTCAGACTCTCTCTCCCACCATCACCCTCACACTGTCTCTCCGTCCATCATCCTCACACACTCACTCCCCCATCACCTTCACACACTCTCTCCCCCATCAACCTCACACTCTCTCTCCCCCATCACCCTCACACTCTCCATCCACCATCACCCTCACACCTTCTCTCCCACTCACCCTCACACGCTCTCTCCCCCATCACCCTCACACTCTCTCTCCCCCATCACAATCACACTCTCTCACACCCATCACCCTCACACTCTGTCCTCCATCAGCCTCACGTTCTCCCTCCCCCATCACCCTCACACTCTCTCACCCCCATCACCCTCAAACTCTCTCTCCCCCATCACACTCACACTCTCTCTCCCCCCATCACCCTGAAACTCCTTCTCCCCATCTCCCTCTTGCTGTCCCGCACCCCATCACCCTCACACACTCTCCCCCATCACCCTCACAATCTCTCACCCCCATCACCCTCACACTCTCTCTCCCCCATCACCCTCACACTCTCTCTCCCTCATCTGTCTCACACTCTCTCTCCCCTATCACCCTCATAGTCTCTCTCTCCATCACCTTCACAATCTCTCCCCCAACACCCTCACACTCTCTCTCCCACATGACCCTCACACTCTCTCTCCCACATCACCCTCACAATCTCTCTCCCCCATCACCCTAACACTCTATCCCCATCACCCTCAAACTCTCTCTCCCCCATCACCCTCACAGTCTCTCTCCCCATCACCTTCACAATCTCTCCCCAATCACCCTCACACTCTCTCTCCCCATCACCATCACATTCTCTCTCTCCCCATCATCCCCACACTCTCTCTCACCATTACCCTCACATTCTCCTTCCCCCATCACCCTCACACTCTCTCCCCCATCATCCTCACACACTCTGTCCCCCCATCACTTTCACACTCTCTCACCCCATCATCTGCACACTCTCTCTTCCCCCATCACCCTCACACTTTCTCTCCCCCATCATCCCCACACTCTCTCACACCCCATCACCCTCACACTCTCTCTCCCACATCACCCTCACACTCTCTCTCCCCCATCACCCTAACACTCTGTCCCCATCACCCTCAAACTCTCTCTCCCCCATCACCCTCACAGTCTCTCTCCCCATCACCTTCACAATCTCTCCCCGATCACCCTCACACTCTCTCTCCCACATGAACCTCACACTCTCTCCCCCATCACCCTCACACTCTCTCTCCCCATCACCATCACATTCTCTCTCTCCCCATCACCCCCACACTCTCTCTCCCCATTACCCTCACATTCTCCTTCCCCCATCACCCTCACACTCTCTCCCCCATCATCCTCACACACTCTGTCCCCCCATCACTTTCACACTCTCTCACCCCATCATCTGCACACTCTCTCTTCCCCCATCACCCTCACACTTTCTCTCCCCCATCACCCTCACATTCTCACAACCCCATCACCCTCACACTCTCTCACCCCGAACAACCTAAAACTCTCTCTCCCCCATTACCCTCACACTCCCTCTCCCCCATTACCCTCACAGTATCTCTCCCCATCACCCTCACAATCTCTCTCCCCCATCATCCTCACACTCTCTCTCACCCCATCACACTCGCACTCGCTCTCCCCCATCACAATCACACTCTCTCACCCCCATCACCCTCACACTCTCTGCCCCCATCATCCTCACACACTCTCTCCCCCCATCACCTTCAAAGTCTCTCTCGCCCCATCATCCTCACACTCTCTCTCCCCCAATCACCCTCACACTCTCTCTCCCCCCATCACCCTCAAACACTCTCCCCACATCATCCTCAATCTCTCTCTCCACCATCAAGTTCACTCTCTCCCTCCCCCATCCCCATCACATTCTCTCTCCCCCATCACCCTCACACTCTCTCCCCCATCACCCTCACACTCTCTCTCCCCATCACCCTCACACACTCTCCCCCATCACCCTCACACTCTCTCTCCCCCATCACCCTCACACACTCTCCCCCATCACCCTCACACTCTTTCCCCCATCACCCTCACACTCTCTCTCCCTCCATCACCCTCACAGTCTCTCTTGCCCAATCATCCTCACACTCTCTCTCCCCCCATTAGCCTCACATTCTCTCTCCCCCCATCGCCCTCACACGCTCGCACCCCCATCACCCTCACACTCTCTCCCCCATCACACTCGCACTCTCTCTCCCCCATCACAATCACTCTCTCTCACCCCCCATCACTCTCACACTCTCTGCCCCATCACCCTCACGTTCTCTCTCCCCCCATCACCCTCACAGTCTCTCTTGCCCCATCATTCTCACACTCTCTCTCCCCCCATTAGCCTCACACTCTCTCACCCCCCATCGCCCTCACACGCTCGCACCCCCCATCACCCTCACACTCTCTCTCCCCCCATCACACTCGCACTCTCTCTCCCCCATCACAATCACACTCTCTCACCCCCCCATCACTCTCACACTCTCTTCCCCATCACCCTCACGTTCTCTCTCCCCCAATCTCCCTCACACTCTCTCTCCCCATCACCCTCAAACTCACTCCCCCACATCATCCTCAATCTCTGTCTCCACCATCAACCTCACACTCTCCCTCCCCCATCACCATCACATTCTCTCGCACCCATCACCCTCACACTCTCTCTCCCCCCATCACCCTCACACTCTCTCCCCCATCACCCTCAAACTCTCTCTCCCTCCATCACCCTCACACTCACTCACCCGCCATCACGCTCAAACTCTCTCTCCCCCATCACCCTCACAATTTCTCCCCCATCTGCTTCACTGTCTATCCCCCATCACCCTCACACACACTCCCCCCATCATCCTCACACTTTCTCGCCCCCAGCACCCTCACAATCACTCTCGCCCTTCTCCCTCACACTCTCTCCCCCATGAAGCTTACACTCTCTCTCTCCATCACCCTCACACTCTCTCTCCCTCATCAACCTCACACTCTCTCTCCCCATCACCCTCACACTCTCTCTCCGCATCAGCTTCACTCTCCCTCCCCATCACCCTCACACAATCTCCCTCCATCACCCTCACACTCTCTCTCCCCATCACCATCACATTCTCTCGCACCCATCACCCTCACACTCTCTCTCCCCCCATCACCCTCACACTCTCTCCCCCATCACCCTCAAACTCTCTCTCCCTCCATCACCCTCACACTCTCTCACCCGCCATCACGCTCAAACTCTCTCTCCCCCATCACCCTCACAATTTCTCCCCCATCTGCTTCACTGTCTATCCCCCATCACCCTCACACACACTCCCCCCATCATCCTCACACTTTCTCGCCCCCCAGCACCCACACAATCACTCTCGCCCTTCTCCCTCACACTCTCTCCCCCATGAAGCTTACACTCTCTCTCTCCATCACCCTCACACTCTCTCTCCCTCATCAACCTCACACTCTCTCTCCCCATCACCCTCACACTCTCTCTCCGCATCAGCTTCACTCTCCCTCCCCATCACCCTCACACAATCTCCCTCCATCACCCTCACACTCTCTCTCCCCCAGCACCCTCACAATCTCTCTCTCCATCACACTCACACTCTCTCTCCCCCGTCAAACTCACACTCGCTCTCCCACATCACCCTCAAACTCTCTCCCCCATCACCCTCACACTCACTCTCCCCATCACCCTCACACTCTCTCTTGCCCCATCACCCTCGGACTCTCTCCCCCATCACATTCGTACTCTCACCCACATCATCCTCACACAATCTCTCCCACATCACCCGCACACTCTTTCACCCATCACACTCACACTATCTCTCCCCATCACCCTCACACTCTCTCTCCCCCATCACCCTCATACGCTCTCCCCCAAATCTCTCACACTATCTCTCCCCCATCACCCTCACACTCTCTCTCCCCCCATCACACTCGCACTCTCTCTCCCCCATCACAATCACACTCTCTCACCCCCCATCACTCTCACACTCTCTTCCCCATCACCCTCACGTTCTCTCTCCCCCCATCACACTCACACTCTCTCCCCCCTTCTACTTCACACTCTCTCTCCCCCCATCAGCTCAAACTCTCTGCCCCCATCATCCTCACACACTCTATCCCCCCATCAACTTCAAAGTCTCTCACTCCCCATCAACCTCACACTCTCTCTCCCCCAATCTCCCTCACACTCTCTCTCCCCCATCACCCTCAAACTCTCTCCCGCACATCATCCTCAATCTCTGTCTCCAACATCAACCTCACACTCTCCCTCCCCCATCACCATCACATTCTCTCGCCCCCATCACCCTCACACTCTCTCCCCCATCAGCATCACACTCTCTGCCCCCATCATCCTCACACACTCTATCCCCCCATCACCTTCAAAGTCTCTCTCTCCCCATGAACCTCACACTCTCTCTCCCCCAATATCCCTCACGCTCTCTCTCCCCCATCACCCTCAAACTCGCTCCCCCACATCATCCTCAATCTCTGTCTCCACCATCAACCTCACACTCTCCCTCCCCCATCACCATCACATTCTCTCGCCCCCATCACCCTCACACTCTCTCCCCCATCACCCTCACACTCTCTCTCCCTCCATCACCCTCACATTCTCTCTTGCCACATCATCCTCACAATCTCAATCCCCCCAGTAGCCTCACACTCTCTCTCTCCCCATCGCCCGCACATGTTCGCACCCCCATCACCCTCACATTCGCTCCACCCTCACCCTCACGCTGTGCCTCACCCCTTCATCCTCACACTCTCTCTCCCCCATCACCCTCAAACTCTATCTCCCCCCATCACCCTCACACACTATCACACCCATTACCCTCAGACTACGTCGCCCCCACATCACCCTCACACTCTCTCCCCCCATCACCTTCACACTCTCTCACCCATCACTCTCACACCCTCGCTGTCCCCATCATCCTCGCACACTCTCTCCCCCCATCATCCTCACAAACTCTCTCTCCCCCATCAACCTCACACTCTCTCACCCCCCATCACCCTCACACTCACTCCCCCAACACCCTCACGCTCTCCCTCCCCCCATCACCCTCACACTCTCTCTCCCCCCACAACCCTCAAACTCTCTCTCCCTCCATCAACCTCACACTCTCTCTCCCGCCATCATGCTCAGACTCTCTCTCCCCCATCACCCTCACAATCTCTCCCCCCATCTGCTTCACTGTATCTCCCCCATCACCCTCACACACACTCCCCCCATCACCCGCACACTTTCTCTCCCCCATCACCCTCACAATATCTCTCCCAATCACCCTCACTTTCTCTTTTGAGCACATCAACCACACACTCTCTCCCACCATCAACTTCATACTCTCTCCCCCATCACCCTCACACTCTCTCTCCACCTTCACCCTCACACTCTCTCTTGCCCCATCACCCTCACACTCTCTCCCCCGATGACCTTCATACTATCTAACACATCACCCTGACACTCTCTATCCCACATCAACCTCACACTCTCTCCCCCTATCACCCTCACACTATCTCTCCCCATCACCCTCACATTCTCTCGCCCCCATCACCCTCACAATCTCTCTCCCATCACCCTCACACTCTCTCTCCCCATCTCCTTCACACTCTCTCTCACCCATCACCCTCACACTCTCTCTCCCCCAGCATCCTCAAACTCTCTCTCCCCCATCACCTTCACACTCTCTCCCCCATCACCCTCACACTCTCTCTACCCTATCACCCTCACACTCTCTCTCCCCGCATCAGCTTCACTCTCCCTCCCCATCACCCTCACACACTCTCCCCCCATCAAACTCACACTTGCTATCCAACATCACCCTCACACTCTCTCTCCCCATCACCCTCACACTCTCTCTTGCCCCATCACCCTCAGACTCTCTCCCCCATCACCATCATAGTCTCTCCCCATCACCTTCACACACTCTCTCCCACATCACCCTCACCCTCTCTCCCTATCACCCTCACACTATCTCTCCCCATCACCCTCACACTCTCTCTCCCCCATCACACTCACACTCTCTCCCCCAACTCTCTCACACTCTCTCTCCCCATCACCCTCACACTCTCTCTCCCCCATTACCCTCACACTCGCTCTCCCCCATTACCCTCAAATTATCACTTCCCAATCACACTCAAACTCTATCTCCCCCCATCACCCTCACACACTCTCACACCCATTACCCTCACACTATGTCGCCCCCATCACCCTCACACTCTCTCCCCCCATCACCTTCACACTCTCTCACCCATCACTCTCACTCTCTCGCTGTCCCCATCATCCTCGCACACTCTCTCCCCCCATCATCCTCACACTCTCTCTACCCCATCAACCTCACACTCTCTCACCCCCCATCACCCTCACACTCACTCCCCAACACCCTCACGCTCTCCCTCCCCCATCACCCTCACACTCTCTCTTCCCCATCACCCTCAAATTCTCTCTCCCCCCATCACCCTCACACTCTCTCTCCCCCCATCACCCTCAAACTCTCTCTCCCTCCATCACCCTCACACTCTCTCTCCCGCCATCATGCTCAGACTCTCTCTCTGCCCCATCACCCTCACAATCTCTCCCCCCATCTGCTTCACTGTCTCTCCCCCATCACCCTCACACACACACCCCCCATCACCCTCACACTTTATCTCCCCCAGCACCCTCACAATCTCTCTCCCCAATCACCCTCAAACTCTCACCCCGATCACCCTCACACTCTCTCTCCCCCATCACCCTCACATTCTCTTTTGAGCACATCAACCTCACACTCACTCCCCCATCACCTTCATACTCTCTCCCCATCACCCTCACACTCTCTCTCTGCCATCACCCTCACACTCTCTCCCCATCATCCTCACACTCTCTCTCCACCTTCACCCTCACACTCTCTCTTGCCCCATCACCCTCACACTCTCTCCCCCGATGACCTTCATACTATCTAACACATCACCCTGACACTCTCTCTCCCACATCACCCTCACATTCTCTCTCCCCCATCACCCTCACAATCTCTCTCCCATCACCCTCACACTCTCTCTCCCCATCTCCTTCACACTCTCACTCACCCATCACCCTCACACTCTCGCTCCCCCAGCATCCTCAAACTCTCTCTCCCACATCACCTTCACACTCTCTCCCCCATCACCCTCACACTCTCTCCACCCCATCACCCTCACACTCTCTCTCCCCGCATCAGCTTCACTCTCCCTCCCCATCACCCTCACACACTCTCCACCCATCAAACTCACACTCGCTCTCCCACATCACCCTCACACTCTCTCTCCCCATCACCCTCAAACTCTATCCCCCATCACCCTCACACTCACTCTCCCCATCACCCTCACACTCTCTCTTGCCCCATCACCCTCAGACTCTCTCCCCCATCACCATCATACTCTCTCCCCATCACCTTCACACACTCTCTCCCACATCACCCTCACACTATGTCTCCCCATCACCCTCACACTCTCTCTCCCCATCTCCTTCACACTCTCTCCCCATCACCCTCAAACTATGTCTCCCCATCACCTTCACACACTCTCTCCCACATCACCCTCACACTCTCTCCCCATCACCCTCACACTATGTCTCCCCAATCACCCTCACACTCTCTCTCCCCCAGCACCCTCAAACTCTCTCTCCCCCATCACCTTCACACTCTCTCCCCCATCACCCTCACACTCTCTCTACCCTATCACCCACACATTCTCTCTCCCCGCATCAGCTTCACTCTCCCTCCCCATCACCCTCACACTCACTCTCCCCATCACCCTCACACTCTCTCTTGCCCCATCACCCTCAGACTCTCTCCCCCATCACCATCATACTCTCTCCCCATCACCTTCACACACTCTCTCCCACATCACCTTCACACTCACTCCCCATGACTCTCAAACTATCTCTCCCCATCACCCTCACACTCTCTCTCCCCCATCACCCTCACACTCTCTCCCCCAACTCTCTCACACTCTCTCTCCCCATCACTCTAACACTCTCTCTCCCCCATTACCCTCACACTCGCTCTCCCCCATTACCCTCAAATTATCTCTTCCCCATCACACTCAATTTCTATCTCCCCCATCACCCTCACACACTCTCACACCCATTACCCTCACACTACGTCGCCCCCATCACCCTCACACTCTCTCCCCCCATCACCTTGACACTCTCTCACCCATCACTCTCACACTCTCGCTGTCCACATCATCCTCGCACACTCTCTCCCCCCATCATCCTCACACACTCTCTCTCCCCCATCACCCTCACAGTCTCTCTCACCCATCATCCTCACACTCTCTCACCCCCATCACCCTCACACTCACACCCCCAACACCCTCACGCTCTCCCTCCCCCCATCACCCTCATACTCTCTCTTCCCCCATCACCCTCAAATTATCTCTCCCCCATCACCCTCACACTCTCTCTCCCCCCATCACCCTCAAGCTCTCTCTCCCTCCATCACCCTCACACTCTCTCTCCCCCAGCATCCTCAAACTCTCTCTCCCACATCACCTTCACACTCTGTCCCCCATCACCCTCACACTCTCTCTACCCTATCACCCTCACACTCTCTCTCCCCGCATCAGCTTCACTCTCCCTCCCCATCACCCTCACACACTCTCCACCCATCAAACTCACACTCGCTCTCCCACATCACCCTCACACACTCTCTCCCCCATCACCCTAAAACTCTATCCCCCATCACCCTCACACTCACTCTCCCCATCACCCTCACACTCTCTCTTGCCCCATCACCCTCAGACTCTCTCCCCCATCACCATCATACTCTCTCCCCATCACCTTCACACACTCTCTCCCACATCACCCTCACACTCTCTCCCCATCACCCTCACACTATGTCTCCCCATCACCCTCACACTCTCTCTCCCCATCTCCTTCACACTCTCTCTCACCCATCAACCTCACACTCTCTCTCCCCCAGCACCCTCAAACTCTCTCTCCCCCATCACGATCACACTCTCTCTACCCTATCACCCTCACACTCTCTCTCCCCGCATCAGCTTCACTCTCCCTCCCCATCATCCTCACACACACTCCCCCTATCAAACTCACACTCACTCTCCCCATCACCCTCACATTCTCTCTTGCCCCATCACCCTCAGACTCTCTCCCCCATCACCATCATACTCTCTCCCCAACACCTTCACACAGTCTCTCCCACATCACCCTCACACTCTCTCCCCATCACTCTCACACTATCTCTCCCCATCACCCTCACACTCTCTCTCCCCCATCAACCTCACTCTCTCCCCCAACTCTCTCACACTCTCTCTCCCCATCACCCTCACACTCTCTCTCCCCCATTACCCTCACACTCGCTCTCCCCATTACCCTCAAATTATCTCTTCCCCATCACACTCAATTTCTATCTCCCCCATCACCCTCACACACTCTCACACCCATTACCCTCACACTACGTCGCCCCCATCACCCTCACACTCTCTCCCCCCATCACCTTGACACTCTCTCACCCATCACTCTCACACTCTCGCTGTCCACATCATCCTCGCACACTCTCTCCCCCCATCATCCTCACACACTCTCTCTCCCCCATCACCCTCACAGTCTTTCTCACCCATCAACCTCACACTCTCTCTCCCCATCAACCTCACACTCTCTCACCCCCATCAACCTCACACTCACTCCCCCAACACCCTCACGCTCTCCCTCCCCCCATCACCCTCATACTCTCTCTTCCCCCATCACCCTCAAATTCTCTCTCCCCCCATCACCCTCACACTCTCTCTCCCCCATCACCCTCAAACTCTCTCCCCCTCCATCACCCTCACACTCTCTCTCCCCCAGCACCCTCAAACTCTCTCTCCCCCATCACCTTCACACTCTCTCCCCCATCACCCTCACTCTCTCTCTACCCTATCACCCTCACACTCTCTCTCACCACATCAGCTTCACTCTCCCTCCCCATCACCCTCACACACTCTCCACCCATCAAGCTCACACTCGCTCTCCCACATCACCCTCACACTCTCTCTCCCCCATCACCCTCAAACTCTATCCCCCATCACCCTCACACTCACTCTCCCCATCACCCTCACACTCTCTCTTGCCCCATCACCCTCAGACTCTCTCCCCCATCACCATCATACTCTCTCCCCATCACCTTCACACACTCTCTCCCACATCACCCTCACACCCTCTCCCCATCACCCTCACACTATCGCACCCCATCACCCTCACACTCTCTCTCCCCATCTCCTTCACACTCACTCTCACCCATCACCCTCACACTCTCTCACCCCCAGCACCCTCAAACTCTCTCTCCCCAATCACATTCACACTCTCTCTACCCTATCACCCTCACATTCTCTCTCCCCGCATCAGCTTCACTCTCCCTCCCCATGACCCTCACACACTCTCCCCCCATCAAACTCACACTCACTCTCCCCATCACACTCACACTTTCTCTTGCCCCATCACCCTCAGACTCTCTCCCCCATCACCATCCTACTCTCTCCCCATCACCTTCACACACTCTCTCCCACATCACCCTCACAATCTCTCCCCAACTCTCTCACACTATCTCTCCCCATCACCCTCACACTCTCTCTCCCCCATTACCCTCACACTCACTCTCCCCCATTACCCTCAAATTAACTCTTCCCCATCACACTCAATTTCTATCTCCCCCCATCACCCTCACACACTCTCACACCCATTACCCTCACACTACGTCGCCCCCATCACCCTCACACTCTCTCCCCCCATCACCTTGACACTCTCTCACCCATCACTCTCACACTCTCGCTGTCCACATCATCCTCGCACACTCTCTCCCCCCATCATCCTCACACACTCTCTCTCCCCCATCACCCTCACAGTCTCTCTCACCCATCATCCTCACACTCTCTCTCCCCCATCAACCTCACACTCTCTCACCCCCATCACCCTCACACTCACACCCCCAACACCCTCACGCTCTCCCTCCCCCATCACCCTCATACTCTCTCTTCCCCCATCACCCTCAAATTATCTCTCCCCCATCACCCTCACACTCTCTCTCCCCCCATCACCCTCAAACTCTCTCTCCCTCCATCACCCTCACACTCTCTCTCCCCCAGCATCCTCAAACTCTCTCTCCCACATCACCTTCACACTCTGTCCCCCATCACCCTCACACTCTCTCTACCCTATCACCCTCACACTCTCTCTCCCCGCATCAGCTTCACTCTCCCTCCCCATCACCCTCACACACTCTCCACCCATCAAACTCACACTCGCTCTCCCACATCACCCTCACACACTCTCTCCCCCATCACCCTAAAACTCTATCCCCCATCACCCTCACACTCACTCTCCCCATCACCCTCACACTCTCTCTTGCCCCATCACCCTCAGACTCTCTCCCCCATCACCATCATACTCTCTCCCCATCACCTTCACACACTCTCTCCCACATCACCCTCACACTCTCTCCCCATCACCCTCACACTATGTCTCCCCATCACCCTCACACTCTCTCTCCCCATCTCCTTCACACTCTCTCTCACCCATCAACCTCACACTCTCTCTCCCCCAGCACCCTCAAACTCTCTCTCCCCCATCACCTTCACACTCTCTCCCCCATCACCCTCACACTCTCTCTACCCTATCACCCTCACACTCTCTCTCCCCGCATCAGCTTCACTCTCCCTCCCCATCATCCTCACACACACTCCCCCTATCAAACTCACACTCACTCTCCCCATCACCCTCACACTCTCTCTTGCCCCATCACCCTCAGACTCTCTCCCCCATCACCATCATACTCTCTCCCCAACACCTTCACACACTCTCTCCCACATCACCCTCACACTCTCTCCCCATCACTCTCACACTATCTCTCGCCATCACCCTCACACTCTCTCTCCCCCATCAACCTCACTCTCTCCCCCAACTCTCTCACACTCTCTCTCCCCATTACCCTCACACTCGCTCTCCCCATTACCCTCAAATTATCTCTTCCCCATCACACTCAATTTCTATCTCCCCCATCACCCTCACACACTCTCACACCCATTACCCTCACACTACGTCGCCCCCATCACCCTCACACTCTCTCCCCCCATCACCTTGACACTCTCTCACCCATCACTCTCACACTCTCGCTGTCCACATCATCCTCGCACACTCTCTCCCCCCATCATCCTCACACACTCTCTCTCCCCCATCACCCTCACAGTCTTTCTCACCCATCAACCTCACACTCTCTCTCCCCCATCAACCTCACACTCTCTCACCCCCATCAACCTCACACTCACTCCCCCAACACCCTCACGCTCTCCCTCCCCCCATCACCCTCATACTCTCTCTTCCCCCATCACCCTCAAATTCTCTCTCCCCCCATCACCCTCACACTATCGCGCCCCATCACCCTCACACTCTCTCTCCCCATCTCCTTCACACTCACTCTCACCCATCACCCTCACACTCTCTCTCCCCCAGCACCCTCAAACTCTCTCTCCCCAATCACATTCACACTCTCTCTACCCTATCACCCTCACATTCTCTCTCCCCGCATCAGCTTCACTCTCCCTCCCCATGACCCTCACACACTCTCCCCCCATCAAACTCACACTCACTCTCCCCATCACACTCACACTCTCTCTTGCCCCATCACCCTCAGACTCTCTCCCCCATCACCATCCTACTCTCTCCCCATCACCTTCACACACTCTCTCCCACATCACCCTCACAATCTCTCCCCATCACTCTCACACTATCTCTCCCCATCACCCTCACACCCTCTCTCCCCCATCATCCTCACACTCTCTCCCCCAACTCTCTCACACTATCTCTCCCCATCACCCTCACACTCTCTCTCCCCCATTACCCTCACACTCTCTCTCCCCCATTACCCTCAAATTATCTCTTCCCCATCACACTCAATTTCTATCTCCCCCCATCACCCTCACACACTCTCACACCCATTACCCTCACACTACGTCACCCCCATCACCCTCACACTCTCTCCCCCCATCACCTTCACACTCTCTCACCCATCACTCTCACACTCTCGCTGTCCCCATCATCCTCGCACACTCTCTCTCCCCCATCACCCTCATAGGCTCTCTCACCCATCATCCTCACATTCTCTCTCCCCCATCAACCTCACACTCTCTCACCCCCCATCACCCTCACACTCGCTCCCCCAACACCCTCACGCTCTCCCTCCCCCATCACCCTCACACTCTGTCTTCCCCCATCACCCTCAAATTCTCTCTCCCCCATCACCCTCACACTCCCTCTCCCCCCATCACCCTCAAACTCTCTCTCCCTCCATCACCCTCACAATCTCTCCCCCATCTGCTTCTCTGTCTCTCCACCATCACCCTCACACACACTCCCCCCATCACACTCACACTTTCTCTCCCCCAGCACCCTCACAATCTCTCTCCCCAATCACCCTCAAACTCTCTCCCCGATCACCCTCACACTCTCTCTCCCCCATCACCCTCACATTCTCTTTTGAGAACATCAACCTTCTACTCTCCCGCCCCACCACCTTCATACTCTCTCCCCATCACCCTCACACTCTCTCTCTGCCATCACCCTCACACTCTCTCCCCATCACCCTCACACTCTCTCTCCCCCTTCACCCTCACACTCTCTCTTGCCCCATCACCCTCACACTCTCTCCCCCGATGACCTTCATACTATCTAACACATCACCCTGACACTCTCTCTCCCACATCACCCTCACAATCTCTCCCCCCATCACCCTCACACTATCTCTCCCCATAACCCTCACATTCTCTCTCCCCCATCACCCTCACAATCTCTCTCCCATCACCCTCACACTCTGTCTCCCCATCTCCTTCACATTCTCTCTCACCCATCACCCTCACACTCTCTCCCCCCATCACCCTCACACTATCTCTCCCCATCACCCTCACATTCTCTCTCCCCCATCACCCTCACAATCTCTCTCCCATCACCCTCACACTCTGTCTCCCCATCTCCTACACATTCTCTCTCACCCATCACCCTCACACTCTCTCTCCCCCAGCACCCTCAAACTCTCTCTCCCCCATCACCTTCACACTCTCTCCCCCATCACCCTCACACTCTCTCTACCCTATCACCCTCAAACTCTATCCCCATCACCCTCACACTCACTCTCCCCATCACCCTCACACTCTCTCTCCCCCATCACCCTCACACTCTCTCCCCCAACTCTCTCACACTCTCTCTCCCCCATCACCCTCACAGTCTCTCTCCCCCGTCACCCTCACACTCTCTCTTCCTCATTGCCCTCACACTCTCTCTCCCCATCACCCTCACACACTATCTCCCCATCACACTCACACTATCTCTCTCCCCCATCACCCTCACAGTCTCTCCCCCCCATCACCCTCACACTCTCTCTCCCGCCATCATGCTCAGACTCTCTCTCCCCCATCACCCTCACAATCTCTCCCCCCATCTGCTTCACTGTCGCTCCCCCATCACCCTCACACACACTCCCCCCATCACCCGCACACTTTCTCTCCCCCAGCACCCACACAATCTCTCTCCCCAATCACCCTCAAATTCTCTCCCCGATCGCCCTCACAATCTCTCTCCCCATCACTCTCACTTTCTCTTTTGAGCACATCAACCTCACACTCTCTCCCCCCATCACCTTCATACTCTCTCCCCCATCGCCCTCACACTCTCTCTCCACCTTCACCCTCACACTCTCTCTTGCCCCATCACCCTCACACTCTCTCCCCCGATGACCTTCATACTATCTAACACATCACCCTGACACTCTCTCCCCCACATCACCCTCACACTCTCTCCCCCATCACCCTCACACTATCTCTCCCCATCACCCTCACATTCTCTCTCCCATCACCCTCACACTCTCTCTCCCCATCTCCTTCACACTCTCACTCACCCATCACCCTCACACTCTCTCTACCCTATCACCCTCACACTCTCTCTCCCCGCATCAGCTTCACTCTCCCTCCCCATCACACTCACACACTCTCCCCATCAAAATCACACTCGCTCTCCCACATCACCCTCACACTCTCTCTCCCCCATCACCCTCAAACTCTATCCCCCATCACCCTCACCCTCACTCTCCCCATCACCTTCACACTCTCTCTTGCCCCATCACCCTCAGACTCTCTCCCCCATCACCATCATACTCTCTCCCCATCACCTTCACACACTCTCTCCCACATCACCCTCACACTCTCTCCCCCAACTCTCTCACACTCTCTCTCCCCATCACCCTCACACTCTCTCTCCCCATTACCCTCACACTCACTCTCCCCCATTACCCTCAAATTATCTCTTCCCCATCACACTCAAACTCTAACTCCCCACATCACCCTCACACACTCTCACACCCATTACCCTCACACTACGTCATCCCCTTCACCCTCACACTCTCTCCCCCCATCACCTTCACACTCTCTCACCCATCACTCTCAGCCTCTCGCTCTCCCCATCACCCTCACACACACCCCCCCCATCACCCTCACACTTTCTCTCCCCCAGCACCCTCACAATCTCTCTCCCCAATCACCCTCAAACTCTCTCCCCGATCACCCTCACACTCTCTCTCCCCCATCACCCGCACATTCTCTTTTGAGCACATCAACCTCACACTCACTCCCCCCATCACCTTCATACTCTCTCCCCATCACCCTCACACTCTCTCTCCGCCATCACCCTCACACTCTCTCCCCATCACCCTCACACTCTCTCTCCCCCTTCACCCTCACACTCTCTCTTGCCCCATCAACCTCACGCTCTCTCCCCCGATGACCTTCATACTATCTAACACATCACCCTGACACTCTCTCTCCCACATCACCCTCACACTCTCTCCCCCATCACCCTCACACTATCTCTCCCCATCACCCTCACATTCCCTCTCCCCCATCACCCTCACAATCTCTCTCCCATCACCCTCACACTCTCTCTCCCCATTTCCTTCACACTCTCTCTCACCCATCACCCTCACACTCTCTCTTCCCCAGCACCCTCAAACTCTCTCTCCCCCATCACCTTCACACTCTATCCCCATCACCCTCACACTCACTCTCCCCATCACCCTCACACTCTCTCTTGTCCCATCACCCTCAGACTCTCTCCCCCCAACTGCTTCACTGTCTCTGCCCCATCACCCTCACACACACTCCCCCCATCACCCTCACACTTTCACTCCCCCAGCACCCTCACAATCTCTCTCCCCAATCACCCTCAAACTCTCTCCCCGATCACCCTCACACTCACTCCCCCCATCACCTTCATACTCTCTCCCCATCACCCTCACACTCTCTTCCCCGATGACCTTCATACTATCTAACACATCACCCTGACACTCTCTCTCCCACATCACCCTCACACTCTCTCTCCCCCCATCACCCTGACACTCTCTCTCCCACATCACCCTCACACTCTCTCCCCCATCACCCTCACACTCTCTCTCCCCATCACCCTCACATTCTCTCTCCCCCATCAACCTCACAATCTCTCACCCATCACCCTCACACTCTCTCTCCCCAGCACCCTCAAACTCTCTCTCCCCCATCACCTTCACACTCTATCCCCCATCACCCTCACACTCACTCTCCCCATCACCCTCACACTCTCTCTTGCCCCATCACCCTCAGACTCTCTCCCCCATCACCATCATACTCTCTCCCCATCACCTTCACACACTCTCTCCCACATCACCCTCACACTCTCTCTCCCAACTCTCTCACACTCTCTCTACCCATCACCCTCACACTCTCTCTCCCCCATTACCCTCACACTCACTCTCCCCCATTACCCTCAAATTATCTCTTCCCCATATCTCCCCCCATCACCCTCACACACTCTCACACCCATTACCCTCACACTACGTCGTCCCCTTCACCCTCACAATCTCTCCCCCCATCACCTTCACACTCTCTCACCCATCACTTCAGCCTCTCGCTGTCCCCATCATCTTCGCACACTCTCACCCCCCATCATCCTCACACACTCTCTATCCCCATCACCCTCACAGTCTCTCTCACCCATCATCCTCACACTCTCTCTCCCCCATCAACCTCACACTCTCTCATCCCATCACCCTCACACTCACTCCCCCAACACCCTCACGCTCTCCCTCCCCCATCACCCTCACACTCTCTCTTCCCCCATCACCCTCAAATTCTCTCTCCCCACATCACCCTCACACTCTCTCTCCCCTCATCACCCTCAAACTCTCTCTCCCTCCATCACCCTCACACTCTCTCTCCCGCCATCATGCTCAGACTCTCTCTCCCCCATCACCCCCACAATCTCTCCCCCCAAATGCTTCACTGTCTCTCCCCCATCACTCTCACACACACTCCCCCTATCACCCTCACACTTTCTCTCCCCCAGCACCCTCACAATCTCTCTCCCCAATCACCCTCACACTCTCTCTACCCTATCACCCTCACACTCTCTCTCCCCGCATTAGCTTCACTCTCCCTCCCCATCACCCTCACACACTCTCCCCCCATCAAACTCACACTCGGTCTCCCACATCACCCTCACACACTCTCTCCCCCAACACCCTCAAACTCTATCCCCATCACCCTCACACTCACTCTCCCCTTCACCCTCACACTCTCTCTTGCCCCATCACCCTCACACTCTCTCCCCTGATGACCTTCATACTATCTAACACATCACCCTGACACTCTCCCTCCCACATGACCCTGACACTCTCTCCCCCCATCACCCTCACACTATCTCTCCCCATCACCCTCACATTCTCTCTCCCCCATCACCCTCACAATCTCTCTCCCATCACCCTCACACTCTCTCTCCCCATCTCCTTCACACTCTCTCTCACCTATCACCCTTACACTCTCTCTCCCTCAGCACCCTCAAACTCTCTCTCCCCCATCACCTTCACACTCTCTCTACCCTATCACCCTCACACTCTCTCTCCCCGCATCAGCTTCACTCTCCCTCCCCATCACCCTCACACACTCTCTCCCCATCAAACTCACACTCGCTCTCCCACATCACCCTCACACTCTCTCTCCCCCATCACCTTCAAATTCTATCCCCCATCACCCTCACACTCACTCTCCCCATCACCCTCACACTCTCTCTTGCCCCATCACCCTCAGACTCTCTCCCCATCACCATCATACTCTCTCCCCATCACCTTCACACACTCTCTCCCACATCACCCTCACACTCTCTCCACATCACCCTCACACTATCTCTCCCCATCACCCTCACACTCTCTCTCCCCCATCACCCTCACACTCTCTCCCCCAACTCTCTCACACTCTCTCTCCCCATCACCCTCACACTCTTTCTCCCCCATTACCCTCACACTCGCTCTCCCCCATTACCCTCAAATTATCTCTTCCCCATCACACTCAAACTCTATCTCCCCCCATCACCCTCACACACGCTCACACCCATTACCCTCACACTACGTCGTCCCCTTCACCCTCACACTCTCTCGCCCCATCACCTTCACACTCTCTCACCCATCACTCTCACACTCTCGCTGTCCCCATCATCCTCGCACACTCTCTCCCCCTTCACCCTCACACTCTCTCTTGCCCCATCACCCTCACACTCTCTCCCCCGATGACCTTCATACTATCTAACACATCACCCTGACACTCTCTCTCCCACATCACCCTCACACTCTCTCCCCCCATCACCATCATACTCTCTCCCCATCACCTTCACACAATCACTCCCCATCACCCTCACACTCTCTCTCCCCGATCGCCCTCACACTCTCTCTCCCCCATCACCCTCACTTTCTCTTTTGAGCACATCAACCTCACACTCTCTCCCCCCATCACCTTCATACTCTCTCCCCCATCGCCCTCACACTCTCTCTCCACCTTCACCCTCACACTCTCTCTTGCCCCATCACCCTCACACTCTCTCCCCCGATGACCTTCATACTATCTAACACATCACCCTGACACTCTCTCTCCCACATCACCCTGACACTCTCTCCCCCCATCACCCTCACACTATCTCTCCCCATCACCCTCACATTCTCTCTCCCCCATCACCCTCACAATCTCTCTCCCATCACCCTCACACTCTCTCTCCCCATCTCCTTCACACTCTCTCTCACCCATCACCCTCACACTCTCTCTCCCCCAGCACCCTCAAACTCTCTCTCCTCCATCACCTTCACACTCTCTCCCCCATCACCCTCACGCTCTCTCTACCCTATCACCCTCACACTCTCTCTCCCCGCATCAGCTTCACTCTCCCTCCCCATCACCCTCACACACTCACCCCCCATCAAACTCACACTCGCTCTCCCACATCACCCTCACACTCTCTCTCCCCCATCACCCTCAAACTCTATCTCCCATCACCCTCACACTCACTCTCCCCATCACCCTCACACTCTCTCTTGCCCCATCACCCTCAGACTCTCTCCCCCATCACCATCATACTCTCTCCCCATCACCTTCACACACTCTCTCCCACATCACCCTCACACTCTCTCCCCATCACCCTCACACTATCTCTCCCCATCACCCTCACACTCTCTCTCCCCCATCAACCTCACACTCTCTCCCACAACTGTCTCACACTCACTCTCCCCCATCACCCTCACACTCTCTCTCCACATTACCCTCACAATCGCTCTCCCCATTACCCTCAAATTATCTCTCCCCATCACACTCAAACTCTATCTCCCCCCATCAACCTCACACACTCTCACACTCATTACCCTCACACTACGTCGCCCCCATCACCTTCACACTCTCTCACCCATCACTCTCACACTCTCGCTGTCCCCATCATCCTCGCACACTCTCTCCCCCCATCATCCTCACACACTCTCTCTCCCCCATCACCCTCACAGTCTTTCTCACCCATCATCCTCACACTCTCTCTCCACCATCAACCTCACACTCTCTCACCCCACATCATCCTCACACTCACTCACCCAACACCCTCACGCTCTCCCTCCCCCCATCCCCCTCACACTCTCTCTTCCCCCATCACCCTCAAATTCTCTCTCGCCCATCACCCTCACACTCTCTCTCCCTCCATCACCCTCAAACTCTCTCTCCCTCCATCACCCTCACACTCTCTCTCCCCGATCGCCCTCACACTCTCTCTCCCCCATCACCCTCACTTTCTCTTTTGTGCACATCAACCTCACACTCTCTCCCACCATCACCTTCATACTCTCTCCCCCATCGCCCTCACACTCTCTCTCCACCTTCACCCTCACACTCTCTCTTGCCCCATCACCCTCACACTCTCTCCCCCGATGACCTTCATACTATCTAACACATCACCCTGACACTCTCTCTCCCACATCACCCTCACACTCTCTCCCCCCATCACCCTCACACTATCTCTCCCCATCACCCTCACATTCTCTCTCCCCCATCACCCTCACAATCTCTCTCCCATCACCCTCACACTCTCTCTCCCCATCTCCTTCACACTCTCTCTCACCCATCACCCTCACACTCTCTCTCCCCCAGCACCCTCAAACTCTCTCTCCTCCATCACCTTCACACTCTCTCCCCATCACCCTCACGCTCTCTCTACCCTATCACCCTCACACTCTCTCTCCCCGCATCAGCTTCACTCTCCCTCCCCATCACCCTCACACACTCACCCCCCATCAAACTCACACTCGCTCTCCCACATCACCCTCACACTCTCTCTCCCCCCATCACCCTCAAACTCTATCTCCCATCACCCTCACACTCACTCTCCCCATCACCCTCACACTCTCTCTTGCCCCATCACCCTCAGACACTCTCCCCCATCACCATCATACTCTCTCCCCATCACCTTCACACACTCTCTCCCACATCACCCTCACACTCTCTCCCCATCACCCTCACACTATCTCTCCCCATCACCCTCACACTCTCTCTCCCCCATCAACCTCACACTCTCTCCCACAACTGTCTCACACTCACTCTCCCCCATCACCCTCACACTCTCTCTCCCACATTACCCTCACAATCGCTCTCCCCCATTACCCTCAAATTATCTCTCCCCATCACACTCAAACTCTATCTCCCCCCATCAACCTCACACACTCTCACACTCATTACCCTCACACTACGTCGCCCCCATCACCTTCACACTCTCTCACCCATCACTCTCACACTCTCGCTGTCACCATCATCCTCGCACACTCTCTCCCCCCATCATCCTCACACACTCTCTCTCCCCCATCACCCTCACAGTCTTTCTCACCCATCATCCTCACACTCTCTCTCCACCATCAACCTCACACTCTCTCACCCCCCATCACCCTCACACTCACTCACCCAACACCCTCACGCTCTCCCTCCCCCCATCCCCCTCACACTCTCTCTTCCCCCATCACCCTCAAATTCTCTCTCCCCCATCACCCTCACACTCTCTCTCCCTCCATCACCCTCAAACTCTCTCTCCCTCCATCACCCTCACACTCTCTCTCCCGCCATCATGCTCAGACTCTCTCTCCCATTTCACCCTCACAATCTCTCCCCCCATCTGCTTCACTGTCTCTCCCCCATCACCCTCACACACACTCCCCCCATCACCCTCACACTTTCTCTCCCCCAACACCCTCACAATCTCTCTCCCCAATCACCCTCAAACTCTCTCCCCGATCACCCTCACACTCTTTCTCCCCCATCACTCTCACATTCTCTTCTGAGCACATCAACCTCACACTCACTCCCCCCATCACCTTCATACTCTCTCCCCATCACCCTCACACTCTCTCTCCGCCATCACCCTCACACTCTCTCCCCATCACCCTCACACTCTCTCTCCCCCTTCACCCTCACACTCTCTCTTGCCACATCACCCTCACACTCTCTCCCCCGATGACCTTCCTACTATCTAACACATCACCCTGACACTCTCTCTCCCCCATCCCCCTCACACTCTCTCCCCCATCATCCTCACACACTCTCTCCCCACATCACCTTAACACTCTCTCACCCTCCATCACAATCACACTCTCTCTCCCCATCACCTTCACACTCTCTCCCCATCACCCTCACACTCTCTCTCCCACCATCACCCTCACAATCTCCCTCCCCCATCACCCTCACACTCTCTCTTGCCACATCACCCTCACACTCTCTCCCCCGATGACCTTCCTACTATCTAACACATCACCCTGACACTCTCTCTCCCCATCACCTTCACACTCTCTCCCCATCACCCTCACACTCTCTCTCCCACCATCACCCTCACAATCTCCCTCCCCCATCACCCTCACACTCTCTCTCCCCCCATCACCCTCACATTCTCTCCCCCCATCATACTCACTCTCTCCCTCCCCCATCAACCTCAAACTCTCCCTCCCCCATCACCATCACATTCTCTCCCCCCGATCACCCTCACACACTCTCTCCCCCCATCACCCTCACACACTCTCCCCCCATCAACTTCACACTCTCTCTCCACCCATCACCCTCACACTCTCTGCCCCCATCATCCTCACACAAACTCTCCCCCATCACCTTCAAAGTCTCTCTCTCCCCATCATCCTCACACTCTCTCTCCCCAATCACCCTCACTCTCTCTCCCCCCATCACACTCACATTCTCTCCCCCCATCATCCTCACTCTGTCTCTCCCCCATCAACCTCAAACTCTCCCACCCCCATCACCATCACATTCTCTCTCCCCGATCACCTCACACTCTCTCTCCCCCATCACCCTCACACTCTCTCACCCCCATCACCCTCACACTCTCTCTTGACCCATCACCCTCACACTCTCTCACTCCCATCACCCTCACACTCGCTCTCCCACAGCACCCTCACACTCTCTCTTGACCCATCACCCTCACACTCTCTCACCCCATCACCCTCACCCTCGCTCTCCCACAGCACCCTCACACTCTCTCTTCCTCATTACCCTCACACTCTCTCTCCCACATCTCCCTCACATTCTCTCTCCCACATCACCCTCAAACTCTCTCCCCATCACACTCACACTCACTCACCCCCATCACCCTCACACTCTCTCTCCCCATCAAACTCACACTCGCTCTCCCACATCACACTAACACTCTCTCTCCCACATCACCCTCAAACTCTCTCTTGCCCCATCACCCTCAGACTCTCTCCCCGATCACCTTCATACACTCTCCACCATCACCCTCACACTCTCTCTCCCCAATCACACTCACACTCTCTCTCCCCCATCACCCTCACACACTCTCTCCCCCCATCAACCTCACACTCTCTCTTGCCCCATCACCCTCAGACTCGCTCTCCCCATCACCTTCATACTCTCTCCCACATCACACTCACACTCTCTCCCCCCAGCATGCTCACACTATCTCCCCACATCACTCTCACACTCTCGCTCCCACCTCACCCTCACACTCTATCCCACATCTCCCTCACACACTCTCTCACCCATCACCCTCACACTCTCTCGCCCCCATTACCCTCATACTCTCTCTCCCCCATTACCCTCACACACTCTCTACCCATAACCTTCACACTCTCTACCCCATCAAACTCACACTCGATCGCCCACATCACCCTCACTCTCTCTCCCCATCACCCTCAAACTCTCTCCCCCATCACGCTCACACTCACACTCCCCCATCAACCTCACACTCCCTCTTGCCCCATCACCCTCAGACACACTCCCCCATCACCTTCATACTTTCTCTCCCATCACCCTCACACACACACTCCCACATCACCCTCACACTCTCTCCACCATCACCCTCGCACTATCTCTCCCCATCACCCTCACACTCTCTCCAAAATCTCTCTCACACTCTCTTTCCCCATCACCCTCACATTCTCTCTCCCACATCACCCTCACACTCTCTCCCCATCACCCTCACACTATCTCTCCCCATCACCCTCACACTCTCTCTCCCCCATCAACCTCACACTCTCTCCCACAACTGTCTCACACTCACTCTCCCCCATCACCCTCACACTCTCTCTCCCACATTACCCTCACAATCGCTCTCCCCATTACCCTCAAATTATCTCTCCCCATCACACTCAAACTCTATCTCCCCCCATCAACCTCACACACTCTCACACTCATTACCCTCACACTACGTCGCCCCCATCACCTTCACACTCTCTCACCCATCACTCTCACACTCTCGCTGTCCCCATCATCCTCGCACACTCTCTCCCCCCATCATCCTCACACACTCTCTCTCCCCCATCACCCTCACAGTCTTTCTCACCCATCATCCTCACACTCTCTCTCCACCATCAACCTCACACTCTCTCACCCCACATCATCCTCACACTCACTCACCCAACACCCTCACGCTCTCCCTCCCCCCATCCCCCTCACACTCTCTCTTCCCCCATCACCCTCAAATTCTCTCTCGCCCATCACCCTCACACTCTCTCTCCCTCCATCACCCTCAAACTCTCTCTCCCTCCATCACCCTCACACTCTCTCTCCCCGATCGCCCTCACACTCTCTCTCCCCCATCACCCTCACTTTCTCTTTTGTGCACATCAACCTCACACTCTCTCCCACCATCACCTTCATACTCTCTCCCCCATCGCCCTCACACTCTCTCTCCACCTTCACCCTCACACTCTCTCTTGCCCCATCACCCTCACACTCTCTCCCCCGATGACCTTCATACTATCTAACACATCACCCTGACACTCTCTCTCCCACATCACCCTCACACTCTCTCCCCCCATCACCCTCACACTATCTCTCCCCATCACCCTCACATTCTCTCTCCCCCATCACCCTCACAATCTCTCTCCCATCACCCTCACACTCTCTCTCCCCATCTCCTTCACACTCTCTCTCACCCATCACCCTCACACTCTCTCTCCCCCAGCACCCTCAAACTCTCTCTCCTCCATCACCTTCACACTCTCTCCCCATCACCCTCACGCTCTCTCTACCCTATCACCCTCACACTCTCTCTCCCCGCATCAGCTTCACTCTCCCTCCCCATCACCCTCACACACTCACCCCCCATCAAACTCACACTCGCTCTCCCACATCACCCTCACACTCTCTCTCCCCCATCACCCTCAAACTCTATCTCCCATCACCCTCACACTCACTCTCCCCATCACCCTCACACTCTCTCTTGCCCCATCACCCTCAGACACTCTCCCCCATCACCATCATACTCTCTCCCCATCACCTTCACACACTCTCTCCCACATCACCCTCACACTCTCTCCCCATCACCCTCACACTATCTCTCCCCATCACCCTCACACTCTCTCTCCCCCATCAACCTCACACTCTCTCCCACAACTGTCTCACACTCACTCTCCCCCATCACCCTCACACTCTCTCTCCCACATTACCCTCACAATCGCTCTCCCCATTACCCTCAAATTATCTCTCCCCATCACACTCAAACTCTATCTCCCCCCATCAACCTCACACACTCTCACACTCATTACCCTCACACTACGTCGCCCCCATCACCTTCACACTCTCTCACCCATCACTCTCACACTCTCGCTGTCACCATCATCCTCGCACACTCTCTCCCCCCATCATCCTCACACACTCTCTCTCCCCCATCACCCTCACAGTCTTTCTCACCCATCATCCTCACACTCTCTCTCCACCATCAACCTCACACTCTCTCACCCCCCATCACCCTCACACTCACTCACCCAACACCCTCACGCTCTCCCTCCCCCCATCCCCCTCACACTCTCTCTTCCCCCATCACCCTCAAATTCTCTCTCCCCCATCACCCTCACACTCTCTCTCCCTCCATCACCCTCAAACTCTCTCTCCCTCCATCACCCTCACACTCTCTCTCCCGCCATCATGCTCAGACTCTCTCTCCCATTTCACCCTCACAATCTCTCCCCCCATCTGCTTCACTGTCTCTCCCCCATCACCCTCACACACACTCCCCCCATCACCCTCACACTTTCTCTCCCCCAACACCCTCACAATCTCTCTCCCCAATCACCCTCAAACTCTCTCCCCGATCACCCTCACACTCTTTCTCCCCCATCACTCTCACATTCTCTTCTGAGCACATCAACCTCACACTCACTCCCCCCATCACCTTCATACTCTCTCCCCATCACCCTCACACTCTCTCTCCGCCATCACCCTCACACTCTCTCCCCATCACCCTCACACTCTCTCTCCCCCTTCACCCTCACACTCTCTCTTGCCACATCACCCTCACACTCTCTCCCCCGATGACCTTCCTACTATCTAACACATCACCCTGACACTCTCTCTCCCCCATCCCCCTCACACTCTCTCCCCCATCATCCTCACACACTCTCTCCCCACATCACCTTAACACTCTCTCACCCTCCATCACAATCACACTCTCTCTCCCCATCACCTTCACACTCTCTCCCCATCACCCTCACACTCTCTCTCCCACCATCACCCTCACAATCTCCCTCCCCCATCACCCTCACACTCTCTCTTGCCACATCACCCTCACACTCTCTCCCCCGATGACCTTCCTACTATCTAACACATCACCCTGACACTCTCTCTCCCCATCACCTTCACACTCTCTCCCCATCACCCTCACACTCTCTCTCCCACCATCACCCTCACAATCTCCCTCCCCCATCACCCTCACACTCTCTCTCCCCCCATCACCCTCACATTCTCTCCCCCCATCATACTCACTCTCTCCCTCCCCCATCAACCTCAAACTCTCCCTCCCCCATCACCATCACATTCTCTCCCCCCGATCACCCTCACACACTCTCTCCCCCCATCACCCTCACACACTCTCCCCCCATCAACTTCACACTCTCTCTCCACCCATCACCCTCACACTCTCTGCCCCCATCATCCTCACACAAACTCTCCCCCATCACCTTCAAAGTCTCTCTCTCCCCATCATCCTCACACTCTCTCTCCCCAATCACCCTCACTCTCTCTCCCCCCATCACACTCACATTCTCTCCCCCCATCATCCTCACTCTGTCTCTCCCCCATCAACCTCAAACTCTCCCACCCCCATCACCATCACATTCTCTCTCCCCGATCACCCTCACACTCTCTCTCCCCCATCACCCTCACACTCTCTCACCCCCATCACCCTCACACTCTCTCTTGACCCATCACCCTCACACTCTCTCACTCCCATCACCCTCACACTCGCTCTCCCACAGCACCCTCACACTCTCTCTTGACCCATCACCCTCACACTCTCTCACCCCATCACCCTCACCCTCGCTCTCCCACAGCACCCTCACACTCTCTCTTCCTCATTACCCTCACACTCTCTCTCCCACATCTCCCTCACATTCTCTCTCCCACATCACCCTCAAACTCTCTCCCCATCACACTCACACTCACTCACCCCCATCACCCTCACACTCTCTCTCCCCATCAAACTCACACTCGCTCTCCCACATCACACTAACACTCTCTCTCCCACATCACCCTCAAACTCTCTCTTGCCCCATCACCCTCAGACTCTCTCCCCGATCACCTTCATACACTCTCCACCATCACCCTCACACTCTCTCTCCCCAATCACACTCACACTCTCTCTCCCCCATCACCCTCACACACTCTCTCCCCCCATCAACCTCACACTCTCTCTTGCCCCATCACCCTCAGACTCGCTCTCCCCATCACCTTCATACTCTCTCCCACATCACACTCACACTCTCTCCCCCCAGCATGCTCACACTATCTCCCCACATCACTCTCACACTCTCGCTCCCACCTCACCCTCACACTCTATCCCACATCTCCCTCACACACTCTCTCACCCATCACCCTCACACTCTCTCGCCCCCATTACCCTCATACTCTCTCTCCCCCATTACCCTCACACACTCTCTACCCATAACCTTCACACTCTCTACCCCATCAAACTCACACTCGATCGCCCACATCACCCTCACTCTCTCTCCCCATCACCCTCAAACTCTCTCCCCCATCACGCTCACACTCACACTCCCCCATCAACCTCACACTCCCTCTTGCCCCATCACCCTCAGACACACTCCCCCATCACCTTCATACTTTCTCTCCCATCACCCTCACACACACACTCCCACATCACCCTCACACTCTCTCCACCATCACCCTCGCACTATCTCTCCCCATCACCCTCACACTCTCTCCAAAATCTCTCTCACACTCTCTTTCCCCATCACCCTCACATTCTCTCTCCCCATCACCCTCACACTCTCTCTCCCCCATTACCCTCACACTTTCTCTCCCCACCACCCTCACACACTCTCTCCCCCCATCACCCTCACACTCTCTCTCCACCATCAACTTCACACTCTCTATCTCCCCATCATCCTCACGCTCTCTCCCCCCATCACCCTCAGACTCTCTCTCCCCCATCACCCTCACACTCTCTAACCCACCTCACCCTCACACACTCTCTCCACCCCATCACCCTCACACTCTCTCTCCCCCATCACCCTCACACTCTCTCTCCCCCATCAACCTCAAACTCCCTCTCCCCCATCACCCTCATGCTGACCCGCACCCCATCACCCTCACACTCTCTCTCCCCCATCACCCTCACATTCTCTCTCCCCATTACCCTCACAATCACTCTCCCCATCACACACACTCTCCCCATCACCCTCACACTCTCTCCCCCCCATCACCCTCACACTCTCTCTTGCCCCATCACCCTCAAAGTCTCTCCCCCCATCATCTTCATACTCTCTCCCCCATCACCGTCAAACTCTCTCTCCCCATCACCCTCACATTCTCTCTCCCCCATCACCATCACACTCTCTCTCCCCATTACCCTCACATTCACCCTCCCCCATCACCCTCACACTCTCTCCTTCATCATCATCACACACTATCTCCCCCCATCACCTTCAGACTCTCTCTCTCCCCATCATCCTCACACTCTCTCTCCCCCCATCACCCTCACACTCTCTCTCCCCCATCACCCTCACACACTCTCTCCCCATCACCCTCACACTCTCCCTCCCCTATCAAACTCACACTCGCTCTCCCAAATCACCCTCACACTTTCTATCCCCTATCACGTTCAAACTGTCTCCCCCATCACCCTCAATCTCTCTCTCCCCCATCACGCTCACACTCTCTCTCCCCCATTACCCTCACACTCTCTCTCTCCCATTACCCTCACATTATCTCTCCCCATCAGCCTCACAATCTCTCTCCCCCATCACCCTCACACTCTCTCTCCCCCATTACCCTCACACAGTCTCTACCCATAACCTTCACACTCACACTCGCTCTCCCAAATCACCCTCACACTTTCTATCTCCCATCACGTTCATCACTCTCTCCTTCATCATCCTCACACCCTCTCTGCCCCCATCACCCTCACTCTCTCTCCCCATCATCCTCACACCATCTCTGCCCCCATCACCCTCACACTCTCTCCCCCATCACCTTCACACTCTCTCCCAATCACCCTCACACTCTCTCTCCCCCATCAACCTCACACTCTCCCTCCCCCCTCACCCTCACACTCTCTTTCCCCCATCACCCTCACACTCTCTCCCTCATCATCCTCACACACTCTCTCCCCCATCATCCTCAAACTCCCTCACCCCTTCACCCTCACACTCTCTCGCCCCCATCACCCTCAGACTCTCTCCCCCCATCACATTCACACTCTGTCCCCCATCACCCTCACACTCTCTGTCCCCATCATCCTCACTCTCTCTCTCCCCCATCATCCTCACACACTCTCTCCACCCATCACCTTCAATTTCTCTCTCTCCCCATCATCCTCACACTCTCTCTCCCCCAATCACCCTCACACTCTCTCCACCATCACCCTCACACTCTCTGTCCCCATCATCCTCACTCTCTCTCTCCCCCATCATCCTCACACACTCTCTCCACCCATCACCTTCAATTTCTCTCTCTCCCCATCACCCTCACACTCTCTCTTGCCCCATCAACCTCACACTCTCTCCCCCGATGACCTTCATACTATCTAACACATCACCCTGACACTCTCTCTCCCACATCACCCTCACACTCTCTCCCCCATCACCCTCACACTATCTCACCCCATCACCCTCACATTCCCTCTCCCCCATCACCCTCACAATCTCTCTCCCATCACCCTCACACTCTCTCTCCCCATTTCCTTCACACTCTCTCTCACCCATCACCCTCACACTCTCTCTTCCCCAGCACCCTCAAACTCTCTCTCCCCCATCACCTTCACACTCTATCCCCATCACCCTCACACTCACTCTCCCCATCACCCTCACACTCTCTCTTGTCCCATCACCCTCAGACTCTCTCCCCCCAACTGCTTCACTGTCTCTGCCCCATCACCCTCACACACACTCCCCCCATCACCCTCACACTTTCACTCCCCCAGCACCCTCACAATCTCTCTCCCCAATCACCCTCAAATTCTCTCCCCGATCACCCTCACACTCACTCCCCCCATCACCTTCATACTCTCTCCCCATCACCCTCACACTCTCTTCCCCGATGACCTTCATACTATCTAACACATCACCCTGACACTCTCTCTCCCACATCACCCTCACACTCTCTCCCCCATCACCCTCACACTATCTCTCCCCATCACCCTCACACTCTCTCCCCCATCACCCTCACACTCTCTCTCCCCCATCACCCTGACACTCTCTCTCCCACATCACCCTCACACTCTCTCCCCCATCACCCTCACACTCTCTCTCCCCATCACCCTCACATTCTCTCTCCCCCATCAACCTCACAATCTCTCACCCATCACCCTCACACTCTCTCTCCCCAGCACCCTCAAACTCTCTCTCCCCCATCACCTTCACACTCTATCCCCCATCACCCTCACACTCACTCTCCCCATCACCCTCACACTCTCTCTTGCCCCATCACCCTCAGACTCTCTCCCCCATCACCATCATACTCTCTCCCCATCACCTTCACACACTCTCTCCCACATCACCCTCACACTCTCTCTCCCAACTCTCTCACACTCTCTCTACCCATCACCCTCACACTCTCTCTCCCCCATTACCCTCACACTCACTCTCCCCCATTACCCTCAAATTATCTCTTCCCCATATCTCCCCCCATCACCCTCACACACTCTCACACCCATTACCCTCACACTACGTCGTCCCCTTCACCCTCACAATCTCTCCCCCCATCACCTTCACACTCTCTCACCCATCACTTCAGCCTCTCGCTGTCCCCATCATCTTCGCACACTCTCTATCCCCCATCACCCTCACAGTCTCTCTCACCCATCATCCTCACACTCTCTCTCCACCATCAACCTCACACTCTCTCACCCCCATCACCCTCACTCTCACTCCCCCAACACCCTCACGCTCTCCCTCCCCCATCACCCTCACACTCTCTCTTCCCCCATCACCCTCAAATTCTCTCTCCCCACATCACCCTCACACTCTCTCTCCCCTCATCACCCTCAAACTCTCTCTCCCTCCATCACCCTCACACTCTCTCTCCCGCCATCATGCTCAGACTCTCTCTCCCCCATCACCCTCACAATCTCTTCCCCCAAATGCTTCACTGTCTCTCCCCCATCACTCTCACACACACTCCCCCTATCACCCTCACACTTTCTCTCCCCCAGCACCCTCACAATCTCTCTCCCCAATCACCCTCACACTCTCTCTACCCTATCACCCTCACACTCTCTCTCCCCGCATTAGCTTCACTCTCCCTCCCCATCACCCTCACACACTCTCCCCCCATCAAACTCACACTCGGTCTCCCACATCACCCTCACACACTCTCTCCCCCAACACCCTCAAACTCTATCCCCATCACCCTCACACTCACTCTCCCCTTCACCCTCACACTCTCTCTTGCCCCATCACCCTCACACTCTCTCCCCTGATGACCTTCATACTATCTAACACATCACCCTGACACTCTCCCTCCCACATGACCCTGACACTCTCTCCCCCCATCACCCTCACACTATCTCTCCCCATCACCCTCACACTCTCTCTCCCCCATCACCCTGACACTCTCCCTCCCACATCACCCTGACACTCTCTCCCCCCATCACCCTCACACTATCTCTCCCCATCACCCTCACATTCTCTCTCCCCCATCACCCTCACAATCTCTCTCCCATCACCCTCACACTCTCTCTCCCCATCTCCTTCACACTCTCTCTCACCTATCACCCTTACACTCTCTCTCCCTCAGCACCCTCAAACTCTCTCTCCCCAATCACATTCACACTCTCTCTACCCTATCACCCTCACATTCTCTCTCCCCGCATCAGCTTCACTCTCCCTCCCCATGACCCTCACACACTCTCCCCCCATCAAACTCACACTCACTCTCCCCATCACACTCACACTTTCTCTTGCCCCATCACCCTCAGACTCTCTCCCCCATCACCATCCTACTCTCTCCCCATCACCTTCACACACTCTCTCCCACATCACCCTCACAATCTCTCCCCATCACTCTCACACTATCTCTCCCCATCACCCTCACACACTCTCCCCCATCATCCTCACACTCTCTCCCCCAACTCTCTCACACTATCTCTCCCCATCACCCTCACACTCTCTCTCCCCCATTACCCTCACATTCACTCTCCCCCATTACCCTCAAATTATCTCTTCCCCATCCCACTCAATTTCTATCTCCCCCCATCACCCTCACACACTCTCACACCCATTACCCTCACACTACGTCGCCCCCATCACCCTCACACTCTCTCCCCCCATCACCTTGACACTCTCTCACCCATCACTCTCACACTCTCGCTGTCCACATCATCTTCGCACACTCTCTCCCCCCATCATCCTCACACACTCTCTCTCCCCCATCACCCTCACAGTCTCTCTCACCCATCATCCTCACACTCTCTCTCCCCCATCAACCTCACACTCTCTCACCCCCATCACCCTCACACTCACACCCCCAACACCCTCAGGCTCTCCCTCCCCCATCACCATCATACTCTCTCTTCCCCCATCACCCTCAAATTATCTCTCCCTCATCACCCTCACACTCTCTCTCCCCCCATCACCCTCAAACTCTCTCTCCCTCCATCACCCTCACACTCTCTCTCCCCCAGCATCCTCAAACTCTCTCTCCCACATCACCTTCACACTCTCTCCCCCATCACCCTCACACTCTCTCTACCCTATCACCCTCACACTCTCTCTCCCCGCATCAGCTTCACTCTCCCTCCCCATCACCCTCACACACTCTCCACCCATCAAACTCACACTCGCTCTCCCACATCACCCTCACACACTCTCTCCCCCATCACCCTAAAACTCTATCCCCCATCACACTCACACTCACTCTCCCCATCACCCTCACACTCTCTCTTGCCCCATCACCCTCAGACTCTCTCCCCCATCACCATCATACTCTCTCCCCATCACCTTCACACACTCTCTCCCACATCACCCTCACACTCTCTCCCCATCACCCTCACACTATGTCTCCCCATCACCCTCACACTCTCTCTCCCCATCTCCTTCACACTCTCTCTCACCCATCAACCTCACACTCTCTCTCCCCCAGCACCCTCAAACTCTCTCTCCCCCATCACCTTCACACTCTCTCCCCCATCACCCTCACACTCTCTCTACCCTATCACCCTCACACTCTCTCTCCCCGCATCAGCTTCACTCTCCCTCCCCATCATCCTCACACACACTCCCCCTATCAAACTCACACTCACTCTCCCCATCACCCTCACACTCTCTCTTGCCCCATCACCCTCAGACTCTCTCCCCCATCACCATCATACTCTCTCCCCAACACCTTCACACACTCTCTCCCACATCACCCTCACACTCTCTCCCCATCACTCTCACACTATCTCTCCCCATCACCCTCAGACTCTCTCTCCCCCATCAACCTCACTCTCTCCCCCAACTCTCTCACACTCTCTCTCCCCATCACCCTCACACTCTCTCTCCCCCATTACCCTCACACTCGCTCTCCCCATTACCCTCAAATTATCTCTTCCCCATCACACTCAATTTCTATCTCCCCCATCACCCTCACACACTCTCACACCCATTACCCTCACACTACGTCACCCCCATCACCCTCACACTCTCTCCCCCCATCACCTTGACACTCTCTCACCCATCACTCTCACACTCTCGCTGTCCACATCATCCTCGCACACTCTCTCCCCCCATCATCTTCACACACTCTCTCTCCCCCATCACCCTCACAGTCTTTCTCACCCATCAACCTCACACTCTCTCTCCCCCATCAACCTCACACTCTCTCACCCCCATCAACCTCACACTCACTCCCCCAACACCCTCACGCTCTCCCTCCCCCCATCACCCTCATACTCTCTCTTCCCCCATCACCCTCAAATTCTCTCTCCCCCCATCACCCTCACACTCTCTCTCCCCCATCACCCTCAAACTCTCTCTCCCTCCATCACCCTCACACTCTCTCTCCCCCAGCACCCTCAAACTCTCTCTCCCCCATCACCTTCACACTCTCTCCCCCATCACCCTCACTCTCTCTCTACCCTATCACCCTCACACTCTCTCTCACCACATCAGCTTCACTCTCCCTCCCCATCACCCTCACACACTCTCCACCCATCAAACTCACACTCGCTCTCCCACATCACCCTCACACTCTCTCTCCCCCATCACCCTCAAACTCTATCCCCCATCACCCTCACACTCACTCTCCCCATCACCCTCACACTCTCTCTTGCCCCATCACCCTCAGACTCTCTCCCCCATCACCATCATACTCTCTCCCCATCACCTTCACACACTCTCTCCCACATCACCCTCACACCCTCTCCCCATCACCCTCACACTATCGCGCCCCATCACCCTCACACTCTCTCTCCCCATCTCCTTCACACTCACTCTCACCCATCACCCTCACACTCTCTCTCCCCCAGCACCCTCAAACTCTCTCTCCCCAATCACATTCACACTCTCTCTACCCTATCACCCTCACATTCTCTCTCCCCGCATCAGCTTCACTCTCCCTCCCCATGACCCTCACACACTCTCCCCCCATCAAACTCACACTCACTCTCCCCATCACACTCACACTCTCTCTTGCCCCATCACCCTCAGACTCTCTCCCCCATCACCATCCTACTCTCTCCCCATCACCTTCACACACTCTCTCCCACATCACCCTCACAATCTCTCCCCATCACTCTCACACTATCTCTCCCCATCACCCTCACACCCTCTCTCCCCCATCATTCTCACACTCTCTCCCCCAACTCTCTCACACTATCTCTCCCCATCACCCTCACACTCTCTCTCCCCCATTACCCTCACACTCACTCTCCCCATTACCCTCAAATTATCTCTTCCCCATCACACTCAATTTCTATCTCCCCCCATCACCCTCACACACTCTCACACCCATTACCCTCACACTACGTCACCCCCATCACCCTCACACTCTCTCCCCCCATCACCTTCACACTCTCTCACCCATCACTCTCACACTCTCGCTGTCCCCATCATCCTCGCACACTCTCTCTCCCCCATCACCCTCATAGGCTCTCTCACCCATCATCCTCACATTCTCTCTCCCCCATCAACCTCACACTCTCTCACCCCCCATCACCCTCACACTCGCTCCCCCAACACCCTCACGCTCTCCCTCCCCCATCACCCTCACACTCTGTCTTCCCCCATCACCCTCAAATTCTCTCTCCCCCATCACCCTCACACTCCCTCTCCCCCCATCACCCTCAAACTCTCTCTCCCTCCATCACCCTCACAATCTCTCCCCCATCTGCTTCTCTGTCTCTCCACCATCACCCTCACACACACTCCCCCCATCACACTCACACTTTCTCTCCCCCAGCACCCTCACAATCTCTCTCCCCAATCACCCTCAAACTCTCTCCCCGATCACCCTCACACTCTCTCTCCCCCATCACCCTCACATTCTCTTTTGAGAACATCAACCTTCTACTCTCCCGCCCCACCACCTTCATACTCTCTCCCCATCACCCTCACACTCTCTCTCTGCCATCACCCTCACACTCTCTCCCCATCACCCTCACACTCTCTCTCCCCCTTCACCCTCACACTCTCTCTTGCCCCATCACCCTCACACTCTCTCCCCCGATGACCTTCATACTATCTAACACATCACCCTGACACTCTCTCTCCCACATCACCCTCACACTCTCTCCCCCCATCACCCTCACACTATCTCTCCCCATAACCCTCACATTCTCTCTCCCCCATCACCCTCACAATCTCTCTCCCATCACCCTCACACTCTGTCTCCCCATCTCCTTCACATTCTCTCTCACCCATCACCCTCACACTCTCTCCCCCCATCACCCTCACACTATCTCTCCCCATCACCCTCACATTCTCTCTCCCCCATCACCCTCACAATCTCTCTCCCATCACCCTCACACTCTGTCTCCCCATCTCCTACACATTCTCTCTCACCCATCACCCTCACACTCTCTCTCCCCCAGCACCCTCAAACTCTCTCTCCCCCATCACCTTCACACTCTCTCCCCCCATCACCCTCACACTCTCTCTACCCTATCACCCTCACTCTCCCTCTCCCCGCATCAGCTTCACTCTCCCTCCCACATCACCCTCACACACTCTCTCCCCATCACCCTCAAACTCTATCCCCATCACCCTCACACTCACTCTCCCCATCACCCTCACACTCTCTCTTGCCCCATCACCCTCACACTCTCTCTCCCCCATCACCCTCACTCTCTCCCCCAACTCTCTCACACTCTCTCTCCCCCATCACCCTCACAGTCTCTCTCCCCCATCACCTCACACTCTCTCTTCCTCATTGCCCTCACACTCTCTCTCCCCATCACCCTCACACACTATCTCCCCATCACACTCACACTATCTCTCTCCCCCATCACCCTCACAGTCTCTCCCCCCATCACCCTCACACTCTCTCTCCCGCCATCATGCTCAGACTCTCTCTCCCCCATCACCCTCACAATCTCTCCCCCCATCTGCTTCACTGTCGCTCCCCCATCACCCTCACACACACTCCCCCCATCACCCACACACTTTCTCTCCCCCAGCACCCACACAATCTCTCTCCCCAATCACCCTCAAATTCTCTCCCCGATCGCCCTCACAATCTCTCTCCCCATCACTCTCACTTTCTCTCTTGAGCACATCAACCTCACACTCTCTCCCCCCATCACCTTCATACTCTCTCCCCCATCGCCCTCACACTCTCTCTCCACCTTCACCCTCACACTCTCTCTTGCCCCATCACCCTCACACTCTCTCCCCCGATGACCTTCATACTATCTAACACATCACCCTGACACTCTCTCCCCCACATCACCCTCACAATCTCTCCCCCATCACCCTCACACTATCTCTCCCCATCACCCTCACATTCTCTCTCCCCCATCACCCTCACAATCTCTCTCCCATCACCCTCACACTCTCTCTCCCCATCTCCTTCACACTCTCACTCACCCATCACCCTCACACTCTCTCTCCCCCAGCACCCTCAAACTCTCTCTCCCCATCACCTTCACACTCTCTCCCCCAACACCCACACACTCTCTCTACCCTATCACCCTCACACTCTCTCTCCCCGCATCAGCTTCACTCTCCCTCCCCATCACACTCACACACTCTCTCCCCATCAAAATCACACTCGCTCTCCCACATCACCCTCACACTCTCTCTCCCCCATCACCCTCAAACTCTATCCCCCATCACCCTCACCCTCACTCTCCCCATTACCTTCACACTCTCTCTTGCCCCATCACCCTCAGACTCTCTCCCCCATCACCATCATACTCTCTCCCCATCACCCTCACACACTCTCTCCCACATCACCCTCACACTCTCTCCCCCAACTCTCTCACACTCTCTCTCCCCATCACCCTCACACTCTCTCTCCCCATTACACTCACACTCACTCTCCCCCATTACCCTCAAATTATCTCTTCCCCATCACACTCAAACTCTAACTCCCCCCATCACCCTCACACACTCTCGCACCCATTACCCTCACACTACGTCATCCCCTTCACCCTCACACTCTCTCCCCCCATCACCTTCACACTCTCTCACCCATCACTCAGCCTCTCGCTCTCCCCATCACCCTCACACACACCCCCCCCATCACCCTCACACTTTCTCTCCCCCAGCACCCTCACAATCTCTCTCCCCAATCACCCTCAAACTCTCTCCCCGATCACCCTCACACTCTCTCTCCCCCATCACCCGCACATTCTCTTTTGAGCACATCAACCTCACACTCACTCCCCCCATCACCTTCATACTCTCTCCCCATCACCCTCACACTCTCTCTCCGCCATCACCCTCACACTCTCTCCCCATCACCCTCACACTCTCTCTCCCCCTTCACCCTCACACTCTCTCTTGCCCCATCAACCTCACACTCTCTCCCCCGATGACCTTCATACTATCTAACACATCACCCTGACACTCTCTCTCCCACATCACCCTCACACTCTCTCCCCCATCACCCTCACACTATCTCTCCCCATCACCCTCACATTCCCTCTCCCCCATCACCCTCACAATCTCTCTTCCATCACCCTCACACTCTCTCTCCCCATTTCCTTCACACTCTCTCTCACCCATCACCCTCACACTCTCTCTTCCCCAGCACCCTCAAACTCTCTCTCCCCCATCACCTTCACACTCTATCCCCATCACCCTCACACTCACTCTCCCCATCACCCTCACACTCTCTCTTGTCCCATCACCCTCAGACTCTCTCCCCCCAACTGCTTCACTGTCTCTGCCCCATCACCCTCACACACACTCCCCCCATCACCCTCACACTTTCACTCCCCCCGCACCCTCACAATCTCTCTCCCCAATCACCCTCAAACTCTCTCCCCGATCACCCTCACACTCACTCCCCCCATCACCTTCATACTCTCTCCCCATCACCCTCACACTCTCTTCCCCGATGACCTTCATACTATCTAACACATCACCCTGACACTCTCTCTCCCACATCACCCTCACACTCTCTCTCCCCCATCACCCTGACACTATCTCTCCCCCATCACCCTCACACTCTCTCCCCCATCACCCTCACACTCTCTCTCCCCATCACCCTCACATTCTCTCTCCCCCATCAACCTCACAATCTCTCACCCATCACCCTCACACTCTCTCTCCCCAGCACCCTCAAACTCTCTCTCCCCCATCACCTTCACACTCTATCCCCCATCACCCTCACACTCACTCTCCCCATCATCCTCACACTCTCTCTTGCCCCATCACCCTCAGACTCTCTCCCCCATCACCATCATACTCTCTCCCCATCACCTTCACACACTCTCTCCCACATCACCCTCACACTCTCTCTCCCAACTCTCTCACACTCTCTCTACCCATCACCCTCACACTCTCTCTCCCCCATTACCCTCACACTCACTCTCCCCCATTACCCTCAAATTATCTCTTCCCCATATCTCCCCCCATCACCCTCACACACTCTCACACCCATTACCCTCACACTACGTCGTCCCCTTCACCCTCACAATCTCTCCCCCCATCACCTTCACACTCTCTCACCCATCACTTCAGCCTCTCGCTGTCCCCATCATCTTCGCACACTCTCTCCCCCCATCATCCTCACACACTCTCTATCCCCCATCACCCTCACAGTCTCTCTCACCCATCATCCTCACACTCTCTCTCCCCCATCAACCTCACACTCTCTCACCCCCATCACCCTCACACTCACTCCCCCAACACCCTCACGCTCTCCCTCCCCCATCACCCTCACACTCTCTCTTCCCCCATCACCCTCAAATTCTCTCTCCCCACATCACCCTCACACTCTCTCTCCCCTCATCACCCTCAAACTCTCTCTCTCTCCATCACCCTCACACTCTCTCTCCCGCCATCATGCTCAGACTCTCTCTCCCCCATCACCCCCACAATCTCTCCCCCCAAATGCTTCACTGTCTCTCCCCCATCACTCTCACACACACTCCCCCTATCACCCTCACACTTTCTCTCCCCCAGCACCCTCACAATCTCTCTCCCCAATCACCCTCACACTCTCTCTACCCTATCACCCTCACACTCTCTCTCCCCGCATTAGCTTCACTCTCCCTCCCCATCACCCTCACACACTCTCCCCCCATCAAACTCACACTCGGTCTCCCACATCACCCTCACACACTCTCTCCCCCAACACCCTCAAACTCTATCCCCATCACCCTCACACTCACTCTCCCCTTCACCCTCACACTCTCTCTTGCCCCATCACCCTCACACTCTCTCCCCTGATGACCTTCATACTATCTAACACATCACCCTGACACTCTCCCTCCCACATCACCCTGACACTCTCTCCCCCCATCACCCTCACACTATCTCTCCCCATCACCCTCACATTCTCTCTCCCCCATCACCCTCACAATCTCTCTCCCATCACCCTCACACTCTCTCTCCCCATCTCCTTCACACTCTCTCTCACCTATCACCCTTACACTCTCTCTCCCTCAGCACCCTCAAACTCTCTCTCCCCCATCACCTTCACACTCTCTCTACCCTATCACCCTCACACTCTCTCTCCCCGCATCAGCTTCACTCTCCCTCCCCATCACCCTCACACACTCTCTCCCCATCAAACTCACACTCGCTCTCCCACATCACCCTCACACTCTCTCTCCCCCATCACCTTCAAATTCTATCCCCCATCACCCTCACACTCACTCTCCCCATCACCCTCACACTCTCTCTTGCCCCATCACCCTCAGACTCTCTCCCCATCACCATCATACTCTCTCCCCATCACCTTCACACACTCTCTCCCACATCACCCTCACACTCTCTCCACATCACCCTCACACTATCTCTCCCCATCACCCTCACACTCTCTCTCCCCCATCACCCTCACACTCTCTCCCCCAACTCTCTCACACTCTCTCTCCCCATCACCCTCACACTCTTTCTCCCCCATTACCCTCACACTCGCTCTCCCCCATTACCCTCAAATTATCTCTTCCCCATCACACTCAAACTCTATCTCCCCCCATCACCCTCACACACGCTCACACCCATTACCCTCACACTACGTCGTCCCCTTCACCCTCACACTCTCTCGCCCCATCACCTTCACACTCTCTCACCCATCACTCTCACACTCTCGCTGTCCCCATCATCCTCGCACACTCTCTCCCCCTTCACCCTCACACTCTCTCTTGCCCCATCACCCTCACACTCTCTCCCCCGATGACCTTCATACTATCTAACACATCACCCTGACACTCTCTCTCCCACATCACCCTCACACTCTCTCCCCCCATCACCATCATACTCTCTCCCCATCACCTTCACACAATCACTCCCCATCACCCTCACACTCTCTCTCCCCGATCGCCCTCACACTCTCTCTCCCCCATCACCCTCACTTTCTCTTTTGAGCACATCAACCTCACACTCTCTCCCCCCATCACCTTCATACTCTCTCCCCCATCGCCCTCACACTCTCTCTCCACCTTCACCCTCACACTCTTTCTTGCCCCATCACCCTCACACTCTCTCCCCCGATGACCTTCATACTATCTAACACATCACCCTGACACTCTCTCTCCCACATCACCCTCACACTCTCTCCCCCCATCACCCTCACACTATCTCTCCCCATCACCCTCACATTCTCTCTCCCCCATCACCCTCACAATCTCTCTCCCATCACCCTCACACTCTCTCTCCCCATCTCCTTCACACTCTCTCTCACCCATCACCCTCACACTCTCTCTCCCCCAGCACCCTCAAACTCTCTCTCCTCCATCACCTTCACACTCTCTCCCCCATCACCCTCACGCTCTCTCTACCCTATCACCCTCATACTCTCTCTCCCCGCATCAGCTTCACTCTCCCTCCCCATCACCCTCACACACTCACCCCCCATCAAACTCACACTCGCTCTCCCACATCACCCTCACACTCTCTCTCCCCCATCACCCTCAAACTCTATCTCCCATCACCCTCACACTCACTCTCCCCATCACCCTCACACTCTCTCTTGCCCCATCACCCTCAGACTCTCTCCCCCATCACCATCATACTCTCTCCCCATCACCTTCACACACTCTCTCCCACATCACCCTCACACTCTCTCCCCATCACCCTCACACTATCTCTCCCCATCACCCTCACACTCTCTCTCCCCCATCAACCTCACACTCTCTCCCACAACTGTCTCACACTCACTCTCCCCCATCACCCTCACACTCTCTCTCCCACATTACCCTCACAATCGCTCTCCCCATTACCCTCAAATTATCTCTCCCCATCACACTCAAACTCTATCTCCCCCCATCAACCTCACACACTCTCACACTCATTACCCTCACACTACGTCGCCCCCATCACCTTCACACTCTCTCACCCATCACTCTCACACTCTCGCTGTCCCCATCATCCTTGCACACTCTCTCCCCCCATCATCCTCACACACTCTCTCTCCCCCATCACCCTCACACTCTCTCACCCCCCATCACCCTCACACTCGCTCCCCCAACACCCTCACGCTCTCCCTCCCCCATCACCCTCACACTCTGTCTTCCCCCATCACCCTCAAATTCTCTCTCCCCCATCACCCTCACACTCCCTCTCCCCCCATCACCCTCAAACTCTCTCTCCCTCCATCACCCTCACAATCTCTCCCCCATCTGCTTCTCTGTCTCTCCACCATCACCCTCACACACACTCCCCCCATCACACTCACACTTTCTCTCCCCCAGCACCCTCACAATCTCTCTCCCCAATCACCCTCAAACTCTCTCCCCGATCACCCTCACACTCTCTCTCCCCCATCACCCTCACATTCTCTTTTGAGAACATCAACCTTCTACTCTCCCGCCCCACCACCTTCATACTCTCTCCCCATCACCCTCACACTCTCTCTCTGCCATCACCCTCACACTCTCTCCCCATCACCCTCACACTCTCTCTCCCCCTTCACCCTCACACTCTCTCTTGCCCCATCACCCTCACACTCTCTCCCCCGATGACCTTCATACTATCTAACACATCACCCTGACACTCTCTCTCCCACATCACCCTCACACTCTCTCCCCCCATCACCCTCACACTATCTCTCCCCATAACCCTCACATTCTCTCTCCCCCATCACCCTCACAATCTCTCTCCCATCACCCTCACACTCTGTCTCCCCATCTCCTTCACATTCTCTCTCACCCATCACCCTCACACTCTCTCCCCCCATCACCCTCACACTATCTCTCCCCATCACCCTCACATTCTCTCTCCCCCATCACCCTCACAATCTCTCTCCCATCACCCTCACACTCTGTCTCCCCATCTCCTACACATTCTCTCTCACCCATCACCCTCACACTCTCTCTCCCCCAGCACCCTCAAACTCTCTCTCCCCCATCACCTTCACACTCTCTCCCCCATCACCCTCACACTCTCTCTACCCTATCACCCTCACTCTCCCTCTCCCCGCATCAGCTTCACTCTCCCTCCCACATCACCCTCACACACTCTCTCCCCATCACCCTCAAACTCTATCCCCATCACCCTCACACTCACTCTCCCCATCACCCTCACACTCTCTCTTGCCCCATCACCCTCACACTCTCTCTCCCCCATCACCCTCACACTCTCTCCCCCAACTCTCTCACACTCTCTCTCCCCCATCACCCTCACAGTCTCTCTCCCCCATCACCTCACACTCTCTCTTCCTCATTGCCCTCACACTCTCTCTCCCCATCACCCTCACACTATCTCTCTCCCCCATCACCCTCACAGTCTCTCCCCCCATCACCCTCACACTCTCTCTCCCGCCATCATGCTCAGACTCTCTCTCCCCCATCACCCTCACAATCTCTCCCCCCATCTGCTTCACTGTCGCTCCCCCATCACCCTCACACACACTCCCCCCATCACCCACACACTTTCTCTCCCCCAGCACCCACACAATCTCTCTCCCCAATCACCCTCAAATTCTCTCCCCGATCGCCCTCACAATCTCTCTCCCCATCACTCTCACTTTCTCTCTTGAGCACATCAACCTCACACTCTCTCCCCCCATCACCTTCATACTCTCTCCCCCATCGCCCTCACACTCTCTCTCCACCTTCACCCTCACACTCTCTCTTGCCCCATCACCCTCACACTCTCTCCCCCGATGACCTTCATACTATCTAACACATCACCCTGACACTCTCTCCCCCACATCACCCTCACAATCTCTCCCCCATCACCCTCACACTATCTCTCCCCATCACCCTCACATTCTCTCTCCCCCATCACCCTCACAATCTCTCTCCCATCACCCTCACACTCTCTCTCCCCATCTCCTTCACACTCTCACTCACCCATCACCCTCACACTCTCTCTCCCCCAGCACCCTCAAACTCTCTCTCCCCATCACCTTCACACTCTCTCCCCCATCACCCTCACACTCTCTCTACCCTATCACCCTCACACTCTCTCTCCCCGCATCAGCTTCACTCTCCCTCCCCATCACACTCACACACTCTCTCCCCATCAAAATCACACTCGCTCTCCCACATCACCCTCACACTCTCTCTCCCCCATCACCCTCAAACTCTATCCCCCATCACCCTCACCCTCACTCTCCCCATTACCTTCACACTCTCTCTTGCCCCATCACCCTCAGACTCTCTCCCCCATCACCATCATACTCTCTCCCCATCACCTTCACACACTCTCTCCCACATCACCCTCACACTCTCTCCCCCAACTCTCTCACACTCTCTCTCCCCATCACCCTCACACTCTCTCTCCCCATTACCCTCACACTCACTCTCCCCCATTACCCTCAAATTATCTCTTCCCCATCACACTCAAACTCTAACTCCCCCCATCACCCTCACACACTCTCGCAACCATTACCCTCACACTACGTCATCCCCTTCACCCTCACACTCTCTCCCCCCATCACCTTCACACTCTCTCACCCATCACTCTCAGCCTCTCGCTCTCCCCATCACCCTCACACACACCCCCCCCATCACCCTCACACTTTCTCTCCCCCAGCACCCTCACAATCTCTCTCCCCAATCACCCTCAAACTCTCTCCCCGATCACCCTCACACTCTCTCTCCCCCATCACCCGCACATTCTCTTTTGAGCACATCAACCTCACACTCACTCCCCCCATCACCTTCATACTCTCTCCCCATCACCCTCACACTCTCTCTCCGCCATCACCCTCACACTCTCTCCCCATCACCCTCACACTCTCTCTCCCCCTTCACCCTCACACTCTCTCTTGCCCCATCAACCTCACACTCTCTCCCCCGATGACCTTCATACTATCTAACACATCACCCTGACACTCTCTCTCCCACATCACCCTCACACTCTCTCCCCCATCACCCTCACACTATCTCTCCCCATCACCCTCACATTCCCTCTCCCCCATCACCCTCACAATCTCTCTTCCATCACCCTCACACTCTCTCTCCCCATTTCCTTCACACTCTCTCTCACCCATCACCCTCACACTCTCTCTTCCCCAGCACCCTCAAACTCTCTCTCCCCCATCACCTTCACACTCTATCCCCATCACCCTCACACTCACTCTCCCCATCACCCTCACACTCTCTCTTGTCCCATCACCCTCAGACTCTCTCCCCCCAACTGCTTCACTGTCTCTGCCCCATCACCCTCACACACACTCCCCCCATCACCCTCACACTTTCACTCCCCCAGCACCCTCACAATCTCTCTCCCCAATCACCCTCAAACTCTCTCCCCGATCACCCTCACACTCACTCCCCCCCTCACCTTCATACTCTCTCCCCATCACCCTCACACTCTCTTCCCCGATGACCTTCATACTATCTAACACATCACCCTGACACTCTCTCTCCCACATCACCCTCACACTCTCTCTCCCCCATCACCCTGACACTCTCTCTCCCCCATCACCCTCACACTCTCTCCCCCATCACCCTCACACTCTCTCTCCCCATCACCCTCACATTCTCTCTCCCCCATCAACCTCACAATCTCTCACCCATCACCCTCACACTCTCTCTCCCCAGCACCCTCAAACTCTCTCTCCCCCATCACCTTCACACTCTATCCCCCATCACCCTCACACTCACTCTCCCCATCACCCTCACACTCTCTCTTGCCCCATCACCCTCAGACTCTCTCCCCCATCACCATCATACTCTCTCCCCATCACCTTCACACACTCTCTCCCACATCACCCTCACACTCTCTCTCCCAACTCTCTCACACTCTCTCTACCCATCACCCTCACACTCTCTCTCCCCCATTACCCTCACACTCACTCTCCCCCATTACCCTCAAATTATCTCTTCCCCATATCTCCCCCCATCACCCTCACACACTCTCACACCCATTACCCTCACACTACGTCGTCCCCTTCACCCTCACAATCTCTCCCCCCATCACCTTCACACTCTCTCACCCATCACTTCAGCCTCTCGCTGTCCCCATCATCTTCGCACACTCTCTCCCCCCATCATCCTCACACACTCTCTATCCCCCATCACCCTCACAGTCTCTCTCACCCATCATCCTCACACTCTCTCTCCCCCATCAACCTCACACTCTCTCACCCCCATCACCCTCACACTCACTCCCCCAACACCCTCACGCTCTCCCTCCCCCATCACCCTCACACTCTCTCTTCCCCCATCACCCTCAAATTCTCTCTCCCCACATCACCCTCACACTCTCTCTCCCCTCATCACCCTCAAACTCTCTCTCCCTCCATCACCCTCACACTCTCTCTCCCGCCATCATGCTCAGACTCTCTCTCCCCCATCACCCCCACAATCTCTCCCCCCAAATGCTTCACTGTCTCTCCCCCATCACTCTCACACACACTCCCCCTATCACCCTCACACTTTCTCTCCCCCAGCACCCTCACAATCTCTCTCCCCAATCACCCTCACACTCTCTCTACCCTATCACCCTCACACTCTCTCTCCCCGCATTAGCTTCACTCTCCCTCCCCATCACCCTCACACACTCTCCCCCCATCAAACTCACACTCGGTCTCCCACATCACCCTCACACACTCTCTCCCCCAACACCCTCAAACTCTATCCCCATCACCCTCACACTCACTCTCCCCTTCACCCTCACACTCTCTCTTGCCCCATCACCCTCACACTCTCTCCCCTGATGACCTTCATACTATCTAACACATCACCCTGACACTCTCCCTCCCACATCACCCTGACACTCTCTCCCCCCATCACCCTCACACTATCTCTCCCCATCACCCTCACATTCTCTCTCCCCCATCACCCTCACAATCTCTCTCCCATCACCCTCACACTCTCTCTCCCCATCTCCTTCACACTCTCTCTCACCTATCACCCTTACACTCTCTCTCCCTCAGCACCCTCAAACTCTCTCTCCCCCATCACCTTCACACTCTCTCTACCCTATCACCCTCACACTCTCTCTCCCCGCATCAGCTTCACTCTCCCTCCCCATCACCCTCACACACTCTCTCCCCATCAAACTCACACTCGCTCTCCCACATCACCCTCACACTCTCTCTCCCCCATCACCTTCAAATTCTATCCCCCATCACCCTCACACTCACTCTCCCCATCACCCTCACACTCTCTCTTGCCCCATCACCCTCAGACTCTCTCCCCATCACCATCATACTCTCTCCCCATCACCTTCACACACTCTCTCCCACATCACCCTCACACTCTCTCCACATCACCCTCACACTATCTCTCCCCATCACCCTCACACTCTCTCTCCCCCATCACCCTCACACTCTCTCCCCCAACTCTCTCACACTCTCTCTCCCCATCACCCTCACACTCTTTCTCCCCCATTACCCTCACACTCGCTCTCCCCCATTACCCTCAAATTATCTCTTCCCCATCACACTCAAACTCTATCTCCCCCCATCACCCTCACACACGCTCACACCCATTACCCTCACACTACGTCGTCCCCTTCACCCTCACACTCTCTCGCCCCATCACCTTCACACTCTCTCACCCATCACTCTCACACTCTCGCTGTCCCCATCATCCTCGCACACTCTCTCCCCCTTCACCCTCACACTCTCTCTTGCCCCATCACCCTCACACTCTCTCCCCCGATGACCTTCATACTATCTAACACATCACCCTGACACTCTCTCTCCCACATCACCCTCACACTCTCTCCCCCCATCACCATCATACTCTCTCCCCATCACCTTCACACAATCACTCCCCATCACCCTCACACTCTCTCTCCCCGATCGCCCTCACACTCTCTCTCCCCCATCACCCTCACTTTCTCTTTTGAGCACATCAACCTCACACTCTCTCCCCCCATCACCTTCATACTCTCTCCCCCATCGCCCTCACACTCTCTCTCCACCTTCACCCTCACACTCTCTCTTGCCCCATCACCCTCACACTCTCTCCCCCGATGACCTTCATACTATCTAACACATCACCCTGACACTCTCTCTCCCACATCACCCTCACACTCTCTCCCCCCATCACCCTCACACTATCTCTCCCCATCACCCTCACATTCTCTCTCCCCCATCACCCTCACAATCTCTCTCCCATCACCCTCACACTCTCTCTCCCCATCTCCTTCACACTCTCTCTCACCCATCACCCTCACACTCTCTCTCCCCCAGCACCCTCAAACTCTCTCTCCTCCATCACCTTCACACTCTCTCCCCCATCACCCTCACGCTCTCTCTACCCTATCACCCTCACACTCTCTCTCCCCGCATCAGCTTCACTCTCCCTCCCCATCACCCTCACACACTCACCCCCCATCAAACTCACACTCGCTCTCCCACATCACCCTCACACTCTCTCTCCCCCATCACCCTCAAACTCTATCTCCCATCACCCTCACACTCACTCTCCCCATCACCCTCACACTCTCTCTTGCCCCATCACCCTCAGACTCTCTCCCCCATCACCATCATACTCTCTCCCCATCACCTTCACACACTCTCTCCCACATCACCCTCACACTCTCTCCCCATCACCCTCACACTATCTCTCCCCATCACCCTCACACTCTCTCTCCCCCATCAACCTCACACTCTCTCCCACAACTGTCTCACACTCACTCTCCCCCATCACCCTCACACTCTCTCTCCCACATTACCCTCACAATCGCTCTCCCCATTACCCTCAAATTATCTCTCCCCATCACACTCAAACTCTATCTCCCCCCATCAACCTCACACACTCTCACACTCATTACCCTCACACTACGTCGCCCCCATCACCTTCACACTCTCTCACCCATCACTCTCACACTCTCGCTGTCCCCATCATCCTTGCACACTCTCTCCCCCCATCATCCTCACACACTCTCTCTCCCCCATCACCCTCACAGTCTTTCTCACCCATCATCCTCACACTCTCTCTCCACCATCAACCTCACACTCTCTCACCCCCCATCACCCTCACACTCACTCACCCAACACCCTCACGCTCTCCCTCCCCCCATCCCCCTCACACTCTCTCTTCCCCCATCACCCTCAAATTCTCTCTCCCCCATCACCCTCACACTCTCTCTCCCTCCATCACCCACAAACTCTCTCTCCCTCCATCACCCTCACACTCTCTCTCCCCGATCGCCCTCACACTCTCTCTCCCCCATCACCCTCACTTTCTCTTTTGTGCACATCAACCTCACACTCTCTCCCCCCATCACCTTCATACTCTCTCCCCCATCGCCCTCACACTCTCTCTCCACCTTCACCCTCACACTCTCTCTTGCCCCATCACCCTCACACTCTCTCCCCCGATGACCTTCATACTATCTAACACATCACCCTGACACTCTCTCTCCCACATCACCCTCACACTCTCTCCCCCCATCACCCTCACACTATCTCTCCCCATCACCCTCACATTCTCTCTCCCCCATCACCCTCACAATCTCTCTCCCATCACCCTCACACTCTCTCTCCCCATCTCCTTCACACTCTCTCTCACCCATCACCCTCACACTCTCTCTCCCCCAGCACCCTCAAACTCTCTCTCCTCCATCACCTTCACACTCTCTCCCCCATCACCCTCACGCTCTCTCTACCCTATCACCCTCACACTCTCTCTCCCCGCATCAGCTTCACTCTCCCTCCCCATCACCCTCACACACTCACCCCCCATCAAACTCACACTCGCTCTCCCACATCACCCTCACACTCTCTCTCCCCCATCACCCTCAAACTCTATCTCCCATCACCCTCACACTCACTCTCCCCATCACCCTCACACTCTCTCTTGCCCCATCACCCTCAGACTCTCTCCCCCATCACCATCATACTCTCTCCCCATCACCTTCACACACTCTCTCCCACATCACCCTCACACTCTCTCCCCATCACCCTCACACTATCTCTCCCCATCACCCTCACACTCTCTCTCCCCCATCAACCTCACACTCTCTCCCACAACTGTCTCACACTCACTCTCCCCCATCACCCTCACACTCTCTCTCCCACATTACCCTCACAATCGCTCTCCCCATTACCCTCAAATTATCTCTCCCCATCACACTCAAACTCTATCTCCCCCCATCAACCTCACACACTCTCACACTCATTACCCTCACACTACGTCGCCCCCATCACCTTCACACTCTCTCACCCATCACTCTCACACTCTCGCTGTCCCCATCATCCTTGCACACTCTCTCCCCCCATCATCCTCACACACTCTCTCTCCCCCATCACCCTCACAGTCTTTCTCACCCATCATCCTCACACTCTCTCTCCACCATCAACCTCACACTCTCTCACCCCCCATCACCCTCACACTCACTCACCCAACACCCTCACGCTCTCCCTCCCCCCATCCCCCTCACACTCTCTCTTCCCCCATCACCCTCAAATTCTCTCTCCCCCATCACCCTCACACTCTCTCTCCCTCCATCACCCTCAAACTCTCTCTCCCTCCATCACCCTCACACTCTCTCTCCCCGATCGCCCTCACACTCTCTCTCCCCCATCACCCTCACTTTCTCTTTTGTGCACATCAACCTCACACTCTCTCCCACCATCACCTTCATACTCTCTCCCCCATCGCCCTCACACTCTCTCTCCACCTTCACCCTCACACTCTCTCTTGCCCCATCACCCTCACACTCTCTCCCCCGATGACCTTCATACTATCTAACACATCACCCTGACACTCTCTCTCCCACATCACCCTCACACTCTCTCCCCCCATCACCCTCACACTATCTCTCCCCATCACCCTCACATTCTCTCTCCCCCATCACCCTCACAATCTCTCTCCCATCACCCTCACACTCTCTCTCCCCATCTCCTTCACACTCTCTCTCACCCATCACCCTCACACTCTCTCTCCCCCAGCACCCTCAAACTCTCTCTCCTCCATCACCTTCACACTCTCTCCCCATCACCCTCACGCTCTCTCTACCCTATCACCCTCACACTCTCTCTCCCCGCATCAGCTTCACTCTCCCTCCCCATCACCCTCACACACTCACCCCCCATCAAACTCACACTCGCTCTCCCACATCACCCTCACACTCTCTCTCCCCCATCACCCTCAAACTCTATCTCCCATCACCCTCACACTCACTCTCCCCATCACCCTCACACTCTCTCTTGCCCCATCACCCTCAGACACTCTCCCCCATCACCATCATACTCTCTCCCCATCACCTTCACACACTCTCTCCCACATCACCCTCACACTCTCTCCCCATCACCCTCACACTATCTCTCCCCATCACCCTCACACTCTCTCTCCCCCATCAACCTCACACTCTCTCCCACAACTGTCTCACACTCACTCTCCCCCATCACCCTCACACTCTCTCTCCCACATGACCCTCACAATCGCTCTCCCCATTACCCGCAAATTATCTCTCCCCATCACACTCAAACTCTATCTCCCCCCATCAACCTCACACACTCTCACACTCATTACCCTCACACTACGTCGCCCCCATCACCTTCACACTCTCTCACCCATCACTCTCACACTCTCGCTGTCCCCATCATCCTCGCACACTCTCTCCCCCCATCATCCTCACACACTCTCTCTCCCCCATCACCCTCACAGTCTTTCTCACCCATCATCCTCACACTCTCTCTCCACCATCAACCTCACACTCTCTCACCCCCCATCACCCTCACACTCACTCACCCAACACCCTCACGCTCTCCCTCCCCCCATCCCCCTCACACTCTCTCTTCCCCCATCACCCTCAAATTCTCTCTCCCCCATCACCCTCACACTCTCTCTCCCTCCATCACCCTCAAACTCTCTCTCCCTCCATCACCCTCACACTCTCTCTCCCCGCCATCATGCTCAGACTCTCTCTCCCATTTCACCCTCACAATCTCTCCCCCCATCTGCTTCACTGTCTCTCCCCCATCACCCTCACACACACTCCCCCCATCACCCTCACACTTTCTCTCCCCCAACACCCTCACAATCTCTCTCCCCAATCACCCTCAAACTCTCTCCCCGATCACCCTCACACTCTTTCTCCCCCATCACTCTCACATTCTCTTCTGAGCACATCAACCTCACACTCACTCCCCCCATCACCTTCATACTCTCTCCCCATCACCCTCACACTCTCTCTCCGCCATCACCCTCACACTCTCTCCCCATCACCCTCACACTCACTCTCCCCCTTCACCCTCACACTCTCTCTTGCCACATCACCCTCACACTCTCTCCCCCGATGACCTTCCTACTATCTAACACATCACCCTGACACTCTCTCTCCCCCATCCCCCTCACACTCTCTCCCCCATCATCCTCACACACTCTCTCCCCACATCACCTTAACACTCTCTCACCCTCCATCACAATCACACTCTCTCTCCCCATCACCCTCACACTCTCTCTCCCACCATCACCCTCACAATCTCCCTCCCCCATCACCCTCACACTCTCTCTCCCCCCATCACCCTCACATTCTCTCCCCCCATCATACTCACTCTCTCTCTCCCCCATCAACCTCAAACTCTCCATCCCCCATCACCATCACATTCTCTCCCCCCGATCACCCTCACACACTCTCTCCCCCCATCACCCTCACACACTCTCCCCCCATCAACTTCACACTCTCTCTCCACCCATCACCCTCACACTCTCTGCCCCCATCATCCTCACACAAACTCTCCCCCATCACCTTCAAAGTCTCTCTCTCCCCATCATCCTCACACTCTCTCTCCCCAATCACCCTCACTCTCTCTCCCCCCATCACACTCACATTCTCTCCCCCCATCATCCTCACTCTGTCTCTCCCCCATCAACCTCAAACTCTCCCACCCCCATCACCATCACATTCTCTCTCCCCGATCACCCTCACACTCTCTCTCCCCCATCACCCTCACACTCTCTCACCCCATCACCCTCACACTCTCTCTTGACCCATCACCCTCACACTCTCTCACCCCCATCACCCTCACACTCGCTCTCCCACAGCACCCTCACACTCTCTCTTGACCCATCACCCTCACACTCTCTCACCCCATCACCCTCACCCTCGCTCTCCCACAGCACCCTCACACTCTCTCTTCCTCATTACCCTCACACTCTCTCTCCCACATCTCCCTCACACACTCTCTCCCCCCATCACACTCACACTCACTCACCCCCATCACCCTCACACTCTCTCTCCCCATCAAACTCACACTCGCTCTCCCACATCACACTAACACTCTCTCTCCCACATCACCCTCAAACTCTCTCTTGCCCCATCACCCTCAGACTCTCTCCCCGATCACCTTCATACACTCTCCACCATCACCCTCACACTCTCTCTCCCCAATCACACTCACACTCTCTCTCCCCCATCACCCTCACACACTCTCTCCCCCCATCAACCTCACACTCTCTCTTGCCCCATCACCCTCAGACTCGCTCTCCCCATCACCTTCATACTCTCTCCCACATCACACTCACACTCTCTCCCCCCAGCATGCTCACACTATCTCCCCACATCACTCTCACACTCTCGCTCCCACCTCACCCTCACACTCTATCCCACATCTCCCTCACACACTCTCTCACCCATCACCCTCACACTCTCTCGCCCCCATTACCCTCATACTCTCTCTCCCCCATTACCCTCACACACTCTCTACCCATAACCTTCACACTCTCTACCCCATCAAACTCACACTCGATCGCCCACATCACCCTCACTCTCTCTCCCCCATCACCTTCAAACTCTCTCCCCCATCACGCTCACACTCACACTCCCCCATCAACCTCACACTCCCTCTTGCCCCATCACCCTCAGACACACTCCCCCATCACCTTCATACTTTCTCTCCCATCACCCTCACACACACACTCCCACATCACCCTCACACTCTCTCCACCATCACCCTCGCACTATCTCTCCCCATCACCCTCACACTCTCTCCACAATCTCTCTCACACTCTCTTTCCCCATCACCCTCACATTCTCTCTCCCCATCACCCTCACACTCTCTCTCCCCCATTACCCTCACACTTTCTCTCCCCACCACCCTCACACACTCTCTCCCCCCATCACCCTCACACTCTCTCTCCACCATCAACTTCACACTCTCTATCTCCCCATCATCCTCACGCTCTCTCCCCCCATCACCCTCAGACTCTCTCTCCCCCATCACCCTCACACTCTCTAACCCACCTCACCCTCACACACTCTCTCCACCCCATCACCCTCACACTCTCTCTCCCCCATCACCCTCACACTCTCTCTCCCCCATCAACCTCAAACTCCCTCTCCCCCATCACCCTCATGCTGACCCGCACCCCATCACCCTCACACTCTCTCTCCCCCATCACCCTCACACTCTCTCTCCCCATTACCCTCACAATCTCTCTCCCCCATCACACACACTCTCCCCATCACCCTCACACTCTCTCCCCCCATCACCCTCACACTCTCTCTTGCCCCATCACCCTCAAAGTCTCTCCCCCCATCATCTTCATACTCTCTCCCCCATCACCGTCAAACTCTCTCTCCCCATCACCCTCACATTCTCTCTCACCCCATCACCCTCACACTCTCTCTCCCCATTACCCTCACATTCACCCTCCCCCATCACCCTCACACTCTCTCCTTCATCATCATCACACACTATCTCCCCCCATCACCTTCAGACTCTCTCTCTCCCCATCATCCTCACACTCTCTCTCCCCCCATCACCCTCACACTCTCTCTCCCCCATCACCCTCACACACTCTCTCCCCATCACCCTCACACTCTCCCTCCCCTATCAAACTCACACTCGCTCTCCCCAAATCACCCTCACACTTTCTATCCCCTATCACGTTCAAACTGTCTCCCCCATCACCCTCAATCTCTCTCTCCCCCATCACGCTCACACTCTCTCTCCCCCATTACCCTCACACTCTCTCTCTCCCATTACCCTCACATTATCTCTCCCCATCAGCCTCACAATCTCTCTCCCCCATCACCCTCACACTCTCTCTCCCCCATTACCCTCACACAGTCTCTACCCATAACCTTCACACTCACACTCGCTCTCCCAAATCACCCTCACACTTTCTATCTCCCATCACGTTCATCACTCTCTCCTTCATCATCCTCACACCCTCTCTGCCCCCATCACCCTCACACTCTCTCCCCATCATCCTCACACCATCTCTGCCCCCATCACCCTCACACTCTCTCCACATCATCCTCACACCATCTCTGCCCCCATCACCCTCACACTCTCTCCCCCATCACCTTCACACTCTCTCCCAATCACCCTCACACACTCTCTCCCCCATCAACCTCACACTCTCCCTCCCCCCTCACCCTCACACTCTCTCTCCCCCATCACCCTCACACTCTCTCCCTCATCATCCTCACACACTCTCTCCCCCATCATCCTCAAACTCCCTCACCCCTTCACCCTCACACTCTCTCGCCGCCATCACCCTCAGACTCTCTCCCCCCATCACATTCACACTCTGTCCCCCATCACCCTCACACTCTCTGTCCCCATCATCCTCACTCTCTCTCTCCCCCATCATCCTCACACACTCTCTCCACCCATCACCTTCAATTTCTCTCTCTCCCCATCATCCTCACACTCTCTCTCCCCCAATCACCCTCACACTCTCTCCACCATCACCCTCACACTCTCTGTCCCCATCATCCTCACTCTCTCTCTCCCCCATCATCCTCACACACTCTCTCCACCCATCACCTTCAATTTCTCTCTCTCCCCATCACCCTCACACTCTCTCTTGCCCCATCAACCTCACACTCTCTCCCCCGATGACCTTCATACTATCTAACACATCACCCTGACACTCTCTCTCCCACATCACCCTCACACTCTCTCCCCCATCACCCTCACACTATCTCTCCCCATCACCCTCACATTCCCTCTCCCCCATCACCCTCACAATCTCTCTCCCATCACCCTCACACTCTCTCTCCCCATTTCCTTCACACTCTCTCTCACCCATCACCCTCACACTCTCTCTTCCCCAGCACCCTCAAACTCTCTCTCCCCCATCACCTTCACAGTCACTCTCCCCATCACCCTCACACTCTCTCTTGTCCCATCACCCTCAGACTCTCTCCCCCCAACTGCTTCACTGTCTCTGCCCCATCACCCTCACACACACTCCCCCCATCACCCTCACACTTTCACTCCCCCAGCACCCTCACAATCTCTCTCCCCAATCACCCTCAAACTCTCTCCCCGATCACCCTCACACTCACTCCCCCCATCACCTTCATACTCTCTCCCCATCACCCTCACACTCTCTTCCCCGATGACCTTCATACTATCTAACACATCACCCTGACACTCTCTCTCCCACATCACCCTCACACTCTCTCTCCCCCATCACCCTGACACTCTCTCTCCCACATCACCCTCACACTCTCTCCCCCATCACCCTCACACTCTCTCTCCCCATCACCCTCACATTCTCTCTCCCCCATCAACCTCACAATCTCTCACCCATCACCCTCACACTCTCTCTCCCCAGCACCCTCAAACTCTCTCTCCCCCATCACCTTCACACTCTATCCCCCATCGCCCTCACACTCACTCTCCCCATCACCCTCACACTCTCTCTTGCCCCATCACCCTCAGACTCTCTCCCCCATCACCATCATACTCTCTCCCCATCACCTTCACACACTCTCTCCCACATCACCCTCACACTCTCTCTCCCAACTCTCTCACACTCTCTCTACCCATCACCCTCACACTCTCTCTCCCCCATTACCCTCACACTCACTCTCCCCCATTACCCTCAAATTATCTCTTCCCCATATCTCCCCCCATCACCCTCACACACTCTCACACCCATTACCCTCACACTACGTCGTCCCCTTCACCCTCACAATCTCTCCCCCCATCACCTTCACACTCTCTCACCCATCACTTCAGCCTCTCGCTGTCCCCATCATCTTCGCACACTCTCTCCCCCCATCATCCTCACACACTCTCTATCCCCCATCACCCTCACAGTCTCTCTCACCCATCATCCTCACACTCTCTCTCCCCCATCAACCTCACACTCTCTCACCCCCATCACCCTCACACTCACTCCCCCAACACCCTCACGCTCTCCCTCCCCCATCACCCTCACACTCTCTCTTCCCCCATCACCCTCAAATTCTCTCTCCCCACATCACCCTCACACTCTCTCTCCCCTCATCACCCTCAAACTCTCTCTCCCTCCATCACCCTCACACTCTCTCTCCCGCCATCATGCTCAGACTCTCTCTCCCCCATCACCCTCACAATCTCTTCCCCCAAATGCTTCACTGTCTCTCCCCCATCACTCTCACACACACTCCCCCTATCACCCTCACACTTTCTCTCCCCCAGCACCCTCACAATCTCTCTCCCCAATCACCCTCACACTCTCTCTACCCTATCACCCTCACACTCTATCTCCCCGCATTAGCTTCACTCTCCCTCCCCATCACCCTCACACACTCTCCCCCCATCAAACTCACACTCGGTCTCCCACATCACCCTCACACACTCTCTCCCCCAACACCCTCAAACTCTATCCCCATCACCCTCACACTCACTCTCCCCTTCACCCTCACACTCTCTCTTGCCCCATCACCCTCACACTCTCTCCCCTGATGACCTTCATACTATCTAACACATCACCCTGACACTCTCCCTCCCACATCACCCTGACACTCTCTCCCCCCATCACCCTCACACTATCTCTCCCCATCACCCTCACATTCTCTCTCCCCCATCACCCTCACAATCTCTCTCCCATCACCCTCACACTCTCTCTCCCCATCTCCTTCACACTCTCTCTCACCTATCACCCTTACACTCTCTCTCCCTCAGCACCCTCAAACTCTCTCTCCCCATCACCTTCACACTCTCTCTACCCTATCACCCTCACACTCTCTCTCCCCGCATCAGCTTCACTCTCCCTCCCCATCACCCTCACACACTCTCTCCCCCATCACCTTCAAATTCTATCCCCCATCACCCTCACACTCACTCTCCCCATCACCCTCACACTCTCTCTTGCCCCATCACCCTCAGACTCTCTCCCCATCACCATCATACTCTCTCCCCATCACCTTCACACACTCTCTCCCACATCACCCTCACACTCTCTCCACATCACCCTCACACTATCTCTCCCCATCACCCTCACACTCTCTCTCCCCCATCACCCTCACACTCTCTCCCCCAACTCTCTCACACTCTCTCTCCCCATCACCCTCACACTCTTTCTCCCCCATTACCCTCACACTCGCTCTCCCCCATTACCCTCAAATTATCTCTTCCCCATCACACTCAAACTCTATCTCCCCCCATCACCCTCACACACGCTCACACCCATTACCCTCACACTACGTCGTCCCCTTCACCCTCACACTCTCTCGCCCCATCACCTTCACACTCTCTCACCCATCACTCTCACACTCTCGCTGTCCCCATCATCCTCGCACACTCTCTCCCCCTTCACCCTCACACTCTCTCTTGCCCCATCACCCTCACACTCTCTCCCCCGATGACCTTCATACTATCTAACACATCACCCTGACACTCTCTCTCCCACATCACCCTCACACTCTCTCCCCCCATCACCATCATACTCTCTCCCCATCACCTTCACACAATCACTCCCCATCACCCTCACACTCTCTCTCCCCGATCGCCCTCACACTCTCTCTCCCCCATCACCCTCACTTTCTCTTTTGAGCACATCAACCTCACACTCTCTCCCCCCATCACCTTCATACTCTCTCCCCCATCGCCCTCACACTCTCTCTCCACCTTCACCCTCACACTCTCTCTTGCCCCATCACCCTCACACTCTCTCCCCCGATGACCTTCATACTATCTAACACATCACCCTGACACTCTCTCTCCCACATCACCCTCACACTCTCTCCCCCCATCACCCTCACACTATCTCTCCCCATCACCCTCACATTCTCTCTCCCCCCATCACCCTCACAATCTCTCTCCCATCACCCTCACACTCTCTCTCCCCATCTCCTTCACACTCTCTCTCACCCATCACCCTCACACTCTCTCTCCCCCAGCACCCTCAAACTCTCTCTCCTCCATCACCTTCACACTCTCTCCCCCATCACCCTCACGCTCTCTCTACCCTATCACCCTCACACTCTCTCTCCCCGCATCAGCTTCACTCTCCCTCCCCATCACCCTCACACACTCACCCCCCATCAAACTCACACTCGCTCTCCCACATCACCCTCACACTCTCTCTCCCCCATCACCCTCAAACTCTATCTCCCATCACCCTCACACTCACTCTCCCCATCACCCTCACACTCTCTCTTGCCCCATCACCCTCAGACTCTCTCCCCCATCACCATCATACTCTCTCCCCATCACCTTCACACACTCTCTCCCACATCACCCTCACACTCTCTCCCCATCACCCTCACACTATCTCTCCCCATCACCCTCACACTCTCTCTCCCCCATCAACCTCACACTCTCTCCCACAACTGTCTCACACTCACTCTCCCCCATCACCCTCACACTCTCTCTCCCACATTACCCTCACAATCGCTCTCCCCATTACCCTCAAATTATCTCTCCCCATCACACTCAAACTCTATCTCCCCCCATCAACCTCACACACTCTCACACCCATTACCCTCACACTACGTCGTCCCCTTCACCCTCACACTCTCTCGCCCCATCACCTTCACACTCTCTCACCCATCACTCTCACACTCTCGCTGTCCCCATCATCCTCGCACACTCTCTCCCCCTTCACCCTCACACTCTCTCTTGCCCCATCACCCTCACACTCTCTCCCCCGATGACCTTCATACTATCTAACACATCACCCTGACACTCTCTCTCCCACATCACCCTCACACTCTCTCCCCCCATCACCATCATACTCTCTCCCCATCACCTTCACACAATCACTCCCCATCACCCTCACACTCTCTCTCCCCGATCGCCCTCACACTCTCTCTCCCCCATCACCCTCACTTTCTCTTTTGTGCACATCAACCTCACACTCTCTCCCCCCATCACCTTCATACTCTCTCCCCCATCGCCCTCACACTCTCTCTCCACCTTCACCCTCACACTCTCTCTTGCCCCATCACCCTCACACTCTCTCCCCCGATGACCTTCATACTATCTAACACATCACCCTGACACTCTCTCTCCCACATCACCCTCACACTCTCTCCCCCCATCACCCTCACACTATCTCTCCCCATCACCCTCACATTCTCTCTCCCCCATCACCCTCACAATCTCTCTCCCATCACCCTCACACTCTCTCTCCCCATCTCCTTCACACTCTCTCTCACCCATCACCCTCACACTCTCTCTCCCCCAGCACCCTCAAACTCTCTCTCCTCCATCACCTTCACACTCTCTCCCCATCACCCTCACGCTCTCTCTACCCTATCACCCTCACACTCTCTCTCCCCGCATCAGCTTCACTCTCCCTCCCCATCACCCTCACACACTCACCCCCCATCAAACTCACACTCGCTCTCCCACATCACCCTCACACTCTCTCTCCCCCATCACCCTCAAACTCTATCTCCCATCACCCTCACACTCACTCTCCCCATCACCCTCACACTCTCTCTTGCCCCATCACCCTCAGACTCTCTCCCCCATCCCCATCATACTCTCTCCCCATCACCTTCACACACTCTCTCCCACATCACCCTCACACTCTCTCCCCATCACCCTCACACTATCTCTCCCCATCACCCTCACACTCTCTCTCCCCCATCAACCTCACACTCTCTCCCACAACTGTCTCACACTCACTCTCCCCCATCACCCTCACACTCTCTCTCCCACATTACCCTCACAATCGCTCTCCCCATTACCCTCAAATTATCTCTCCCCATCACACTCAAACTCTATCTCCCCCCATCAACCTCACACACTCTCACACTCATTACCCTCACACTACGTCGCCCCCATCACCTTCACACTCTCTCACCCATCACTCTCACACTCTCGCTGTCCCCATCATCCTCGCACACTCTCTCCCCCCATCATCCTCACACACTCTCTCTGCCCCATCACCCTCACAGTCTTTCTCACCCATCATCCTCACACTCTCTCTCCACCATCAACCTCACACTCTCTCACTCCCCATCACCCTCACACTCACTCACCCAACACCCTCACGCTCTCCCTCCCCCCATCCCCCTCACACTCTCTCTTCCCCCATCACCCTCAAATTCTCTCTCCCCCATCACCCTCACACTCTCTCTCCCTCCATCACCCTCAAACTCTCTCTCCCTCCATCACCCTCACACTCTCTCTCCCGCCATCATGCTCAGACTCTCTCTCCCATTTCACCCTCACAATCTCTCCCCCCATCTGCTTCACTGTCTCTCCCCCATCACCCTCACACACACTCCCCCCATCACCCTCACACTTTCTCTCCCCCAACACCCTCACAATCTCTCTCCCCAATCACCCTCAAACTCTCTCCCCGATCACCCTCACACTCTTTCTCCCCCATCACTCTCACATTCTCTTCTGAGCACATCAACCTCACACTCACTCCCCCCATCACCTTCATACTCTCTCCCCATCACCCTCACACTCTCTCTCCGCCATCACCCTCACACTCTCTCCCCATCACCCTCACACTCTCTCTCCCCCTTCACCCTCACACTCTCTCTTGCCACATCACCCTCACACTCTCTCCCCCGATGACCTTCCTACTATCTAACACATCACCCTGACACTCTCTCTCCCCCATCCCCCTCACACTCTCTCCCCCATCATCCTCACACACTCTCTCCCCACATCACCTTAACACTCTCTCACCCTCCATCTCAATCACACTCTCTCTCCCCATCACCTTCACACTCTCTCCCCATCACCCTCACACTCTCTCTCCCACCATCACCCTCACAATCTGCCTCCCCCATCACCCTCACACTCTCTCTCCCCCCATCACCCTCACATTCTCTCCCCCCATCATACTCACTCTCTCTCTCCCCCATCAACCTCAAACTCTCCCTCCCCCATCACCATCACATTCTCTCCCCGCGATCACCCTCACACACTCTCTCCCCCCATCACCCTCACACACTCTCCCCCCATCAACTTCACACTCTCTCTCCACCCATCACCCTCACACTCTCTGCCCCCATCATCCTCACACAAACTCTCCCCCATCACCTTCAAAGTCTCTCTCTCCCCATCATCCTCACACTCTCTCTCCCCAATCACCCTCACTCTCTCTCCCCCCATCACACTCACATTCTCTCCCCCCATCATCCTCACTCTGTCTCTCCCCCATCAACCTCAAACTCTCCCACCCCCATCACCATCACATTCTCTCTCCCCGATCACCCTCACACTCTCTCTCCCCCATCACCCTCACACTCTCTCACCCCCATCACCCTCACACTCTCTCTTGACCCATCACCCTCACACTCTCTCACCCCCATCACCCTCACACTCGCTCTCCCACAGCACCCTCACACTCTCTCTTGACCCATCACCCTCACACTCTCTCACCCCATCACCCTCACCCTCGCTCTCCCACAGCACCCTCACACTCTCTCTTCCTCATTACCCTCACACTCTCTCTCCCACATCTCCCTCACATTCTCTCTCCCACATCACCCTCAAACTCTCTCCCCATCACACTCACACTCACTCACCCCCATCACCCTCACACTCTCTCTCCCCATCAAACTCACACTCGCTCTCCCACATCACACTAACACTCTCTCTCCCACATCACCCTCAAACTCTCTCTTGCCCCATCACCCTCAGACTCTCTCCCCGATCACCTTCATACACTCTCCACCATCACCCTCACACTCTCTCTCCCCAATCACACTCACACTCTCTCTCCCCCATCACCCTCACACACTCTCTCCCCCCATCAACCTCACACTCTCTCTTGCCCCATCACCCTCAGACTCGCTCTCCCCATCACCTTCATACTCTCTCCCACATCACACTCACACTCTCTCCCCCCAGCATGCTCACACTATCTCCCCACATCACTCTCACACTCTCGCTCCCACCTCACCCTCACACTCTATCCCACATCTCCCTCACACACTCTCTCACCCATCACCCTCACACTCTCTCGCCCCCATTACCCTCATACTCTCTCTCCCCCATTACCCTCACACACTCTCTACCCATAACCTTCACACTCTCTACCCCATCAAACTCACACTCGATCGCCCACATCACCCTCACTCTCTCTCCCCCATCACCTTCAAACTCTCTCCCCCATCACGCTCACACTCACACTCCCCCATCAACCTCACACTCCCTCTTGCCCCATCACCCTCAGACACACTCCCCCATCACCTTCATACTTTCTCTCCCATCACCCTCACACACACACTCCCACATCACCCTCACACTCTCTCCACCATCACCCTCGCACTATCTCTCCCCCATCATCCTCACACACTCTCTCCACCCATCACCATCAATTTCTCTCACTCCCCATCATCCTCACACTCTCTCTCCCCCAATCACCCTCACACTCTCGCTCCCCCCATCAATCAAACACTCTCTCCCCCCATCATCCTCACTCTTTCTCTCCCCCATCAATCGCACACTCTCCCTCCACCATCACCATCACATTCTCTCTGCCCCATCACCCTCACAGTCTCTCTCCCCATCACCCTCACACTCTATCACCCTCCATCATCTTCACACTCTCTCTCCCCACATTACCCTCACACTCTCTCTCCACCATCACCCTCACAAACTCTCTCCCCCCATCATCTTCATACTCTCTCCCCCATCACCGTCAAACTCTCTCTCCCCATCACCCTCACATTCTCTCTCCCCCCATCACCCTCACACTCTCTCTCCCCATTACCCTCACATTCACCCTCCCCCATCACCCTCACACTCTCTCCTTCATCATCCTCACACACTCTCTCCCCCCATCACCTTCAGACTCTCTCTCTCCCCATCATCCTCACACCCTCTCTGCCCCCATCACCCTCACACTCTCTCCCCATCATCCTCACACCCTCTCTGCCCCCATCACCCTCACACTCTCTCCCCCCATCACCTTCACACTCTTCCTCCCCCCATCACCCTCACACTCTCTCCCCATCACCCTCACACACTCTCTCCCCCATCAACCTCGCACTCTCCCTCCCCCCTCACTCTCACACTCTCTCTCCCCCATCACCCTCACCCACTCTCCCTCATCATCCTACACACACTATCTCCCCCCATCATCCTCAAACTCCCTCACCCCTTCACCCTCACACTCTCTCGCCCCCATCAGCCTCAGACTCTCTCCCCCATCACATTCACACTCTGTCCACCATCACCCTCACACTCTCTCCCCACATCACCTTCGCACTCTCACTCCCACCATCACCCTCACACTCTCTCTCCCCCATCATCCTCACACACTCTCTCCACCCATCACCTTCAATTTCTCTCTCTCCCCATCATCCTCACACTCTCTCTCCCCCAATCACCCTCACACTCTCTCTCCCCCCATCACCCTCACACTCTCTCTCCCCATCACCCTCACACTCTCTCTCCCCCATCATACTCACACACTCTCTCCACCCATCACCATCAAGCACTCTCTCCCCCCATCATCCTCACTCTCTCTCTCCCCCCCATCAACCGCACACTCTCCCTCCCCTATCACCATCACATTCTCTCTGCCCCATCACCCTCACACTCTATCTCCCCCCATCACCTTCACACTCTCTCTCCCCCCATCACCCTCACACACTGTCTCCCCCCATCACCCTCACACTCTCTCTCCCCCCATCACCCTCACACTGTCTCCCCCATCACCTTCACACTCTCTCCCCCATCACCCTCACACTCTCTCTCCCCCCATCAACCTCACACTCTCCCTCCCCCATCTCCCTAACACTCTCTCTCTCCCCATCACCCTCACACTGTCTCTCCCCCCATCACAATCACACTATCTCTCCCCTATCACCCTCACAGTCTCTCGCCCCCATCACTCTCACACTCTCCCTCCCCCATCAACCTCACACTCTCTCACCTCCCATCACCCTCAAACTCCCTCTCCCCCATCACCCTCATGCTGTTCCGCACCCCATCACCCTCACACACTTTCCGCCCACCACCTTCACACTCTCTCTCTCCCCATCATCCTCACACTCTCTCTCCAGCCATCACCCTCACACTCTCTCCCCCATCACCTTCACAAGCTTCCTCATCCCATCACCATCACAGTCTCTCCCCCCATCACCTTCACACTCTCTCCCCCATCAACCTCACACTCTCCCTCCCCCATCATCCTCACTTTCTCTCTCCCCCATCACCATCACATTCTCTCTCTCCCATCACCCTCACACTCTCACTCCCCCATCACCCTCGCACTCTCTCGCCCTCCATCATCTTCACACTCTCTCTCCCCCCATTACCCTCACACTCTCTCTCCCCCATCACCCTCACAAACTCTCACCCCCCATCACCCTCACACTCTCTCCACCATCACCATCGCACTGTGCCTCACCCCATCGCCCTCATGCTCTCTCTCCCCCATCACCCTAACACTCTCACCCCCCATCAGCTTTGCTCTCTCTCCCCCATCGCCCTCACACACTCTCCCCCATCACCCTCACACTCTCTCGACCGCAGCACCCTCACACACTCTCTCCCTCATCAACCTCACACTCTCCCTCCCCATCAACCTCACACTCGCTCTCACACATCACCCTCACACTCTCTCTCCTCCATCACCCTCACACTTTCTCCCCCATCACCCTCACACTCTCTGTCCCCAGCACCCTCACACTCTCTCTCGCCCCATCACCCTCATACTCTCTCCCCATCACCTTCATACTCTCTCGCCCCCATCACACTCACACTCTCTCTCCCCCATCACCCTCACAGTCTCTCTTCCCCATTACCCTCACACTCTCTCTCCCCCATTAGCCTCACACTATCTCGCCCCCCATCACCCTCACACTCTCCCCCAACTCTATCACACTCTCTCTTCCTCATCACCCTCACAAGCTCCCTCCCCCATTACCCTCACACTCTCTCTCCCCCATTACCCTCACACTCTCTCTCCCCCATCACCCTCACACTGTCTCTCTCTACATGACCCTCACACTCTCTCTCCCCATAACCTTCACACTCTCTCCCCAACACCCTCACACACTCACTCCCCCATCACCTTCACACTCTCTCTCGCCCCATCATCCTCACACTCTCTCTCCCCCAATCACCCTCACACTCTCTCTCCCCCCATCATCCTCACACACTCTCTCCCCCATCAATCTCTCACTCTCGCTCCCCCATCACCCTCATACTCTCTCTCCCCATCACCCTCACACTCTCTCTCACCCCTCACCTTCACTCTCTCTCTCCTCCATCACCCTCACACTCTCTCTCCCCCATCATCTCCACACTCTCTCTCCCCCCATCACCCTCACACTCTCTCTCCCCCAATTACAATCACACTCTCTCACCCCCATCACCCTCACACTCTCTCCCCCATCACCCCACGTTTTCCTCCCCCATCACTCTCACACTCTCTCACCCCCCATCACCATCAAACTCTCTCTCCCCCCATCACCCTCAAACTCCCTTTCCCCCATCACCCTCATGCTGTCCCAGACCCCATCACCCTCACACACTCTCCCCCCATCACCCTCACACTCTCTCTCTCCCCATCATCCTCACACACTCTCTCCCCCATCAATCTCTCACTCTCGCTCCCCCATCACTCTCATACTCTCTCTCCCCATCACCCTCACACTCTCTCTCACCCCTCACCTTCACTCTCTCTCTCCTCCATCACCCTCACACTCTCTCTCCCCCATCATCTCCACACTCTCTCTCCCCCCATCACCCTCACACTCTCTCTCCCCCAATTACAATCACACTCTCTCACCCCCATCACCCTCACACTCTCTCCCCCATCACCCTCACAGTCTCTCTCCCCCATTACCCTCACCCTCTCTCTCCCCCATCAGGCTCACACACTCTCTCTCCCCCAACACCCTCACAATCTCACTCCCCATCACTTTCACACTCTCTCACCCATCACCCTCACACTCTCTCTACCCTATCACCCTCACACTCTCCCTCCCCATCACCCTCACACACTCTCCCCCATAACCCTCACACTCTCTCCCCCAGCACCCTCACATTATCTCTCCCCATCACCCTCAAACTCTCTCCCCCATCACCCTCACACTCCCCATCACCCTCACACTCACTCTCCCCATCACCCTCACAGTATCTCTCCCCATCACCCTCACACTCTCTCTCCCCGATCATCCTCACACACTCTCTCCCCCATCAATCTCTCACTCTCGCTCCCCCATCACCCGCGTACTCTCTCACCCCATCACCCTCACACTCTCGCTCCCCCCTCACCTTCACTCTCTCTCTCCCTCATCACCCTCACACTCTCTCTCCCCCATCACCCTCACACTCTCTCACCCCCATTACAATCACACTCTCTCACCCCCATCACTCTCACACTCTCTCACCCCCCATCACCATCAAACTCACTCTCCCCCCATCACCCTCAAACTCCCTCTCCCCCATCACCCTCATGCTGTCCCGGACCCCATCACGCTCACACACTCTCCCCCCATCACCTTCACACTCTCTCTCCCCCCATCACCCTCACACACTGTCTCCCCCCATCACCCTCACACTCTCTCTCCCCCCATCACCCTCACACTGTCTCCCCCATCACCTTCACACTCTCTCCCCCATCACCCTCACACTCTCTCTCCCCCCATCAACCTCACACTCTCCCTCCCCCATCTCCCTAACACTCTCTCTCTCCCCATCACCCTCACACTGTCTCTCCCCCCATCACAATCACACTATCTCTCCCCTATCACCCTCACAGTCTCTCGCCCCCATCACTCTCACACTCTCCCTCCCCCATCAACCTCACACTCTCTCACCTCCCATCACCCTCAAACTCCCTCTCCCCCATCACCCTCATGCTGTTCCGCACCCCATCACCCTCACACACTTTCCGCCCACCACCTTCACACTCTCTCTCTCCCCATCATCCTCACACTCTCTCTCCAGCCATCACCCTCACACTCTCTCCCCCATCACCTTCACAAGCTTCCTCATCCCATCACCATCACAGTCTCTCCCCCCATCACCTTCACACTCTCTCCCCCATCAACCTCACACTCTCCCTCCCCCATCATCCTCACTTTCTCTCTCCCCCATCACCATCACATTCTCTCTCTCCCATCACCCTCACACTCTCACTCCCCCATCACCCTCGCACTCTCTCGCCCTCCATCATCTTCACACTCTCTCTCCCCCCATTACCCTCACACTCTCTCTCCCCCATCACCCTCACAAACTCTCACCCCCCATCACCCTCACACTCTCTCCACCATCACCATCGCACTGTGCCTCACCCCATCGCCCTCATGCTCTCTCTCCCCCATCACCCTAACACTCTCACCCCCCATCAGCTTTGCTCTCTCTCCCCCATCGCCCTCACACACTCTCCCCCATCACCCTCACACTCTCTCGACCGCAGCACCCTCACACACTCTCTCCCTCATCAACCTCACACTCTCCCTCCCCATCAACCTCACACTCGCTCTCACACATCACCCTCACACTCTCTCTCCTCCATCACCCTCACACTTTCTCCCCCATCACCCTCACACTCTCTGTCCCCAGCACCCTCACACTCTCTCTCGCCCCATCACCCTCATACTCTCTCCCCATCACCTTCATACTCTCTCGCCCCCATCACACTCACACTCTCTCTCCCCCATCACCCTCACAGTCTCTCTTCCCCATTACCCTCACACTCTCTCTCCCCCATTAGCCTCACACTATCTCGCCCCCCATCACCCTCACACTCTCCCCCAACTCTATCACACTCTCTCTTCCTCATCACCCTCACAAGCTCCCTCCCCCATTACCCTCACACTCTCTCTCCCCCATTACCCTCACACTCTCTCTCCCCCATCACCCTCACACTGTCTCTCTCTACATGACCCTCACACTCTCTCTCCCCATAACCTTCACACTCTCTCCCCAACACCCTCACACACTCACTCCCCCATCACCTTCACACTCTCTCTCGCCCCATCATCCTCACACTCTCTCTCCCCCAATCACCCTCACACTCTCTCTCCCCCCATCATCCTCACACACTCTCTCCCCCATCAATCTCTCACTCTCGCTCCCCCATCACCCTCATACTCTCTCTCCCCATCACCCTCACACTCTCTCTCACCCCTCACCTTCACTCTCTCTCTCCTCCATCACCCTCACACTCTCTCTCCCCCATCATCTCCACACTCTCTCTCCCCCCATCACCCTCACACTCTCTCTCCCCCAATTACAATCACACTCTCTCACCCCCATCACCCTCACACTCTCTCCCCCATCACCCCACGTTTTCCCTCCCCCATCACTCTCACACTCTCTCACCCCCCATCACCATCAAACTCTCTCTCCCCCCATCACCCTCAAACTCCCTTTCCCCCATCACCCTCATGCTGTCCCAGACCCCATCACCCTCACACACTCTCCCCCCATCACCCTCACACTCTCTCTCTCCCCATCATCCTCACACACTCTCTCCCCCATCAATCTCTCACTCTCGCTCCCCCATCACTCTCATACTCTCTCTCCCCATCACCCTCACACTCTCTCTCACCCCTCACCTTCACTCTCTCTCTCCTCCATCACCCTCACACTCTCTCTCCCCCATCATCTCCACACTCTCTCTCCCCCCATCACCCTCACACTCTCTCTCCCCCAATTACAATCACACTCTCTCACCCCCATCACCCTCACACTCTCTCCCCCATCACCCTCACAGTCTCTCTCCCCCATTACCCTCACCCTCTCTCTCCCCCATCAGGCTCACACACTCTCTCTCCCCCAACACCCTCACAATCTCACTCCCCATCACTTTCACACTCTCTCACCCATCACCCTCACACTCTCTCTACCCTATCACCCTCACACTCTCCCTCCCCATCACCCTCACACACTCTCCCCCATAACCCTCACACTCTCTCCCCCAGCACCCTCACATTATCTCTCCCCATCACCCTCAAACTCTCTCCCCCATCACCCTCACACTCCCCATCACCCTCACACTCACTCTCCCCATCACCCTCACAGTATCTCTCCCCATCACCCTCACACTCTCTCTCCCCGATCATCCTCACACACTCTCTCCCCCATCAATCTCTCACTCTCGCTCCCCCATCACCCGCGTACTCTCTCACCCCATCACCCTCACACTCTCGCTCCCCCCTCACCTTCACTCTCTCTCTCCCTCATCACCCTCACACTCTCTCTCCCCCATCACCCTCACACTCTCTCACCCCCATTACAATCACACTCTCTCACCCCCATCACTCTCACACTCTCTCACCCCCCATCACCATCAAACTCACTCTCCCCCCATCACCCTCAAACTCCCTCTCCCCCATCACCCTCATGCTGTCCCGGACCCCATCACGCTCACACACTCTCCCCCCATCACCCTCACACTCTCTCCTCCCATCACCTTCACACTCTCTCCCCCTCAATCACCCTCATACTCTCTCGGCACATCATCCTCACAAACTCTCTCCCCCATCACTTTCACACTCTCTCTCCCCCCATCACCCTCAGACTCTATCTCCCCCATCACCCTCACACTCTCTCTCCACCCATCACCCTCATGTTCTCTCACCCCCCATCACCCTCACACTCCCTCACACCCCATCACCCTCAAACTCTCTCTCCCCATCACCCTCACATTCTCTCTCCACCCATCATCCTCACGCTCTCTCCTTCATCATCCTCACACCCTCTCTGCCCCCATCACCCTCACACTCTCTCTCCCCCCATCACAATCACACTCTCTCACCCCCATCACCCTCACACTCTCTTCCCCATCACTCTCATGTTCTCCTTCCCCAATCACCCTCAAACTCTCACACCCCCCATCACCCTCAAACTCCCTCTCCCCCATCACCCTCACACTCTCTCCCCCCATCACCTTCACACTCTCTCTCCCACCATCACCCTCACACTCTCTGTCCCCATCATCACCCTCACTCTCTCTCTCCCCCATCATCCTCACACACTCTCTCACCCCCATCACCCTCACACTCTCTCCCCCATCACTCTCATGTTGTCCCGCACCCCATCACCCTCACACACTCTCCCCCATCACCCTCACACTCTCGCTCCCCCAGCACCCTCACACTCTCTCCCCATTACCCTCAAACTCTCTCACCCCCATCACCCTCACACTCTCTCTCTCTCCATCACCCTCACACTCTCTCTCCCGCATAACCTTCAAACTCTCTCCCCCAACACCCTCAAACTCTCTCTCGGCCCTTCACCCTCACACTCTCTCCCACCATCACCCTCACATTCTCTCTCTCCCCATCACCCTCACACTCTCTCCCCCCATCACCTTCACACTCTCTCCCCCATCGCCCTCACACTCTCTCTCCCACAATCACCCTCATACTCTCTCGGCCCATCATCCTCACACACTCTCTCCCCCATCACTTTCACACTCTCTCTCCCCCCATCACCATCAGACTCTCTCTCCCCCATCACCCTCCCACTCTCTCTCCACCCATCACAATCACACTCTCTCACCCCCATCACCCTCACACCCTCACCCCCATCACCCTCACATTCTCCCTCCCCCATCACCCTCACACTCTCTCACACCCCATCACCCTCACACTCTCTCCTTCATCATCCTCACACACTCTATCCCCCCATCACACTCACACTCTCTCCCCCCATCACCTTCACACTCTTCCTCCCCCCATCACCCATACACTCTCACCCCCATCACCTTCACACTCTCTCCCCCATCACCCTCACACTCTCTCTCCCCCATCAACCTCACACTCTCTCACCCCCATCACGCTCACGTTCTCTCTCTCCCCATCACCCTCACACTCTCCCTCAACATCACCTTCACACTCTCTCGCACATCACACTCACACTCTCTCTACCCTATCACCCTCACACTCTCACTCCCCCATCACCCTCACACTCACTCTCCCCCAACACCCTCACACTCTCTCCCCCATCACCCTCACACTCTCCCCCAACTCTATCACATTCTCTCTTCCTCATCACCCTCACAAGCTCCCTCCCCCATTACCCTCACACTCTCTCTCCCCCATTACCCTCACACTCTCTCTCCCCCATCACCCTCACACTGTCTCTCTCTACATGACCCTCACACTCTCTCTCCCCATAACCTTCACACTCTCTCCCCAACACCCTCACACACTCACTCCCCCATCACCTTCACACTCTCTCTCGCCCCATCATCCTCACACTCTCTCTCCCCCAATCACCCTCACACTCTCTCTCCCCCCATCATCCTCACACACTCTCTCCCCCATCAATCTCTCACTCTCGCTCCCCCATCACCCTCATACTCTCTCTCCCCATCACCCTCACACTCTCTCTCACCCCTCACCTTCACTCTCTCTCTCCTCCATCACCCTCACACTCTCTCTCCCCCATCATCTCCACACTCTCTCTCCCCCCATCACCCTCACACTCTCTCTCCCCCAATTACAATCACACTCTCTCACCCCCATCACCCTCACACTCTCTCCCCCATCACCCCACGTTTTCCCTCCCCCATCACTCTCACACTCTCTCACCCCCCATCACCATCAAACTCTCTCTCCCCCCATCACCCTCAAACTCCCTTTCCCCCATCACCCTCATGCTGTCCCAGACCCCATCACCCTCACACACTCTCCCCCCATCACCCTCACACTCTCTCTCTCCCCATCATCCTCACACACTCTCTCCCCCATCAATCTCTCACTCTCGCTCCCCCATCACCCTCATACTCTCTCTCCCCATCACCCTCACACTCTCTCTCACCCCTCACCTTCACTCTCTCTCTCCTCCATCACCCTCACACTCTCTCTCCCCCATCATCTCCACACTCTCTCTCCCCCCATCACCCTCACACTCTCTCTCCCCCAATTACAATCACACTCTCTCACCCCCATCACCCTCACACTCTCTCCCCCCCATCAACCTCACACTGTCGCTCTCTCCAACACCCTCACGCTCTCTCTCCCCCATAACCTTCACACGCTCTTCCCAACACCCTCACACTCTCTCTCCCCCATCACCTTCACACTCTCTCTCTCCCACATCACCCTCACACTCTCTCTCTCCCACATCACCCTCACACTCTCTCTCCCTCATCAACCTCACACTCTCTCTCCCCCAGCACCCTCACACTCTCTCCCCATCACCCTCAAACTCTCTCACCCCCATCACCCTCACACTCTCGCTCTCTCCATCACCCTCACACTCTCTCTCCCGCATAACCTTCAAACTCTCTCTCCCCATCACCCTCACACTCTCTCCCCCCATCACCTTCACACTCTCTCCCCCATCGCCCTCACATTCTCTCTCCCACAATCACCCTCATACTCTCTCGGCCCATCATCCTCACACACTCACTCCCCCATCACCTTCACACTCTCTCTCGCCCCATCATCCTCACACTCTCTCTCCCCCAATCACCCTCACACTCTCTCTCCCCCCATCATCCTCACACACTCTCTCCCCCATCAATCTCTCACTCTCGCTCCCCCATCACCCTCATACTCTCTCTCCCCATCACCCTCACACTCTCTCTCACCCCTCACCTTCACTCTCTCTCTCCTCCATCACCCTCACACTCTCTCTCCCCCATCATCTCCACACTCTCTCTCCCCCCATCACCCTCACACTCTCTCTCCCCCAATTACAATCAAACTCTCTCACCCCCATCACCCTCACACTCTCTCCCCCATCACCCCACGTTTTCCCTCCCCCATCACTCTCACACTCTCTCACCCCCCATCACCATCAAACTCTCTCTCCCCCCATCACCCTCAAACTCCCTTTCCCCCATCACCCTCATGCTGTCCCAGACCCCATCACCCTCACACACTCTCCCCCCATCACCCTCACACTCTCTCTCTCCCCATCATCCTCACACACTCTCTCCCCATCAATCTCTCACTCTCGCTCCCCCATCACTCTCATACTCTCTCTCCCCATCACCCTCACACTATCTCTCACCCCTCACCTTCACTCTCTCTCTCCTCCATCACCCTCACACTCTCTCTCCCCCATCATCTCCACACTCTCTCTCCCCCCATCACCCTCACACTCTCTCTCCCCCAATTACAATCACACTCTCTCACCCCCATCACCCTCACACTCTCTCCCCCATCACCCTCACAGTCACTCTCCCCCCATTACCCTCACCCTCTCTCTCCCCCATCAGGCTCACACACTCTCTCTCCCCCAACACCCTCACAATCTCACTCCCCATCACTTTCACACTCTCTCACCCATCACCCTCACACTCTCTCTACCCTATCACCCTCACACTCTCCCTCCCCATCACCCTCACACACTCTCCCCCATAACCCTCACACTCTCTCCCCCAGCACCCTCACATTATCTCTCCCCATCACCCTCAAACTCTCTCCCCCATCACCCTCACACTCCCCATCACCCTCACACTCACTCTCCCCATCACCCTCACTTTATCTCTCCCCATCACCCTCACACTCTCTCTCCCCGATCATCCTCACACACTCTCTCCCCCATCAATCTCTCACTCTCGCTCCCCCATCACCCGCGTACTCTCTCACCCCATCACCCTCACACTCTCGCTCCCCCCTCACCTTCACTCTCTCTCTCCCTCATCACCCTCACACTCTCTCTCCCCCATCACTCTCACACTCTCTCACCCCCCATCACCATCAAACTCACTCTCCCCCCATCACCCTCAAACTCCCTCTCCCCCATCACCCTCATGCTGTCCCGGACCCCATCACGCTCACACACTCTCCCCCCATCACCCTCACACTCTCTCCTCCCATCACCTTCACACTCTCTCCCCCTCAATCACCCTCATACTCTCTCGGCACATCATCCTCACAAACTCTCTCCCCCATCACTTTCACACTCTCTCTCCCCCCATCACCCTCAGACTCTATCTCCCCCATCACCCTCACACTCTCTCTCCACCCATCACCCTCATGTTCTCTCACCCCCCATCACCCTCACACTCTCTCACACCCCATCACCCTCAAACTCTCTCTCCCCATCACCCTCACATTCTCTCTCCACCCATCATCCTCACGCTCTCTCCTTCATCATCCTCACACCCTCTCTGCCCCCATCACCCTCACACTCTCTCTCCCCCCATCACAATCACACTCTCTCACCCCCATCACCCTCACACTCTCTTCCCCATCACTCTCATGTTCTCCTTCCCCAATCACCCTCAAACTCTCACACCCCCCATCACCCTCAAACTCCCTCTCCCCCATCACCCTCACACTCTCTCCCCCCATCACCTTCACACTCTCTCTCCCACCATCACCCTCACACTCTCTGTCCCCATCATCACCCTCACTCTCTCTCTCCCCCATCATCCTCACACACTCTCTCACCCCCATCACCCTCACACTCTCTCCCCCATCACTCTCATGTTGTCCCGCACCCCATCACCCTCACACACTCTCCCCCATCACCCTCACACTCTCGCTCCCCCAGCACCCTCACACTCTCTCCCCATTACCCTCAAACTCTCTCACCCCCATCACCCTCACACTCTCTCTCTCTCCATCACCCTCACACTCTCTCTCCCGCATAACCTTCAAACTCTCTCCCCCAACACCCTCAAACTCTCTCTCGGCCCTTCACCCTCACACTCTCTCCCACCATCACCCTCACATTCTCTCTCTCCCCATCACCCTCACACTCTCTCCCCCCATCACCTTCACACTCTCTCCCCCATCGCCCTCACACTCTCTCTCCCACAATCACCCTCATACTCTCTCGGCCCATCATCCTCACACACTCTCTCCCCCATCACTTTCACACTCTCTCTCCCCCCATCACCATCAGACTCTCTCTCCCCCATCACCCTCCCACTCTCTCTCCACCCATCACAATCACACTCTCTCACCCCCATCACCCTCACACCCTCACCCCCATCACCCTCACATTCTCCCTCCCCCATCAACCTCACACTCTCTCACACCCCATCACCCTCACACTCTCTCCTTCATCATCCTCACACACTCTATCCCCCCATCACACTCACACTCTCTCCCCCCATCACCTTCACACTCTTCCTCCCCCCATCACCCATACACTCTCACCCCCATCACCTTCACACTCTCTCCCCCATCACCCTCACACTCTCTCTCCCCCATCAACCTCACACTCTCTCACCCCCATCACGCTCACGTTCTCTCTCTCCCCATCACCCTCACACTCTCCCTCAACATCACCTTCACACTCTCTCGCACATCACACTCACACTCTCTCTACCCTATCACACTCACACTCTCACTCCCCCATCACCCTCACACTCACTCTCCCCCAACACCCTCACACTCTCTCCCCCATCACCCTCACACTCACTCTCCCCCAACACCCTCACACTCTCTCCCCCCATCACCTTCAAACTCTCTCCCCATCACCCTCACACTCTCTCTCCCCCATCACCCTCGCACTCTCTCTCCCCCATCACAATCACACTCTCTCACGCCAATCACTCTCACACTCTCTCCCCATCACCCTCACGTTCTCCCTCCACCCGTCACCCTCACACTCTCTCACTCCCCATCACCCTCAAACCCTCTATCCCCCCATCACCCTCACACACTCTCTTCCCCCATCATCCTCAAACTCCCTCACCCATTCATCCTCACACTCTCTTGCCCCCATCACCCTCACACTCTCTCCCCATCACCCTTACAGTCTTTATCCCCCATTACCCTCACCCTCTCTCTCCCCCATTACCCTCACACTATCTCGCCCCCCATCACACTCAAACTCTCTCCCCCCATCACCTTCACACTCTCTCCGCCATCACTCTCACACTCTCTCTCTCCCCATCATCCTCACACACTCTCTCCCCCATCATCCTCACACATTCTCTCTCCCCCCATCACCCTCACACTCTCTCTCCCCCCATCATCCACACACTCTCTCTCCCCCATCAACCTCACACTCTCACACCCCCCATTACCCTCACACTCTCTCCCCCATCACCCTCATGCTCTCCCTCCCCATCACCCTCACAATCTCTCTCCCCATCACTCTCAAACTCTCTCTCCCCCATCACCCTCACACTCTCCCTCCCCATCACCCTCAAACTCCCTCTCCCCATCACCCTCACACTCTCTCTCCCCATCACCCTCAAACTCTCTCTCCCTCCATCACCCTCACACTCTCTCTCCCACCATCATGCTCAAACTCTCTCTCCCCCTTCACCCTCACAATCACTCCCCCATCTGCTTCACAGTCTCTCCCCCATCACTCTCACACTCTTTCCCCCCATCACCCTCACACTCTCTCTCCCCCATCACCCTCACACTCTCTCTTGCCCATATCACCCTCACACTCTCTCCCCCCATCACCTTCATACTCTCTCCCCCATCACCATCACACTCTCTCTCCCCCATCACCCTCACACTCTCTCCGCTATCACCCTGACATTCTCTATCCCCCATCACCCTCACAATCTCTCTCCCTCACCCTCAGACTCTCTCTCCCCATCTCCATCACAGTCTCTCTCACCCATCACACTCACACTCTCTCTCCCCCATTACCCTCACGCACTCTCTCCCCCATTAACCTCACACTCTCTCTCTCCCCATGACCCTCACACTCTCTCACCCCCATCACGCTCATGTTCTCTCTCTCCCCATCACCCTCACACTCTCCCTCAACATCACCTTCACACTCTCTCGCACATCACACTCACACTCTCTCTACCCTATCACCCTCACACTCTCTCTCCCCCATCACCCTCAGGCACTCTCCCTCCCCAACACCCTCACACACTCTCCCCCATAACCCGCACACTCTCTCTCCCCCAGCACCCTCACACTCTCTGTCCCCATCGCCCTCTCACTCTCACTCCCCCGTCAAACTCACACTCGCTCTCCCAATTCACCCTCAAACTCTCCCCCCATCACCCTCACACTCCCCATCACCCTCACACTCACTCTACCCATCACCCTCACACTCTGTCTTGCCCCATCACCCTCACACTCTCTCCCCCATCACCTTCATACTCACTCGCCCATCACCCTCACACACGCTCTCCCACATCACCCTCAGACTCTCTCCCCCATCACCCTCACACTCTCTCCCCCATCACCCTCGCACTCTCTCTCCCCCCATCACAATCACACTCTCTCACCCCCATCACTCTCACACTCTCTCCCCATCACCCTCACGTTCTCCCTCCACCCATCACCCTCACACTCTCTCACCCCCCATCACCCTCAAACCCTCTATCCCACCATCACCCTCACACACTCTCATCCCCCATCATCCTCAAACTACCTCACCCATTCACCCTCACATTTTCTTGCCCCCATCACCCTCACACTCTCTCCCCCATCACCCTCACAGTCTCTCTCCCCCATTACCCTCACCCTCTCTCTCCCCCATCAGGCTCACACACTCTCTCTCCCCCAACACCCTCACAATCTCACTCCCCATCACTTTCACACTCTCTCACCCATCACCCTCACACTCTCTCTACCCTATCACCCTCACACTCTCCCTCCCCATCACCCTCACACACTCTCCCCCATAACCCTCACACTCTCTCCCCCAGCACCCTCACATTATCTCTCCCCATCAGCCTCAAACTCTCTCCCCCATCACCCTCACACTCCCCATCACCCTCACACTCACTCTCCCCATCACCCTCACAGTATCTCTACCCATCACCCTCACACTCTCTCTCCCCGATCATCCTCACACACTCTCTCCCCCATCAATCTCTCACTCTCGCTCCCCCATCACCCGCGTACTCTTTCTCCCCATCACCCTCACACTCTCGCTCCCCCCTCACCTTCACTCTCTCTCTCCCTCATCACCCTCACACTCTCTCTCCCCCATCACCCTCACACTCTCTCACCCCCATTACAATCACACTCTCTCACCCCCATCACTCTCACACTCTCTCACCCCCCATCACCATCAAACTCACTCTCCCCCCATCACCCTCAAACTCCCTCTCCCCCATCACCCTCATGCTGTCCCGGACCCCATCACGCTCACACACTCTCCCCCCATCACCTTCACACTCTCTCTCCCCCCATCACCCTCACACACTCTCTCCCCCCATCACCCTCACACTCTCTCTCCCCCCATCACCCTCACACTGTCTCCCCCATCACCTTCACACTCTCTCCCCCATCACCCTCACACTCTCTCTCCCCCCATCAACCTCACACTCTCCCTCCCCCATCTCCCTAACACTCTCTCTCTCCCCATCACCCTCACACTGTCTCTCCCCCCATCACAATCACACTATCTCTCCCCTATCACCCTCACAGTCTCTCGCCCCCATCACTCTCACACTCTCCCTCCCCCATCAACCTCACACTCTCTCACCTCCCATCACCCTCAAACTCCCTCTCCCCCATCACCCTCATGCTGTTCCGCACCCCATCACCCTCACACACTTTCCGCCCACCACCTTCACACTCTCTCTCTCCCCATCATCCTCACACTCTCTCTCCAGCCATCACCCTCACACTCTCTCCCCCATCACCTTCACAAGCTTCCTCATCCCATCACCATCACAGTCTCTCCCCCCATCACCTTCACACTCTCTCCCCCATCAACCTCACACTCTCCCTCCCCCATCATCCTCACTTTCTCTCTCCCCCATCACCATCACATTCTCTCTCTCCCATCACCCTCACACTCTCACTCCCCCATCACCCTCGCACTCTCTCGCCCTCCATCATCTTCACACTCTCCCCCTACCCTCACTCTCTCTCCCCCATCACCCTCACAAACTCTCACCCCCCATCACCCTCACACTCTCTCCACCATCACCATCGCACTGTGCCTCACCCCATCGCCCTCATGCTCTCTCTCCCCCATCACCCTAACACTCTCACCCCCCATCAGCTTTGCTCTCTCTCCCCCATCGCCCTCACACACTCTCCCCCATCACCCTCACACTCTCTCGACCGCAGCACCCTCACACACTCTCTCCCTCATCAACCTCACACTCTCCCTCCCCATCAACCTCACACTCGCTCTCACACATCATCCCTCACACTCTCTCTCCTCCATCACCCTCACACTTTCTCCCCCATCACCCTCACACTCTCTGTCCCCAGCACCCTCACACTCTCTCTCGCCCCATCACCCTCATACTCTCTCCCCATCACCTTCATACTCTCTCGCCCCCATCACACTCACACTCTCTCTCCCCCATCACCCTCACAGTCTCTCTTCCCCATTACCCTCACACTCTCTCTCCCCCATTAGCCTCACACTATCTCGCCCCCCATCACCCTCACACTCTCCCCCAACTCTATCACACTCTCTCTTCCTCATCACCCTCACAAGCTCCCTCCCCCATTACCCTCACACTCTCTCTCCCCCATTACCCTCACACTCTCTCTCCCCCATCACCCTCACACTGTCTCTCTCTACATGACCCTCACACTCTCTCTCCCCATAACCTTCACACTCTCTCCCCAACACCCTCACACACTCACTCCCCCATCACCTTCACACTCTCTCTCGCCCCATCATCCTCACACTCTCTCTCCCCCCAATCACCCTCACACTCTCTCTCCCCCCATCATCCTCACACACTCTCTCCCCCATCAATCTCTCACTCTCGCTCCCCCATCACCCTCATACTCTCTCTCCCCATCACCCTCACACTCTCTCTCACCCCTCACCTTCACTCTCTCTCTCCTCCATCACCCTCACACTCTCTCTCCCCCATCATCTCCACACTCTCTCTCCCCCCATCACCCTCACACTCTCTCTCCCCCAATTACAATCACACTCTCTCACCCCCATCACCCTCACACTCTCTCCCCCATCACCCCACGTTTTCCCTCCCCCATCACTCTCACACTCTCTCACCCCCCATCACCATCAAACTCTCTCTCCCCCCATCACCCTCAAACTCCCTTTCCCCCATCACCCTCATGCTGTCCCAGACCCCATCACCCTCACACACTCTCCCCCCATCACCCTCACACTCTCTCTCTCCCCATCATCCTCACACACTCTCTCCCCCATCAATCTCTCACTCTCGCTCCCCCATCACTCTCATACTCTCTCTCCCCATCACCCTCACACTCTCTCTCACCCCTCACCTTCACTCTCTCTCTCCTCCATCACCCTCACACTCTCTCTCCCCCATCATCTCCACACTCTCTCTCCCCCCATCACCCTCACACTCTCTCTCCCCCAATTACAATCACACTCTCTCACCCCCATCACCCTCACACTCTCTCCCCCATCACCCTCACAGTCTCTCTCCCCCATTACCCTCACCCTCTCTCTCCCCCATCAGGCTCACACACTCTCTCTCCCCCAACACCCTCACAATCTCACTCCCCATCACTTTCACACTCTCTCACCCATCACCCTCACACTCTCTCTACCCTATCACCCTCACACTCTCCCTCCCCATCACCCTCACACACTCTCCCCCATAACCCTCACACTCTCTCCCCCAGCACCCTCACATTATCTCTCCCCATCACCCTCAAACTCTCTCCCCCATCACCCTCACACTCCCCATCACCCTCACACTCACTCTCCCCATCACCCTCACAGTATCTCTCCCCATCACCCTCACACTCTCTCTCCCCGATCATCCTCACACACTCTCTCCCCCATCAATCTCTCACTCTCGCTCCCCCATCACCCGCGTACTCTCTCACCCCATCACCCTCACACTCTCGCTCCCCCCTCACCTTCACTCTCTCTCTCCCTCATCACCCTCACACTCTCTCTCCCCCATCACCCTCACACTCTCTCACCCCCATTACAATCACACTCTCTCACCCCCATCACTCTCACACTCTCTCACCCCCCATCACCATCAAACTCACTCTCCCCCCATCACCCTCAAACTCCCTCTCCCCCATCACCCTCATGCTGTCCCGGACCCCATCACGCTCACACACTCTCCCCCCATCACCTTCACACTCTCTCTCCCCCCATCACCCTCACACACTCTCTCCCCCCATCACCCTCACACTCTCTCTCCCCCCATCACCCTCACACTGTCTCCCCCATCACCTTCACACTCTCTCCCCCATCACCCTCACACTCTCTCTCCCCCCATCAACCTCACACTCTCCCTCCCCCATCTCCCTAACACTCTCTCTCTCCCCATCACCCTCACACTGTCTCTCCCCCCATCACAATCACACTATCTCTCCCCTATCACCCTCACAGTCTCTCGCCCCCATCACTCTCACACTCTCCCTCCCCCATCAACCTCACACTCTCTCACCTCCCATCACCCTCAAACTCCCTCTCCCCCATCACCCTCATGCTGTTCCGCACCCCATCACCCTCACACACTTTCCGCCCACCACCTTCACACTTTCTCTCTCCCCATCATCCTCACACTCTCTCTCCAGCCATCACCCTCACACTCTCTCCCCCATCACCTTCACAAGCTTCCTCATCCCATCACCATCACAGTCTCTCCCCCCATCACCTTCACACTCTCTCCCCCATCAACCTCACACTCTCCCTCCCCCATCATCCTCACTTTCTCTCTCCCCCATCACCATCACATTCTCTCTCTCCCATCACCCTCACACTCTCACTCCCCCATCACCCTCGCACTCTCTCGCCCTCCATCATCTTCACACTCTCTCTCCCCCCATTACCCTCACCACTCTCTCTCCCCATCACCCTCACAAACTCTCACCCCCCATCACCCTCACACTCTCTCCACCATCACCATCGCACTGTGCCTCACCCCATCGCCCTCATGCTCTCTCTCCCCCATCACCCTAACACTCTCACCCCCCATCAGCTTTGCTCTCTCTCCCCCATCGCCCTCACACACTCTCCCCCATCACCCTCACACTCTCTCGACCGCAGCACCCTCACACACTCTCTCCCTCATCAACTTCACACTCTCCCTCCCCATCAACCTCACACTCGCTCTCACACATCACCCTCACACTCTCTCTCCGCCATCACCCTCACACTTTCTCCCCCATCACCCTCACACTCTCTGTCCCCAGCACCCTCACACTCTCTCTCGCCCCATCACCCTCATACTCTCTCCCCATCACCTTCATACTCTCTCGCCCCCATCACACTCACACTCTCTCTCCCCCATCACCCTCACAGTCTCTCTTCCCCATTACCCTCACACTCTCTCTCACCCCTCACCTTCACTCTCTCTCTCCTCCATCACCCTCACACTCTCTCTCCCCCATTACCCTCACACTCTCTCTCCCCCATCACCCTCACACTGTCTCTCTCTACATGACCCTCACACTCTCTCTCCCCATAACCTTCACACTCTCTCCCCAACACCCTCACACACTCACTCCCCCATCACCTTCACACTCTCTCTCGCCCCATCATCCTCACACTCTCTCTCCCCCCAATCACCCTCACACTCTCTCTCCCCCCATCATCCTCACACACTCTCTCCCCCATCAATCTCTCACTCTCGCTCCCCCATCACCCTCATACTCTCTCTCCCCATCACCCTCACACTCTCTCTCACCCCTCACCTTCACTCTCTCTCTCCTCCATCACCCTCACACTCTCTCTCCCCCATCATCTCCACACTCTCTCTCCCCCCATCACCCTCACACTCTCTCTCCCCCAATTACCATCACACTCTCTCACCCCCATCACCCTCACACTCTCTCCCCCATCACCCCACGTTCTCCCTCCCCCATCACTCTCACACTCTCTCACCCCCCATCACCATCAAACTCTCTCTCCCCCCATCACCCTCAAACTCCCTTTCCCCCATCACCCTCATGCTGTCCCAGACCCCATCACCCTCACACACTCTCCCCCCATCACCCTCACACTCTCTCTCTCCCCATCATCCTCACACACTCTCTCCCCCATCAATCTCTCACTCTCGCTCCCCATCACTCTCATACTCTCTCTCCCCATCACCCTCACACTCGCTCTCACCCCTCACCTTCACTCTCTCTCTCCTCCATCACCCTCACACTCTCTCTCCCCCATCATCTCCACACTCTCTCTCCCCCCATCACCCTCACACTCTCTCTCCCCCAATTACAATCACACTCTCTCACCCCCATCACCCTCACACTCTCTCCCCCCCATCAACCTCACACTGTCGCTCTCTCCAACACCCTCACGCTCTCTCTCCCCCATCACCTTCACACTCTCTTTCTCCCACATCACCCTCACACTCTCTCTCCCTCATCACCTTCACACTCTCTCTCTCCCACATCACCCTCACACTCTCTCTCCCTCATCACCTTCACACTCTCTCTCTCCCACATCACCCTCACACTCTCTCTCCCTCATCAACCTCACACTCTCTCTCCCCCAGCACCCTCACACTCTCTCCCCATCACCCTCAAACTCTCTCCCCCATCACCCTCACACTCCCCATCACCCTCACACTCACTCTCCCCATCACCCTCACAGTATCTCTCCCCATCACCCTCACACTCTCTCTCCCCGATCATCCTCACACACTCTCTCGCCCATCAATCTCTCACTCTCGCTCCCCCATCACCCGCGTACTCTCTCACCCCATCACCCTCACACTCTCGCTCCCCCCTCACCTTCACTCTCTCTCTCCCTCATCACCCTCACACTCTCTCTCCCCCATCACCCTCACACTCTCTCACCCCCATTACAATCACACTCTCTCACCCCCATCACTCTCACACTCTCTCACCCCCCATCACCATCAAACTCACTCTCCCCCCATCACCCTCAAACTCCCTCTCCCCCATCACCCTCATGCTGTCCCGGACCCCATCACGCTCACACACTCTCCCCCCATCACCCTCACACTCTCTCCTCCCATCACCTTCACACTCTCTCCCCCTCAATCACCCTCATACTCTCTCGGCACATCATCCTCACAAACTCTCTCCCCCATCACTTTCACACTCTCTCTCCCCCCATCACCCTCAGACTCTATCTCCCCCATCACCCTCACACTCTCTCTCCACCCATCACCCTCATGTTCTCTCACCCCCCATCACCCTCACACTCTCTCACACCCCATCACCCTCAAACTCTCTCTCCCCATCACCCTCACATTCTCTCTCCACCCATCATCCTCACGCTCTCTCCTTCATCATCCTCACACCCTCTCTGCCCCCATCACCCTCACACTCTCTCTCCCCCCATCACAATCACACTCTCTCACCCCCATCACCCTCACACTCTCTTCCCCATCACTCTCATGTTCTCCTTCCCCAATCACCCTCAAACTCTCACACCCCCCATCACCCTCAAACTCCCTCTCCCCCATCACCCTCACACTCTCTCCCCCCATCACCTTCACACTCTCTCTCCCACCATCACCCTCACACTCTCTGTCCCCATCATCACCCTCACTCTCTCTCTCCCCCATCATCCTCACACACTCTCTCACCCCCATCACCCTCACACTCTCTCCCCCATCACTCTCATGTTGTCCCGCACCCCATCACCCTCACACACTCTCCCCCATCCCCCTCACACTCTCGCTCCCCCAGCACCCTCACACTCTCTCCCCATTACCCTCAAACTCTCTCACCCCCATCACCCTCACACTCTCTCTCTCTCCATCACCCTCACACTCTCTCTCCCGCATAACCTTCAAACTCTCTCCCCCAACACCCTCAAACTCTCTCTCGGCCCTTCCCCTCACACTCTCTCCCACCATCACCCTCACATTCTCTCTCTCCCCATCACCCTCACACTCTCTCCCCCCATCACCTTCACACTCTCTCCCCCATCGCCCTCACACTCTCTCTCCCACAATCACCCTCATACTCTCTCGGCCCATCATCCTCACACACTCTCTCCCCCATCACTTTCACACTCTCTCTCCCCCCATCACCATCAGACTCTCTCTCCCCCATCACCCTCCCACTCTCTCTCCACCCATCACAATCACACTCTCTCACCCCCATCACCCTCACACCCTCACCCCCATCACCCTCACATTCTCCCTCCCCCATCACCCTCACACTCTCTCACACCCCATCACCCTCACACTCTCTCCTTCATCATCCTCACACACTCTGTCCCCCCATCACACTCACACTCTCTCCCCCCATCACCTTCACACTCTTCCTCCCCCCATCACCCATACACTCTCACCCCCATCACCTTCACACTCTCTCCCCCATCACCCTCACACTCTCTCTCCCCCATCAACCTCACACTCTCTCACCCCCATCACGCTCACGTTCTCTCTCTCCCCATCACCCTCACACTCTCCCTCAACATCACCTTCACACTCTCTCGCACATCACACTCACACTCTCTCTACCCTATCACCCTCACACTCTCACTCCCCCATCACCCTCACACTCACTCTCCCCCAACACCCTCACACTCTCTCCCCCATCACCCTCACACTCACTCTCCCCCCAACACCCTCACACTCTCTCCCCCCATCACCTTCAAACTCTCTCCCCATCACCCTCACACTCTCTCTCCCCCATCACCCTCGCACTCTCTCTCCCCCATCACAATCACACTCTCTCACGCCAATCACTCTCACACTCTCTCCCCATCACCCTCACGTTCTCCCTCCACCCGTCACCCTCACACTCTCTCACTCCCCATCACCCTCAAACCCTCTATCCCCCCATCACCCTCACACACTCTCTTCCCCCATCATCCTCAAACTCCCTCACCCATTCATCCTCACACTCTCTTGCCCCCATCACCCTCACACTCTCTCCCCATCACCCTTACAGTCTTTATCCCCCATTACCCTCACCCTCTCTCTCCCCCATTACCCTCACACTATCTCGCCCCCCATCACACTCAAACTCTCTCGCCCCATCACCTTCACACTCTCTCCGCCATCACTCTCACACTCTCTCTCTCCCCATCATCCTCACACACTCTCTCCCCCATCATCCTCACACATTCTCTCTCCCCCCATCACCCTCACACTCTCACACCCCCCATTACCCTCACACTCTCTCCCCCATCACCCTCATGCTCTCCCTCCCCATCACCCTCACAATCTCTCTCCCCATCACTCTCAAACACTCTCTCCCCCATCACCCTCACACTCTCCCTCCCCATCACCCTCAAACTCCCTCTCCCCATCACCCTCACACTCTCTCTCCCCATCACCCTCAAACTCTCTCTCCCTCCATCACCCTCACACTCTCTCTCCCACCATCATGCTCAAACTCTCTCTCCCCCTTCACCCTCACAATCACTCCCCCATCTGCTTCACAGTCTCTCCCCCATCACTCTCACACTCTTTCCCCCATCACCCTCACACTCTCTCTCCCCCATCACCCTCACACTCTCTCTTGCCCATATCACCCTCACACTCTCTCCCCCCATCACCTTCATACTCTCTCCCCCATCACCATCACACTCTCTCTCCCCCATCACCCTCACACTCTCTCCGCTATCACCCTGACATTCTCTATCCCCCATCACCCTCACAATCTCTCTCCCTCACCCTCAGACTCTCTCTCCCCATCTCCATCACAGTCTCTCTCACCCATCACACTCACACTCTCTCTCCCCCATTACCCTCACGCACTCTCTCCCCCATTAACCTCACACTCTCTCTCTCCCCATGACCCTCACACTCTCTCACCCCCATCACGCTCATGTTCTCTCTCTCCCCATCACCCTCACACTCTCCCTCAACATCACCTTCACACTCTCTCGCACATCACACTCACACTCTCTCTACCCTATCACCCTCACACTCTCTCTCCCCCAACACCCTCAGGCACTCTCCCTCCCCAACACCCTCACACACTCTCCCCCAAAACCCGCACACTCTCTCTCCCCCAGCACCCTCACACTCTCTGTCCCCATCGCCCTCTCACTCTCACTCCCCCGTCAAACTCACACTCGCTCTCCCAATTCACCCTCAAACTCTCCCCCCATCACCCTCACACTCCCCATCACCCTCACACTCACTCTACCCATCACCCTCACACTCTGTCTTGCCCCATCACACTCACACTCTCTCCCCCATCACCTTCATACTCACTCGCCCATCACCCTCACACACGCTCTCCCACATCACCCTCAGACTCTCTCTCCCATCACCCTCACACTCTCTCTCCCCCATCACCCTCGCACTCTCTCTCCCCCCATCACAATCACACTCTCTCACCCCCATCACTCTCACACTCTCTCCCCATCACCCTCACGTTCTCCCTCCACCCATCACCCTCACACTCTCTCACCCCCCATCACCCTCAAACCCTCTATCCCACCATCACCCTCACACACTCTCTTCCCCCATCATCCTCAAACTACCTCACCCATTCACCCTCACATTTTCTTGCCCCCATCACCCTCACACTCTCTCCCCCATCACCCTCACAGTCTCTCTCCCCCATTACCCTCACCCTCTCTCTCCCCCATCAGGCTCACACACTCTCTCTCCCCCAACACCCTCACACTCTCACTCCCCATCACTTTCACACTCTCTCACCCATCACCCTCACACTCTCTCTACCCTATCACCCTCACACTCTCCCTCCCCATCACCCTCACACACTCTCCCCCATAACCCTCACACTCTCTCCCCCAGCACCCTCACATTATCTCTCCCCATCACCCTCAAACTCTCTCCCCCATCACCCTCACACTCCCCATCACCCTCACACTCACTCTCCCCATCACCCTCACAGTATCTCTCCCCATCACCCTCACACTCTCTCTCCCCGATCATCCTCACACACTCTCTCCCCCATCAATCTCTCACTCTCGCTCCCCCATCACCCGCGTACTCTCTCTCCCCATCACCCTCACACTCTCGCTCCCCCCTCACCTTCACTCTCTCTCTCCCTCATCACCCTCACACTCTCTCTCCCCCATCACCCTCACACTCTCTCACCCCCATTACAATCACACTCTCTCACCCCCATCACTCTCACACTCTCTCACCCCCCATCACCATCAAACTCACTCTCCCCCCATCACCCTCAAACTCCCTCTCCCCCATCACCCTCATGCTGTCCCGGACCCCATCACGCTCACACACTCTCCCCCCATCACCTTCACACTCTCTCTCCCCCCCATCACCCTCACACACTCTCTCCCCCCATCACCCTCACACTCTCTCTCCCCCCATCACCCTCACACTGTCTCCCCCATCACCTTCACACTCTCTCCCCCATCACCCTCACACTCTCTCTCCCCCCATCAACCTCACACTCTCCCTCCCCCATCTCCCTAACACTCTCTCTCTCCCCATCACCCTCACACTGTCTCTCCCCCCATCACAATCACACTATCTCTCCCCTATCACCCTCACAGTCTCTCGCCCCCATCACTCTCACACTCTCCCTCCCCCATCAACCTCACACTCTCTCACCTCCCATCACCCTCAAACTCCCTCTCCCCCATCACCCTCATGCTGTTCCGCACCCCATCACCCTCACACACTTTCCGCCCACCACCTTCACACTCTCTCTCTCCCCATCATCCTCACACTCTCTCTCCAGCCATCACCCTCACACTCTCTCCCCCATCACCTTCACAAGCTTCCTCATCCCATCACCATCACAGTCTCTCCCCCCATCACCTTCACACTCTCTCCCCCATCAACCTCACACTCTCCCTCCCCCATCATCCTCACTTTCTCTCTCCCCCATCACCATCACATTCTCTCTCTCCCATCACCCTCACACTCTCACTCCCCCATCACCCTCGCACTCTCTCGCCCTCCATCATCTTCACACTCTCTCTCCCCCATCACCCTCACAAACTCTCACCCCCCATCACCCTCACACTCTCTCCACCATCACCATCGCACTGTGCCTCACCCCATCGCCCTCATGCTCTCTCTCCCCCATCACCCTAACACTCTCACCCCCCATCAGCTTTGCTCTCTCTCCCCCATCGCCCTCACACACTCTCCCCCATCACCCTCACACTCTCTCGACCGCAGCACCCTCACACACTCTCTCCCTCATCAACCTCACACTCTCCCTCCCCATCAACCTCACACTCGCTCTCACACATCACCCTCACACTCTCTCTCCTCCATCACCCTCACACTTTCTCCCCCATCACCCTCACACTCTCTGTCCCCAGCACCCTCACACTCTCTCTCGCCCCATCACCCTCATACTCTCTCCCCATCACCTTCATACTCTCTCGCCCCCATCACACTCACACTCTCTCTCCCCCATCACCCTCACAGTCTCTCTTCCCCATTACCCTCACACTCTCTCTCCCCCATTAGCCTCACACTATCTCGCCCCCCATCACCCTCACACTCTCCCCCAACTCTATCACACTCTCTCTTCCTCATCACCCTCACAAGCTTCCTCCCCCATTACCCTCACACTCTCTCTCCCCCATTACCCTCACACTCTCTCTCCCCCATCACCCTCACACTGTCTCTCTCTACATGACCCTCACACTCTCTCTCCCCATAACCTTCACACTCTCTCCCCAACACCCTCACACACTCACTCCCCCATCACCTTCACACTCTCTCTCGCCCCATCATCCTCACACTCTCTCTCCCCCAATCACCCTCACACTCTCTCTCCCCCCATCATCCTCACACACTCTCTCCCCCATCAATCTCTCACTCTCGCTCCCCCATCACCCTCATACTCTCTCTCCCCATCACCCTCACACTCTCTCTCACCCCTCACCTTCACTCTCTCTCTCCTCCATCACCCTCACACTCTCTCTCCCCCATCATCTCCACACTCTCTCTCCCCCCATCACCCTCACACTCTCTCTCCCCCAATTACAATCACACTCTCTCACCCCCATCACCCTCACACTCTCTCCCCCATCACCCCACGTTTTCCCTCCCCCATCACTCTCACACTCTCTCACCCCCATCACCATCAAACTCTCTCTCCCCCCATCACCCTCAAACTCCCTTTCCCCCATCACCCTCATGCTGTCCCAGACCCCATCACCCTCACACACTCTCCCCCCATCACCCTCACACTCTCTCTCTCCCCATCATCCTCACACACTCTCTCCCCCATCAATCTCTCACTCTCGCTCCCCCATCACTCTCATACTCTCTCTCCCCATCACCCTCACACTCTCTCTCACCCCTCACCTTCACTCTCTCTCTCCTCCATCACCCTCACACTCTCTCTCCCCCATCATCTCCACACTCTCTCTCCCCCCATCACCCTCACACTCTCTCTCCCCCAATTACAATCACACTCTCTCACCCCCATCACCCTCACACTCTCTCCCCCATCACCCTCACAGTCTCTCTCCCCCATTACCCTCACCCTCTCTCTCCCCCATCAGGCTCACACACTCTCTCTCCCCCAACACCCTCACAATCTCACTCCCCATCACTTTCACACTCTCTCACCCATCACCCTCACACTCTCTCTACCCTATCACCCTCACACTCTCCCTCCCCATCACCCTCACACACTCTCCCCCATAACCCTCACACTCTCTCCCCCAGCACCCTCACATTATCTCTCCCCATCACCCTCAAACTCTCTCCCCCATCACCCTCACACTCCCCATCACCCTCACACTCACTTTCCCCATCACCCTCACAGTATCTCTCCCCATCACCCTCACACTCTCTCTCCCCGATCATCCTCACACACTCTCTCCCCCATCAATCTCTCACTCTCGCTCCCCCATCACCCGCGTACTCTCTCACCCCATCACCCTCACACTCTCGCTCCCCCCTCACCTTCACTCTCTCTCTCCCTCATCACCCTCACACTCTCTCTCCCCCATCACCCTCACACTCTCTCACCCCCATTACAATCACACTCTCTCACCCCCATCACTCTCACACTCTCTCACCCCCCATCACCATCAAACTCACTCTCCCCCCATCACCCTCAAACTCCCTCTCCCCCATCACCCTCATGCTGTCCCGGACCCCATCACGCTCACACACTCTCCCCCCATCACCTTCACACTCTCTCTCCCCCCATCACCCTCACACACTCTCTCCCCCCATCACCCTCACACTCTCTCTCCCCCCATCACCCTCACACTGTCTCCCCCATCACCTTCACACTCTCTCCCCCATCACCCTCACACTCTCTCTCCCCCCATCAACCTCACACTCTCCCTCCCCCATCTCCCTAACACTCTCTCTCTCCCCATCACCCTCACACTGTCTCTCCCCCCATCACAATCACACTATCTCTCCCCTATCACCCTCACAGTCTCTCGCCCCCATCACTCTCACACTCTCCCTCCCCCATCAACCTCACACTCTCTCACCTCCCATCACCCTCAAACTCCCTCTCCCCCATCACCCTCATGCTGTTCCGCACCCCATCACCCTCACACACTTTCCGCCCACCACCTTCACACTCTCTCTCTCCCCATCATCCTCACACTCTCTCTCCAGCCATCACCCTCACACTCTCTCCCCCATCACCTTCACAAGCTTCCTCATCCCATCACCATCACAGTCTCTCCCCCCATCACCTTCACACTCTCTCCCCCATCAACCTCACACTCTCCCTCCCCCATCATCCTCACTTTCTCTCTCCCCCATCACCATCACATTCTCTCTCTCCCATCACCCTCACACTCTCACTCCCCCATCACCCTCGCACTCTCTCGCCCTCCATCATCTTCACACTCTCTCTCCCCCATCACCCTCACAAACTCTCACCCCCCATCACCCTCACACTCTCTCCACCATCACCATCGCACTGTGCCTCACCCCATCGCCCTCATGCTCTCTCTCCCCCATCACCCTAACACTCTCACCCCCCATCAGCTTTGCTCTCTCTCCCCCATCGCCCTCACACACTCTCCCCCATCACCCTCACACTCTCTCGACCGCAGCACCCTCACACACTCTCTCCCTCATCAACCTCACACTCTCCCTCCCCATCAACCTCACACTCGCTCTCACACATCATCCTCACACTCTCTCTCCTCCATCACCCTCACACTTTCTCCCCCATCACCCTCACACTCTCTGTCCCCAGCACCCTCACACTCTCTCTCGCCCCATCACCCTCATACTCTCTCCCCATCACCTTCATACTCTCTCGCCCCCATCACACTCACACTCTCTCTCCCCCATCACCCTCACAGTCTCTCTTCCCCATTACCCTCACACTCTCTCTCCCCCATTAGCCTCACACTATCTCGCCCCCCATCACCCTCACACTCTCCCCCAACTCTATCACACTCTCTCTTCCTCATCACCCTCACAAGCTCCCTCCCCCATTACCCTCACACTCTCTCTCCCCCATTACCCTCACACTCTCTCTCCCCCATCACCCTCACACTGTCTCTCTCTACATGACCCTCACACTCTCTCTCCCCATAACCTTCACACTCTCTCCCCAACACCCTCACACACTCACTCCCCCATCACCTTCACACTCTCTCTCGCCCCATCATCCTCACACTCTCTCTCCCCCAATCACCCTCACACTCTCTCTCCCCCCATCATCCTCACACACTCTCTCCCCCATCAATCTCTCACTCTCGCTCCCCCATCACCCTCATACTCTCTCTCCCCATCACCCTCACACTCTCTCTCACCCCTCACCTTCACTCTCTCTCTCCTCCATCACCCTCACACTCTCTCTCCCCCATCATCTCCACACTCTCTCTCCCCCCATCACCCTCACACTCTCTCTCCCCCAATTACAATCACACTCTCTCACCCCCATCACCCTCACACTCTCTCCCCCATCACCCCACGTTTTCCCTCCCCCATCACTCTCACACTCTCTCACCCCCATCACCATCAAACTCTCTCTCCCCCCATCACCCTCAAACTCCCTTTCCCCCATCACCCTCATGCTGTCCCAGACCCCATCACCCTCACACACTCTCCCCCCATCACCCTCACACTCTCTCTCTCCCCATCATCCTCACACACTCTCTCCCCCATCAATCTCTCACTCTCGCTCCCCCATCACTCTCATACTCTCTCTCCCCATCACCCTCACACTCTCTCTCACCCCTCACCTTCACTCTCTCTCTCCTCCATCACCCTCACACTCTCTCTCCCCCATCATCTCCACACTCTCTCTCCCCCCATCACCCTCACACTCTCTCTCCCCCAATTACAATCACACTCTCTCACCCCCATCACCCTCACACTCTCTCCCCCATCACCCTCACAGTCTCTCTCCCCCATTACCCTCACCCTCTCTCTCCCCCATCAGGCTCACACACTCTCTCTCCCCCAACACCCTCACAATCTCACTCCCCATCACTTTCACACTCTCTCACCCATCACCCTCACACTCTCTCTACCCTATCACCCTCACACTCTCCCTCCCCATCACCCTCACACACTCTCCCCCATAACCCTCACACTCTCTCCCCCAGCACCCTCACATTATCTCTCCCCATCACCCTCAAACTCTCTCCCCCATCACCCTCACACTCCCCATCACCCTCACACTCACTTTCCCCATCACCCTCACAGTATCTCTCCCCATCACCCTCACACTCTCTCTCCCCGATCATCCTCACACACTCTCTCCCCCATCAATCTCTCACTCTCGCTCCCCCATCACCCGCGTACTCTCTCACCCCATCACCCTCACACTCTCGCTCCCCCCTCACCTTCACTCTCTCTCTCCCTCATCACCCTCACACTCTCTCTCCCCCATCACCCTCACACTCTCTCACCCCCATTACAATCACACTCTCTCACCCCCATCACTCTCACACTCTCTCACCCCCCATCACCATCAAACTCACTCTCCCCCCATCACCCTCAAACTCCCTCTCCCCCATCACCCTCATGCTGTCCCGGACCCCATCACGCTCACACACTCTCCCCCCATCACCTTCACACTCTCTCTCCCCCCATCACCCTCACACACTCTCTCCCCCCATCACCCTCACACTCTCTCTCCCCCCATCACCCTCACACTGTCTCCCCCATCACCTTCACACTCTCTCCCCCATCACCCTCACACTCTCTCTCCCCCCATCAACCTCACACTCTCCCTCCCCCATCTCCCTAACACTCTCTCTCTCCCCATCACCCTCACACTGTCTCTCCCCCCATCACAATCACACTATCTCTCCCCTATCACCCTCACAGTCTCTCGCCCCCATCACTCTCACACTCTCCCTCCCCCATCAACCTCACACTCTCTCACCTCCCATCACCCTCAAACTCCCTCTCCCCCATCACCCTCATGCTGTTCCGCACCCCATCACCCTCACACACTTTCCGCCCACCACCTTCACACTCTCTCTCTCCCCATCATCCTCACACTCTCTCTCCAGCCATCACCCTCACACTCTCTCCCCCATCACCTTCACAAGCTTCCTCATCCCATCACCATCACAGTCTCTCCCCCCATCACCTTCACACTCTCTCCCCCATCAACCTCACACTCTCCCTCCCCCATCATCCTCACTTTCTCTCTCCCCCATCACCATCACATTCTCTCTCTCCCATCACCCTCACACTCTCACTCCCCCATCACCCTCGCACTCTCTCGCCCTCCATCATCTTCACACTCTCTCTCCCCCATCACCCTCACAAACTCTCACCCCCCATCACCCTCACACTCTCTCCACCATCACCATCGCACTGTGCCTCACCCCATCGCCCTCATGCTCTCTCTCCCCCATCACCCTAACACTCTCACCCCCCATCAGCTTTGCTCTCTCTCCCCCATCGCCCTCACACACTCTCCCCCATCACCCTCACACTCTCTCGACCGCAGCACCCTCACACACTCTCTCCCTCATCAACCTCACACTCTCCCTCCCCATCAACCTCACACTCGCTCTCACACATCACCCTCACACTCTCTCTCCTCCATCACCCTCACACTTTCTCCCCCATCACCCTCACACTCTCTGTCCCCAGCACCCTCACACTCTCTCTCGCCCCATCACACTCATACTCTCTCCCCATCACCTTCATACTCTCTCGCCCCCATCACACTCACACTCTCTCTCCCCCATCACCCTCACAGTCTCTCTTCCCCATTACCCTCACACTCTCTCTCCCCCATTAGCCTCACACTATCTCGCCCCCCATCACCCTCACACTCTCCCCCAACTCTATCACACTCTCTCTTCCTCATCACCCTCACAAGCTCCCTCCCCCATTACCCTCACACTCTCTCTCCCCCATTACCCTCACACTCTCTCTCCCCCATCACCCTCACACTGTCTCTCTCTACATGACCCTCACACTCTCTCTCCCCATAACCTTCACACTCTCTCCCCAACACCCTCACACACTCACTCCCCCATCACCTTCACACTCTCTCTCGCCCCATCATCCTCACACTCTCTCTCCCCCAATCACCCTCACACTCTCTCTCCCCCCATAACCCTCACACTCTCTCTCCCCCAATTACAATCACACTCTCTCACCCCCATCACCCTCACACTCTCTCCCCCCCATCAACCTCACACTGTCGCTCTCTCCAACACCCTCACGCGCTCTCTCCCCCATAACCTTCACACGCTCTTCCCAACACCCTCACACTCTCTCTCCCCCATCACCTTCACACTCTCTCTCTCCCACATCACCCTCACACTCTCTCTCCCTCATCAACCTCACACTCTCTCTCCCCCAGCACCCTCACACTCTCTCCCCATCACCCTCAAACTCTCTCACCCCCATCGCCCTCACACTCTCTCTCTCTCCATCATCCTCACACTCTCTCTCCCGCATAACCTTCAAACTCTCTCTCCCCATCACCCTCACACTCTCTCCCCCCATCACCTTCACACTCTCTCCCCCTTCGCTCTCACACTCTCTCTCCCACAATCACCCTCATACTCTCTCGGCCCATCATCCTCACACACTCACTCCCCCATCACCTTCACACTCTCTCTCGCCCCATCATCCTCACACTCTCTCTCCCCCAATCACCCTCACACTCTCTCTCCCCCCATCATCCTCACACACTCTCTCCCCCATCAATCTCTCACTCTCGCTCCCCCATCACCCTCATACTCTCTCTCCCCATCACCCTCACACTCTCTCTCACCCCTCACCTTCACTCTCTCTCTCCTCCATCACCCTCACACTCTCTCTCCCCCATCATCTCCACACTCTCTCTCCCCCCATCACCCTCACACTCTCTCTCCCCCAATTACAATCACACTCTCTCACCCCCATCACCCTCACACTCTCTCCCCCATCACCCCACGTTTTCCCTCCCCCATCACTCTCACACTCTCTCACCCCCCATCACCATCAAACTCTCTCTCCCCCCATCACCCTCAAACTCCCTTTCCCCCATCACCCTCATGCTGTCCCAGACCCCATCACCCTCACACACTCTCCCCCCATCACCCTCACACTCTCCCTCTCCCCATCATCCTCACACACTCTCTCCCCCATCAATCTCTCACTCTCGCTCCCCCATCACTCTCATACTCTCTCTCCCCATCACCCTCACACTCTCTCTCACCCCTCACCTTCACTCTCTCTCTCCTCCATCACCCTCACACTCTCTCTCCCCCATCATCTCCACACTCTCTCTCCCCCCATCACCCTCACACTCTCTCTCCCCCAATTACAATCACACTCTCTCACCCCCATCACCCTCACACTCTCTCCCCCCCATCAACCTCACACTGTCGCTCTCTCCAACACCCTCACGCTCTCTCTCCCCCATAACCTTCACACGCTCTTCCCAACACCCTCACACTCTCTCTCCCCCATCACCTTCACACTCTCTCTCTCCCACATCACCCTCACACTCTCTCTCCCTCATCAACCTCACACTCTCTCTCCCCCAGCACCCTCACACTCTCTCCCCATCACCCTCAAACTCTCTCACCCCCATCACCCTCACACTCTCTCTCTCTCCATCACCCTCACACTCTCTCTCCCACAATCACCCTCATACTCTCTCGGCCCATCATCCTCACACACTCTCTCCCCCATCACTTTCACACTCTCTCTCCCCCCATCACCATCAGACTCTCTCTCCCCCATCACCCTCCCACTCTCTCTCCACCCATCACAATCACACTCTCTCACCCCCATCACCCTCACACCCTCAGCCCCATCACCCTCACATTCTCCCTCCCCCATCACCCTCACACTCTCTCACACCCCATCACCCTCACACTCTCTCCTTCATCATCCGCACACACTCAGTCCCCCCATCACACTCACACTCTCTTCCCCGTCACCTTCACACTCTTCCTCCCCCCATCACCCATACACTCTCTCCCCCCATCACCTTCACACTCTCTCCCCCATCACCCTCACACTCTCTCTGCCCCCATCAACCTCACACTCACTCACCCCCATCAAGCTCACGTTCTCTCTCTCCCCATCACCCTCACACTCTCCCTCAACATCACCTTCACACTCTCTCGCACATCACACTCACACTCTCTCTACCCTATCACCCTCACACTCTCTCTCCCCCATCACCCTCACACTCAGTCTCCCCCAACACCCTCACACTCTCTCCCCCCATCACCTTCAAACTCTCTCCCCATCACCCTCACACTCTCTCTCCCCCATCACCCTCGCACTCTCTCTCCCGCATCACAATCACACTCTCTCACGCCAATCACTCTCACACTCTCTCCCCATCACCCTCACGTTCTCCCTCCACCCATCACCCTCACACTCTCTCACTCCCCATCACCCTCAAACCCTCTATCCCCCATCACCCTCACACACTCTCTTCCCCATCATCCTCAAACTCCCTCACCCATTCACCCTCACACTCTCTTGCCCCCATCACCCTCACACTCTCTCCCCATCACCCTCACAGTCTTTATCCCCCATTACCCTCACCCTCTCTCTCCCCCATTACCCTCACACTATCTCGCCCCCCATCACACTCACACTCTCTCCCCCCATCACCTTCACACTCTCTCCGCCATCACTCTCACACTCTCTCTCTCCCCATCATCCTCACACACTCTCTCCCCCATCATCCTCACACATTCTCTCTCCCCACATCACCCTCACACTCTCTCTCCCCCCATCATCCACACACTCTCTCTCCCCCATCAACCTCACACTCTCACACCCCCCATTACCCTCACACTCTCTCCCCCATCACCCTCATGCTCTCCCTCCCCCATCACCCTCACAATCTCTCTCCCCATCACTCTCAAACTCTCTCTCCCCCATCACCCTCACACTCTCCCTCCCCATCACCCTCACACTCTCTCTCACCCCTCACCTTCACTCTCTCTCTCCTCCATCACCCTCACACTCTCTCTCCCCCATCATCTCCACACTCTCTCTCCCCCCATCACCCTCACACTCTCTCTCCCCCAATTACAATCACACTCTCTCACCCCCATCACCCTCACACTCTCTCCCCCCCATCAACCTCACACTGTCGCTCTCTCCAACACCCTCACGCTCTCTCTCCCCCATAACCTTCACACGCTCTTCCCAACACCCTCACACTCTCTCTCCCCCATCACCTTCACACTCTCTCTCTCCCACATCACCCTCACACTCTCTCTCCCTCATCAACCTCACACTCTCTCTCCCCCAGCACCCTCACACTCTCTCCCCATCACCCTCAAACTCTCTCACCCCCATCACCCTCACACTCTCTCTCTCTCCATCATCCTCACACTCTCTCTCCCGCATAACCTTCAAACTCTCTCTCCCCATCACCCTCACACTCTCTCCCCCCATCACCTTCACACTCTCTCCCCCCTCGCCCTCACACTCTCTCTCCCACAATCACCCTCATACTCTCTCGGCCCATCATCCTCACACACTCACTCCCCCATCACCTTCACACTCTCTCTCGCCCCATCATCCTCACACTCTCTCTCCCCCAATCACCCTCACACTCTCTCTCCCCCCATCATCCTCACACACTCTCTCCCCCATCAATCTCTCACTCTCGCTCCCCCATCACCCTCATACTCTCTCTCCCCATCACCCTCACACTCTCTCTCACCCCTCACCTTCACTCTCTCTCTCCTCCATCACCCTCACACTCTCTCTCCCCCATCATCTCCACACTCTCTCTCCCCCCATCACCCTCACACTCTCTCTCCCCCAATTACAATCACACTCTCTCACCCCCATCACCCTCACACTCTCTCCCCCATCACCCCACGTTTTCCCTCCCCCATCACTCTCACACTCTCTCACCCCCCATCACCATCAAACTCTCTCTCCCCCCATCACCCTCAAACTCCCTTTCCCCCATCACCCTCATGCTGTCCCAGACCCCATCACCCTCACACACTCTCCCCCCATCACCCTCACACTCTCTCTCTCCCCATCATCCTCACACACTCTCTCCCCCATCAATCTCTCACTCTCGCTCCCCCATCACTCTCATACTCTCTCTCCCCATCACCCTCACACTCTCTCTCACCCCTCACCTTCACTCTCTCTCTCCTCCATCACCCTCACACTCTCTCTCCCCCATCATCTCCACACTCTCTCTCCCCCCATCACCCTCACACTCTCTCTCCCCCAATTACAATCACACTCTCTCACCCCCATCACCCTCACACTCTCTCCCCCCCATCAACCTCACACTGTCGCTCTCTCCAACACCCTCACGCTCTCTCTCCCCCATAACCTTCACACGCTCTTCCCAACACCCTCACACTCTCTCTCCCCCATCACCTTCACACTCTCTCTCTCCCACATCACCCTCACACTCTCTCTCCCTCATCAACCTCACACTCTCTCTCCCCCAGCACCCTCACACTCTCTCCCCATCACCCTCAAACTCTCTCACCCCCATCACCCTCACACTCTCTCTCTCTCCATCACCCTCACACTCTCTCTCCCACAATCACCCTCATACTCTCTCGGCCCATCATCCTCACACACTCTCTCCCCCATCACTTTCACACTCTCTCTCCCCCCATCACCATCAGACTCTCTCTCCCCCATCACCCTCCCACTCTCTCTCCACCCATCACAATCACACTCTCTCACCCCCATCACCCTCACACCCTCAGCCCCATCACCCTCACATTCTCCCTCCCCCATCACCCTCACACTCTCTCACACCCCATCACCCTCACACTCTCTCCTTCATCATCCGCACACACTCAGTCCCCCCATCACACTCACACTCTCTTCCCCATCACCTTCACACTCTCTCCCCCATCACCCATACACTCTCTCCCCCCATCACCTTCACACTCTCTCCCCCATCACCCTCACACTCTCTCTGCCCCCATCAACCTCACACTCACTCACCCCCATCAAGCTCACGTTCTCTCTCTCCCCATCACCCTCACACTCTCCCTCAACATCACCTTCACACTCTCTCGCACATCACACTCACACTCTCTCTACCCTATCACCCTCACACTCTCTCTCCCCCATCACCCTCACACTCACTCTCCCCCAACACCCTCACACTCTCTCCCCCCATCACCTTCAAACTCTCTCCCCATCACCCTCACACTCTCTCTCCCCCATCACCCTCGCACTCTCTCTCCCGCATCACAATCACACTCTCTCACGCCAATCACTCTCACACTCTCTCCCCATCACCCTCACGTTCTCCCTCCACCCATCACCCTCACACTCTCTCACTCCCCATCACCCTCAAACCCTCTATCCCCCATCACCCTCACACACTCTCTTCCCCATCATCCTCAAACTCCCTCACCCATTCACCCTCACACTCTCTTGCCCCCATCACCCTCACACTCTCTCCCCATCACCCTCACAGTCTTTATCCCCCATTACCCTCACCCTCTCTCTCCCCCATTACCCTCACACTATCTCGCCCCCCATCACACTCACACTCTCTCCCCCCATCACCTTCACACTCTCTCCGCCATCACTCTCACACTCTCTCTCTCCCCATCATCCTCACACACTCTCTCCCCCATCATCCTCACACATTCTCTCTCCCCACATCACCCTCACACTCTCTCTCCCCCCATCATCCACACACTCTCTCTCCCCCATCAACCTCACACTCTCACACCCCCCATTACCCTCACACTCTCTCCCCCATCACCCTCATGCTCTCCCTCCCCCATCACCCTCACAATCTCTCTCCCCATCACTCTCAAACTCTCTCTCCCCATCACCCTCACACTCTCCCTCCCCATCACCCTCACACTCTCTCTCACCCCTCACCTTCACTCTCTCTCTCCTCCATCACCCTCACACTCTCTCTCCCCCATCATCTCCACACTCTCTCTCCCCCCATCACCCTCACACTCTCTCTCCCCCAATTACAATCACACTCTCTCACCCCCATCACCCTCACACTCTCTCCCCCCCATCAACCTCACACTGTCGCTCTCTCCAACACCCTCACGCTCTCTCTCCCCCATAACCTTCACACGCTCTTCCCAACACCCTCACACTCTCTCTCCCCCATCACCTTCACAATCTCTCTCTCCCACATCACCCTCACACTCTCTCTCCCTCATCAACCTCACACTCTCTCTCCCCCAGCACCCTCACACTCTCTCCCCATCACCCTCAAACTCTCTCACCCCCATCACCCTCACACTCTCTCTCTCTCCATCATCCTCACACTCTCTCTCCCGCATAACCTTCAAACTCTCTCTCCCCATCACCCTCACACTCTCTCCCCCCATCACCTTCACACTCTCTCCCCCATCGCCCTCACACTCTCTCTCCCACAATCACCCTCATACTCTCTCGGCCCATCATCCTCACACACTCACTCCCCCATCACCTTCACACTCTCTCTCGCCCCATCATCCTCACACTCTCTCTCCCCCAATCACCCTCACACTCTCTCTCCCCCCATCATCCTCACACACTCTCTCCCCCATCAATCTCTCACTCTCGCTCCCCCATCACCCTCATACTCTCTCTCCCCATCACCCTCACACTCTCTCTCACCCCTCACCTTCACTCTCTCTCTCCTCCATCACCCTCACACTCTCTCTCCCCCATCATCTCCACACTCTCTCTCCCCCCATCACCCTCACACTCTCTCTCCCCCAATTACAATCACACTCTCTCACCCCCATCACCCTCACACTCTCTCCCCCATCACCCCACGTTTTCCCTCCCCCATCACTCTCACACTCTCTCACCCCCCATCACCATCAAACTCTCTCTCCCCCCATCACCCTCAAACTCCCTTTCCCCCATCACCCTCATGCTGTCCCAGACCCCATCACCCTCACACACTCTCCCCCCATCACCCTCACACTCTCTCTCTCCCCATCATCCTCACACACTCTCTCCCCCATCAATCTCTCACTCTCGCTCCCCCATCACTCTCATACTCTCTCTCCCCATCACCCTCACACTCTCTCTCACCCCTCACCTTCACTCTCTCTCTCCTCCATCACCCTCACACTCTCTCTCCCCCATCATCTCCACACTCTCTCTCCCCCCCATCACCCTCACACTCTCTCTCCCCCAATTACAATCACACTCTCTCACCCCCATCACCCTCACACTCTCTCCCCCCCATCAACCTCACACTGTCGCTCTCTCCAACACCCTCACGCTCTCTCTCCCCCATAACCTTCACACGCTCTTCCCAACACCCTCACACTCTCTCTCCCCCATCACCTTCACACTCTCTCTCTCCCACATCACCCTCACACTCTCTCTCCCTCATCAACCTCACACTCTCTCTCCCCCAGCACCCTCACACTCTCTCCCCATCACCCTCAAACTCTCTCACCCCCATCACCCTCACACTCTCTCTCTCTCCATCACCCTCACACTCTCTCTCCCACAATCACCCTCATACTCTCTCGGCCCATCATCCTCACACACTCTCTCCCCCATCACTTTCACACTCTCTCTCCCCCCATCACCATCAGACTCTCTCTCCCCCATCACCCTCCCACTCTCTCTCCACCCATCACAATCACACTCTCTCACCCCCATCACCCTCACACCCTCAGCCCCATCACCCTCACATTCTCCCTCCCCCATCACCCTCACACTCTCTCACACCCCATCACCCTCACACTCTCTCCTTCATCATCCGCACACACTCAGTCCCCCCATCACACTCACACTCTCTTCCCCATCACCTTCACACTCTTCCTCCCCCCATCACCCATACACTCTCTCCCCCCATCACCTTCACACTCTCTCCCCCATCACCCTCACACTCTCTCTGCCCCCATCAACCTCACACTCTCTCACCCCCATCACGCTCACGTTCTCTCTCTCCCCATCACCCTCACACTCTCCCTCAACATCACCTTCACACTCTCTCGCACATCACACTCACACTCTCTCTACCCTATCACCCTCACACTCTCTCTCCCCCATCACCCTCACACTCACTCTCCCCCAACACCCTCACACTCTCTCCCCCCATCACCTTCAAACTCTCTCCCCATCACCCTCACACTCACTCTCCCCCAACACCCTCACACTCTCTCCCCCCATCACCTTCAAACTCTCTCCCCATCTCCCTCACACTCTCTCTCCCCCATCACCCTCGCACTCTCTCTCCCCCATCACAATCACACTCTCTCACGCCAATCACTCTCACACTCTCTCCCCATCACCCTCACGTTCTCCCTCCACCCATCACCCTCACACTCTCTCACTCCCCATCACCCTCAAACCCTCTATCCCCCATCACCCTCACACACTCTCTTCCCCATCATCCTCAAACTCCCTCACCCATTCACCCTCACACTCTCTTGCCCCCATCACCCTCACACTCTCTCCCCATCACCCTCACAGTCTTTATCCCCCATTACCCTCACCCTCTCTCTCCCCCATTACCCTCACACTATCTCGCCCCCCATCACACTCACACTCTCTCCCCCCATCACCTTCACACTCTCTCCGCCATCACTCTCACACTCTCTCTCTCCCCATCATCCTCACACACTCTCTCCCCCATCATCCTCACACATTCTCTCTCCCCACATCACCCTCACACTCTCTCTCCCCCCATCATCCACACACTCTCTCTCCCCCATCAACCTCACACTCTCACACCCCCCATTACCCTCACACTCTCTCCCCCATCACCCTCATGCTCTCCCTCCCCCATCACCCTCACAATCTCTCTCCCCATCACTCTCAAACTCTCTCTCCCCCATCACCCTCACACTCTCCCTCCCCATCACCCTCAAACTCCCTCTCCCCCATCACCCTCACACTCTCTCTCCCCATCACCCTCAAACTCTCTCTCCCTCCATCACCCTCACACTCTCTCTCCCGCCATCATGCTCAAACTCTCTCTCCCCCTTCACCCTCACAATCAATCCCCCATCTGCTTCACAGTCTCTCCCCCATCACTCTCACACTCATTCCCCCATCACCCTCACACTCTCTCTCCCCCATCACCCTCACACTCTCTCTTGCCCATATCACCCTCACACTCTCTCCCCCCATCACCTTCATACTCTCTCCCCCATCACCATCACACTCTCTCTGCCCCATCACCCTCACACTCTCTCCGCTATCACCCTGACATTCTCTATCCCCCATCACCCTCACAATCTCTCTCCCTCACCCTCAGACTCTCTCTCCCCATCTCCATCACACTCTCTCTCACCCATCACACTCACACTCTCTCTCCCCCATTACCCTCACGCACTCTCTCCCCCATTAACCTCACACTCTCTCTCTCCCCATGACCCTCACACTCTCTCACCCCCATCACGCTCATGTTCTCTCTCTCCCCATCACCCTCACACTCTCCCTCAACATCACCTTCACACTCTCTCGCACATCACACTCACACTCTCTACCCTATCACCCTCACACTCTCTCTCCCCCATCACCCTCAGGCACTCTCCCTCCCCAACACCCTCACACACTCTCCCCCATAACCCGCACACTCTCTCTCCCCCAGCACCCTCACACTCTCTGTCCCCATCGCCCTCTCACTCTCACTCCCCCGTCAAACTCACACTCGCTCTCCCAATTCACCCTCAAACTCTCCCCCATCACCCTCACACTCCCCATCACCCGCACACTCACTCTACCCATCACCCTCACACTCTGTCTTGCCCCATCACCCTCACACTCTCTCCCCCATCACCTTCATACTCACTCGCCCATCACCCTCACACACGCTCTCCCACATCACCCTCAGACTCTCTCCCCCATCACCCTCACACTCTCTCTCCCCCATCACCCTCGCACTCTCTCTCCCCCCCATCACAATCACACTCTCTCACCCCCATCACTCTCACACTCTCTCCCCATCACCCTCACGTTCTCCCTCCACCCATCACCCTCACACTCTCACACCCCCATCACCCTCAAACCCTCTATCCCACCATCACCCTCACACACTCTCTTCCCCCATCATCCTCAAACTACCTCACCCATTCACCCTCACATTTTCTTGCCCCCATCACCCTCACACTCTCTCCCCCATCACCCTCACACTCTCTCACCCCCATTACAATCACACTCTCTCACCCCCATCACTCTCACACTCTCTCACCCCCCATCACCATCAAACTCACTCTCCCCCCATCACCCTCAAACTCCCTCTCCCCCATCACCCTCATGCTGTCCCGGACCCCATCACGCTCACACACTCTCCCCCCATCACCTTCACACTCTCTCTCCCCCCATCACCCTCACACACTCTCTCCCCCCATCACCCTCACACTCTCTCTCCCCCCATCACCCTCACACTGTCTCCCCCATCACCTTCACACTCTCTCCCCCATCACCCTCACACTCTCTCTCCCCCCATCAACCTCACACTCTCCCTCCCCCATCTCCCTAACACTCTCTCTCTCCCCATCACCCTCACACTGTCTCTCCCCCCATCACAATCACACTATCTCTCCCCTATCACCCTCACAGTCTCTCGCCCCATCACTCTCACACTCTCCCTCCCCCATCAACCTCACACTCTCTCACCTCCCATCACCCTCAAACTCCCTCTCCCCCATCACCCTCATGCTGTTCCGCACCCCATCACCCTCACACACTTTCCGCCCACCACCTTCACACTCTCTCACTCCCCATCATCCTCACACTCTCTCTCCAGCCATCACCCTCACACTCTCTCTCCCCATCATCCTCACACTCTCTCTCCAGCCATCACCCTCACACTCTCTCCCCCATCACCTTCACAAGCTTCCTCATCCCATCACCCTCACAGTCTCTCCCCCCATCACCTTCACACTCTCTCCCCCATCAACCTCACACTCTCTCGACCGCAGCACCCTCACACACTCTCTCCCCCATCAACCTCACACTCTCCCTCCCCATCAACCTCACACTCGCTCTCACACATCACCCTCACACTCTCCCCAATCAACCTCACACTCTCTCCCCCATCACCCTCACACTCTCTGTCCCCAGCACCCTCACACTCTCTCTCGCCCCATCACCTTCATACTCTCTCCCCATCACCTTCATACTCTCTCGCCCCCATCACACTCACACTCTCTCTCCCCCATCACCCTCACACTCTCTCTCCCCCATTAGCCTCACACTATCTCGCCCCCCATCACCCTCACACTCTCCCCCAACTCTATCACACTCTCTCTTCCTCATCACCCTCACAAGCTCCCTCCCCCATTACCCTCACACTCTCTCTCCCCCATTACCCTCACACTCTCTCTCCCCCATCACCCTCACACTGTCTCTCTCTACATGACCCTCACACTCTCTCTCCCCCATAACCTTCACACTCTCTCCCCAACAACCTCACACTCTCTCTCCCCCATCACCCTCACACACTCACTCCCCCATCACCTTCACACTCTCTCTCGCCCCATCATCCTCACACTCTCTCTCCCCCATCACCCTCAGACTCTCTCTCCCCCATCACCCTCTCACTCTCTCTACCCCCATCATCCTCACACGCTCTCTCCCCCATCAATCTCTCACTCTCGCTCCCCCATCACCCTCATACTCTCTCTCCCCATCACCCTCACACTCTCTCTCACCCCTCACCTTCACTCTCTCTCTCCCCCATCACCCTCACACTCTCTCTCCCCCATCATCTCCACACTCTCTCACCCCCATCACCCTCACACTCTCTCCCCCATCACCCCACGTTTTCCCTCCCCCATCACTCTCACACTCTCTCACCCCCCATCACCATCAAACTCTCTCTCCCCCCCATCACCCTCAAACTCCCTTTCCCCCATCACCCTCATGCTGTCCCAGACCCCATCACCCTCACACACTCTCCCCCCATCACCTTCACACTCTCTCTCTCCCCATCATCCTCACACTCTCTCTCCCCCCATCACCCTCACACTCTCTCTCCCCCATCAACCTCACACTGTCGCTCTCTCCAACACCCTCACGCTCTGTCTCCCCCAAAACCTTCACACGCTCTTCCCAACACCCTCGCACTCTCTCTCCCCCAGCACCCTCACACTCTCTCCCCATCACCCTCAAACTCTCTCACCCCAATCACCCTCACACTCTCTCTCTCTCCATCACCCTCACACTCTCTCTCCCGCATAACCTTCAAACTCTCTCTCCCCATCACCCTCACACTCTCTCCCCCCATCACCTTCACACTCTCTCCCCCATCGCCCTCACACTCTCTCTCCCACAATCACCCTCATACTCTCTCGGCCCATCATCCTCACACACTCTCTCCCCCATCACTTTCACACTCTCTCTCCCCCCATCACCATCAGACTCTCTCTCCCCCATCACCCTCCCACTCTCTCTCCACCCATCACAATCACACTCTCTCGCCCCCATCACCCTCACACCCTCACCCCCATCACCCTCACATTCTCCCTCCCCCATCACCCTCACACTCTCTCACACCCCATCACCCTCACACTCTCTCCTTCATCATCCTCATACACTCTGTCCCCCCATCACACTCACACTCTCTCCCCCCATCACCTTCACACTCTCTCCCCCATCACCCTCACACTCTCTCTGCCCCCATCAACCTCACACTCTCTCACCCCCATCACGCTCACGTTCTCTCTCTCCCCATCACCCTCACACTCTCCCTCAACATCACCTTCACACTCTCTCGCACATCACACTCACACTCTATCTACCCTATCACCCTCACACTCTCTCTCCCCCATCACCCTCACACTCACTCTCCCCCAACACCCTCACACTCTCTCCCCCCATCACCTTCAAACTCTCTCCCCATCACCCTCACACTCTCTCTCCCCCATCACCCTCGCACTCTCTCTCCCCCCATCACAATCACACTCTCTCACGCCAATCACTCTCACACTCTCTCCCCATCACCCTCACGTTCTCCCTCCACCCATCACCCTCACACTCTCTCACTCCCCATCACCCTCAAACCCACTATCCCCCCATCACCCTCACACACTCTCTTCCCCCATCATCCTCAAACTCCCTCACCCATTCACCCTCACACTCTCTTGCCCCCATCACCCTCACACTCTCTCCCCATCACCCTCACAGTCTTTATCCCCCATTACCCTCACCCTCTCTCTCCCCCATTACCCTCACACTATCTCGCCCCCCATCACACTCACACTCTCTCCCCCCATCACCTTCACACTCTCTCCGCCATCACTCTCACACTCTCTCTCTCCCCATCATCCTCACACACTCTCTCCCCCATCATCCTCACACATTCTCTCTCCCCACATCACCCTCACACTCTCTCTCCCCCCATCATCCACACACTCTCTCTCCCCCATCAACCTCACACTCTCACACCCCCCATTACCCTCACACTCTCTCCCCCATCACCCTCATGCTCTCCCTCCCCCATCACCCTCACACTCTCCCTCCCCATCACCCTCAAACTCCCTCACCCCATCACCCTCACACTCTCTCTCCCCATCACCCTCAAACTCTCTCTCCCTCCATCACCCTCACACTCTCTCTCCCACCATCATGCTCAAACTCTCTCTACCCCATCACCCTCACAATCACTCACCCATCTGCTTCACAGTCTCTCCCCCATCACCCTCACACTCTTTCCCCCATCACCCTCACACTCTCTCTCCCCCATCACCCTCACACTCTCTCTTGCCCATATCACCCTCACACTCTCTCTCCCCCATCACCCTCACACTCTCTCCGCTATCACCCTGACATTCTCTATCCCCCATCACCCTCACAATCTCTCTCCCTCACCCTCAGACTCTCTCTCCCCATCTCCATCACACCGTCTCTCACCCATCACACTCACACTCTCTCTCCCCCATTACCCTCACGCACTCTCTCTCTCATTAACCTCACACTCTCTCTCTCCCCATGACCCTCACACTCTCTCACCCCCATCACGCTCATGTTCTCTCTCTCCCCATCACCCTAACACTCTCCCTCAACATCACCTTCACACTCTCTCGCACATCACACTCACACTCTCTCTACCCTATCACCCTCACACTCTCTCACCCCCATCACCCTCAAACCCTCTATCCCACCATCACCCTCACACACTCTCTTCCCCCATCATCCTCAAACTACCTCACCCATTCACCCTCACACTTTCTTGCCCCCATCACCCTCACACTCTCTCCCCCATCACCCTCACAGTCTCTCTCCCCCATTACCCTCACCCTCTCTCTCCCCCATCAGGCTCACACTCTCTCTCTCCCCCAACACCCTCACACTCTCACTCCCCATCACTTTCACACTCTCTCACCCATCACCCTCACACTCTCTCTACCCTATCACCCTCACACTCTCTCTCCCCATCACCCTCACACACTCTCCCTCCCCATCACCCTCACACACTCTCCCCCATAACCCTCACACTCTCTCTCCCCCAGCACCCTCACATTATCTCTCCCCATCACCCTCAAACTCTCTCACCCATCACCCTCACACTCCCCATCACCCTCACACTCTCTCTCCCCATCACCCTCACACTCTCTCTACCCCGATCATCCTCACACACTCTCTCCCCCATCAATCTCTCACTCTCGCTCCCCCATCACCCACATACTCTCTCTCCCCATCACCCTCACACTCTCGCTCCCCCCTCACCTTCACTCTCTCTCTCCCTCATCACCCTCACACTCTCTCTCACCCATCAATCTCACACTCTCTCTCCCCCATCACCCTCACACTCTCGCTCCCCCCTCACCTTCACTCTCTCTCTCCCTCATCACCCTCACACTCTCTCTCCCCCATCATCTCCACACTCTCTCTCCCCCCATCACCCTCACACTCTCTCACCCCCATCACCCTCACACTCTCTCACCCCCCATCACCATCAAACTCACTCTCCCCCCATCACCCTCAAACTCCCTCTCCCCCATCACCCTCATGCTGTCCCGGACCGCATCACGCTCACACACTCTCCCCCATCACCTTCACACTCTCTCTCTCCCCATCATACTCACACTCTCTCTCCCCCCATCACCCCCACACTCTCTCTCCCCCCATCACCCTCACACTCTCTCCCCCATCACCTTCACACTCTCTCCCCCATCACCCTCACAATCTCTCTCCCCCCATCAACCTCACACTCTCCCTCACCCATCTCCCTAACACTCTCTCTCTCCCCATCACCCTCACACTCTCTCTCCCCATCATCCTCACACTGTCTCTCCCCCCATCACCCTCACACTCTCTCTCCCCCCATCACCCTCACACACTCTCTCACCCATCAATCTCACACTCTCTCTCCCCTATCACCCTCACAGTCTCTCGCCCCATCACTCTCACACTCTCACTCCCCCATCAACCTCACACTCTCTCACCTCCCATCACCCTCAAACTCCCTCTCCCCCATCACCCTCATGCTGTTCCGCACCCCATCACCCTCACACACTCTCCGCCCATCACCTTCACACTCTCTCTCTCCCCATCATCCTCACACTCTCTCTCCAGCCATCAGCCTCACACTCTCTTCCCCATCACCTTCACAAGCTTCCTCATCCCATCACACTCACACTCTCTCCCCCCATCACCTTCACACTCTCTCCCCCATCAACCTCACACTCTCCCTCCCCCATCATCCTCACTCTCTCTCTCCCCCATCACCATCACATTCTCTCTCACCCATCACCCTCACACTCTCACTCCCCCATCACCCTCGCACTCTCTCGCCCTCCATCATCTTCACACTCTCTCTCCCCCCATTACCCTCACACTCTCTCTCCCCCATCACCCTCACAAACTCTCACCCCCCATCACCCTCACACTCTCTCCACCATCACCATCGCGCTGTGCCTCACCCCATCGCCCTCATGCTCTCTCTCCCCCATCACCCTAACACTCTCACCCCCATCAGCTTTGCTCTCTCTCCCCCATCGCCCTCACACACTCTCCCCCATCACCCTCACACTCTCTCGACCGCAGCACCCTCATACACTCTCTCCCCCATCAACCTCACACTCTCCCTCCCCATCAACCTCAGACGCACTCTCACACATCACCCTCACACTCTCTCTCCTCCATCACTCTCACACTCTCTCCCCCATCACCCTCACACTCTCTGTCCCCAGCACCCTCACACTCTCTCTCGCCCCATCACCCTCATACTCTCTCTCCCCCATCACATTCACACTCTCTCTCTCCCATCACCCTCACCGTCTCTCTCCCCCATTACCCTCACACTCTCTCTCCCCCATTAGCCTCACACTATCTCGCCCCCATCACCCTCACACTCTCCCCCAACTCTATCACACTCTCTCTTCCTCATCACCCTCACAAGCTCCCTCCCTCATAACCCTCACACTCTCTCTCCCCCATTACCCTCACACTCTCTCTCCCCCATCACCCTCACACTGTCTCTCTCTACATGACCCTCACACTCTCTCTCCCCCATAACCTTCACACTCTCTCCCCAACCACATCACAATGTCTCTCCCTCATTACCCTCACACTCTCTCTCCCCCATCAACCTCACACTGTCGCTCTCTCCAACACCCTCACACTCTCTCTCCCCCATATCCTTCACACGCTCTTCCCAACAACCTCACACTCTCTCTCCCCCATCACCCTCACACACTCACTCCCCCATCACCCTCAGACTCTCTCTCCCCCATCACCCTCACACTCTCTCTCCCCCCATCATCCTCACACACTCTCTCCCCCATCAATCTCTCACTCTCGCTCCCCCATCACCCTCATACTCTCTCTCCCCATCACCCTCACACTCTCTCTCACCCCTCACCTTCACTCTCTCTCCCCATCACCCTCACACTCTCTCTCACCCCTCACCTTCACTCTCTCTCCCCCATCACCCTCACACTCTCTCTCCCCCATCACCCTCACACTCTCTCTCCCCCAATTACAATCACACTCTCTCACCCCCATCACCCTCACACTCTCTCCCCCATCACCCCACGTTTTCCCTCCCCCATCACCCTCACACTCTCTCCACCATTACCATCGCGCTGAGCCACACCCCATCGCCCTCATGCTCTCTCTCCCCCATCACCCTCACACACTCTCACCCCCATCAGCTTTACTCTCTCTCCCCCATCGCCCTCACACACTCTCCCCAATCAACCTCACACTCTCTCGACCGCAGCACCCTCACACACTCTCTCCCCCATCAACCTCACACTCTCTCTCCCCAGCACCCTCACACTCTCTCTCGCCCCATCACCCTCATACTCTCTCCCCATCACCTTCATACTCTCTCTCCCCATCACACTCACACTCTCTCTCCCCCATCACCCTCAAAGTCTCTCTCCCCCATTACCCTCACGCTCTCTCTCCCCCATTACCCTCACACTATCTCGCCCCCCATCACCCTCACACTCTCTCCCCCCATCACCTTCAAACTCTCTCCCCCATCACTCACACACTCTCTCTCTCCCCATCATCCTCACACACTCCCTCCCCCATGATCCTCACATACTCTCTCTCCCCCCATCACCCTCAAACTCTCCCACCCCCATCACCCTCACACTCTCTCTCCCTCCATCATCTTCATACTCTCTCACCCCATTCCCCTCAAACTCTCTCTCACCGCATCACCCTCACACTCTCTCACCCCCCATCACCCTCAAACTCTCTCTCCCCCATCACCCTCACACTCTCTCCCCCCATCAGCTTTACTCTCTCTCCCCAATCGCCCTCACACTCTCTCTCCCCAGCACCCTCACTCTCTCTTGGCCCATCACCCTCATACTCTCTCCCCCCATCACCTTCATACTCTCTCTCCCCATCGCCCTCACACACTCTCTTGCACACATCACCCTCACAATCTCACCCCCCATCACCTTCATACTCTCTCGCCCATCACCCTCACACTCTCTCTCCCCCACCACGCTCACACTCTCTCCCCCATCACCCTCACACTCTCTCTCCCCATCACGCTCACAGTCTTTCTCCCCCATTACCCTCACACCCTCTCTCCCCCATTACCCTCACACACTCTCCCCCCATCACCTTCACACTCTCTCCCCCATCATCCTCACACACTCTCTCTCCCCGCCATCACCCTCAAACTCCCTCTCCCCCATCACACTCACACTCTCTCTCCCCCATCACCCTCACACTCTCTCCGCCATCACCCTCACAATCTCACTCCCATCACCCTCAGACTCTCTCTCAAAATCTCCTTCACACTCTCTCTCACCCATCACACTCACACTCTCTCTCCCCCATTACCCTCACGCACTCTCTCCCCCATTAACGTCACACTCTCTCTCGCCCCATGATCCTCACACTCTCTCACCCCCATCACACTCACATACTCTCTCACCCCCATTCCCCTCACACTCTCTCTCTCCCCATCACCCTCACACACTCTCAGCCCCCATCACCCTCACACTCTCTCCACCATCACCATCACGCTGTGCCTCACCCCATCACCCTCACACTCTCTCTCCCCCAAAACTCTCAAACTCTCTCTCACCCCATCACCCTCACACTCTCTCTCCCCCATCACCCTCAAACTCTCTCTCCCCCATCACCCTCACACTCTCTCCCCCCATCAGCTTTACTCTCTCTCCCCAATCACCCTCACACTCTCTCTCCCCAGCACCCTCACTCTCTCTTGGCCCATCACCCTCATACTCTCTCCCCCCATCACCTTCATACTGTCTCTCCCCATCGCCCTCACACACTCTCTTGCCCACATCACCCTCACAATCTCACCCCCCATCACCTTCATACTCTCTCCCCCATCACCCTCACACTCTCTCTCCCCCATCACGCTCACAGTCTCTCTCCCCCATTACCCTCACACTCTCTCTCCCCCATCACCCTCACACTCTCTCTCCCCCATCACCCTCAAACTCTCTCTCCCTCCATCACCCTCACACTCTCTCTCCCTCCATCACGCTCAAACTCTCTCTCCCCCATCACCCTCACAATCACTCCCCCCATCTGCTTCACAGTCTCTCCCCCATCACTCTCACACTCTCTCCCCCATCACCCTCACACTCTCTCTCCCCCATCACCCTCACACTCTAACTTGCCCATATCACACTCACACTCTCTCTACCCTATCACCCTCACACTCTCTCTCCCCCATTACCCTCACGCACTCTCCCTCCCCATCACCCTCACACACTCTCCCCCATAACCCTCACACTCTCGCTCCCCCAGCACCCTCACACTCTCTCTCCCCATCACCCTCACACTCTCACTCCCCCGTCAAACTCACTCTTGCTCTCCCACATCACCCTCACACTCTCTCCCCCCATCACCCTCAAACTCTCTCCCCATCACCCTCACACTCCCCATCACCCTCACACTCACTCTACCCATCACCCTCACACTCTGTCTTGCCCCATCACCCTCACACTCTCTCCCCCATCACCCTCACACTCTCTCTCCCCCATCACCCTCACACTCTCTCTTGCCCATATCACCCTCACACTCTCTCCCCCCATCACCTTCATACTCTCTCCCCCATCACCATCACACTCTCTCTCCCCCATCACCCTCACACTCTCTCCGCTATCACCCTGACATTCTCTATCCCCCATCACCCTCACCATCTCTCTCCCTCACCCTCAGACTCTCTCTCCCCATCTCCATCACACCGTCTCTCACCCATCACACTCACACTCTCTCTCCCCCATTACCCTCACGCACTCTCTCCCTCATTAACCTCACACTCTCTCTCTCCCCATGACCCTCACACTCTCTCACCCCCATCACGCTCATGTTCTCTCTCTCCCCATCACCCTAACACTCTCCCTCAACATCACCTTCACACTCTCTCGCACATCACACTCACACTCTCTCTACCCTATCACCCTCACACTCTCTCTCCCCATCACCCTCACACACACTCTCCCCCAACACCCTCACACTCTCTCACCCCCATCACCCTCAAACCCTCTATCCCACCATCACCCTCACACACTCTCTTCCCCCATCATCCTCAAACTACCTCACCCATTCACCCTCACACTTTCTTGCCCCCATCACCCTCACACTCTCTCCCCCATCACCCTCACAGTCTCTCTCCCCCATTACCCTCACCCTCTCTCTCCCCCATCAGGCTCACACTCTCTCTCTCCCCCAACACCCTCACACTCTCACTCCCCATCACTTTCACACTCTCTCACCCATCACCCTCACACTCTCTCTACCCTATCACCCTCACACTCTCTCTCCCCATCACCCTCACACACTCTCCCTCCCCATCACCCTCACACACTCTCCCCCATAACCCTCACACTCTCTCTCCCCCAGCACCCTCACATTATCTCTCCCCATCACCCTCAAACTCTCTCACCCATCACCCTCACACTCCCCATCACCCTCACACTCACTCTCCCCATCACCCTCACAGTATCTCTCCCCATCACCCTCACACTCTCTCTACCCCGATCATCCTCACACACTCTCTCCCCCATCAATCTCTCACTCTCGCTCCCCCATCACCCACATACTCTCTCTCCCCATCACCCTCACACTCTCGCTCCCCCCTCACCTTCACTCTCTCTCTCCCTCATCACCCTCACACTCTCTCTCCCCCATCATCTCCACACTCTCTCTCCCCCCATCACCCTCACACTCTCTCACCCCCATCACCCTCACACTCTCTCACCCCCCATCACCATCAAACTCACACTCCCCCCATCACCCTCAAACTCCCTCTCCCCCATCACCCTCATGCTGTCCCGGACCGCATCACGCTCACACACTCTCCCCCATCACCTTCACACTCTCTCTCTCCCCATCAAACTCACACTCTCTCTCCCCCCATCACCCCCACACTCTCTCTCCCCCCATCACCCTCACACTCTCTCCCCCATCACCTTCACACTCTCTCCCCCATCACCCTCACAATCTCTCTCCCCCCATCAACCTCACACTCTCCCTCACCCATCTCCCTAACACTCTCTCTCTCCCCATCACCCTCACACTCTCTCTCCCCATCATCCTCACACTCTCTCTCCCCCCATCACCCTCACACACTCTCTCACCCATCAATCTCACACTCTCGCTCCCCCCTCACCTTCACTCTCTCTCTCCCTCATCACCCTCACACTCTCTCTCCCCCATCATCTCCACACTCTCTCTCCCCCCATCACCCTCACACTCTCTCACCCCCATCACCCTCACATTCTCTCACCCCCCATCACCATCAAACTCACTCTCCCCCCATCACCCTCAAACTCCCTCTCCCCCATCACCCTCATGCTGTCCCGGACCGCATCACGCTCACACACTCTCCCCCATCACCTTCACACTCTCTCTCTCCCCATCATACTCACACTCTCTCTCCCCCCATCACCCCCACACTCTCTCTCCCCCCATCACCCTCACACTCTCTCCCCCATCACCTTCACACTCTCTCCCCCATCACCCTCACAATCTCTCTCCCCCCATCAACCTCACACTCTCCCTCACCCATCTCCCTAACACTCTCTCTCTCCCCATCACCCTCACACTCTCTCTCCCCATCATCCTCACACTGTCTCTCCCCCCATCACCCTCACACTCTCTCTCCCCCCATCACCCTCACACACTCTCTCACCCATCAATCTCACACTCTCTCTCCCCTATCACCCTCACAGTCTCTCGCCCCATCACTCTCACACTCTCACTCCCCCATCAACCTCACACTCTCTCACCTCCCATCACCCTCAAACTCCCTCTCCCCCATCACCCTCATGCTGTTCCGCACCCCATCACCCTCACACACTCTCCGCCCATCACCTTCACACTCTCTCTCTCCCCATCATCCTCACACTCTCTCTCCAGCCATCAGCCTCACACTCTCTTCCCCATCACCTTCACAAGCTTCCTCATCCCATCACACTCACACTCTCTCCCCCCATCACCTTCACACTCTCTCCCCCATCAACCTCACACTCTCCCTCCCCCATCATCCTCACTCTCTCTCTCCCCCATCACCATCACATTCTCTCTCACCCATCACCCTCACACTCTCACTCCCCCATCACCCTCGCACTCTCTCGCCCTCCATCATCTTCACACTCTCTCTCCCCCCATTACCCTCACACTCTCTCTCCCCCATCACCCTCACAAACTCTCACCCCCCATCACCCTCACACTCTCTCCACCATCACCATCGCGCTGTGCCTCACCCCATCGCCCTCATGCTCTCTCTCCCCCATCACCCTAACACTCTCACCCCCATCAGCTTTGCTCTCTCTCCCCCATCGCCCTCACACACTCTCCCCCATCACCCTCACACTCTCTCGACCGCAGCACCCTCATACACTCTCTCCCCCATCAACCTCACACTCTCCCTCCCCATCAACCTCAGACGCACTCTCACACATCACCCTCACACTCTCTCTCCTCCATCACTCTCACACTCTCTCCCCCATCACCCTCACACTCTCTGTCCCCAGCACCCTCACACTCTCTCTCGCCCCATCACCCTCACCGTCTCTCTCCCCCATTACCCTCACACTCTCTCTCCCCCATTAGCCTCACACTATCTCGCCCCCATCACCCTCACACTCTCCCCCAACTCTATCACACTCTCTCTTCCTCATCACCCTCACAAGCTCCCTCCCTCATAACCCTCACACTCTCTCTCCCCCATTACCCTCACACTCTCTCTCCCCCATCACCCTCACACTGTCTCTCTCTACATGACCCTCACACTCTCTCTCCCCCATAACCTTCACACTCTCTCCCCAACCACATCACAATGTCTCTCCCTCATTACCCTCACACTCTCTCTCCCCCATCAACCTCACACTGTCGCTCTCTCCAACACCCTCACACTCTCTCTCCCCCATATCCTTCACACGCTCTTCCCAACAACCTCACACTCTCTCTCCCCCATCACCCTCACACACTCACTCCCCCATCACCCTCAGACTCTCTCTCCCCCATCACCCTCACACTCTCTCTCCCCCCATCATCCTCACACACTCTCTCCCCCATCAATCTCTCACTCTCGCTCCCCCATCACCCTCATACTCTCTCTCCCCATCACCCTCACACTCTCTCTCCCCCCATCATCCTCACACACTCTCTCCCCCATCAATCTCTCACTCTCGCTCCCCCATCACCCTCATACTCTCTCTCCCCATCACCCTCACACTCTCTCTCACCCCTCACCTTCACTCTCTCTCCCCATCACCCTCACACTCTCTCTCACCCCTCACCTTCACTCTCTCTCCCCCATCACCCTCACACTCTCTCTCCCCCATCACCCTCACACTCTCTCTCCCCCAATTACAATCACACTCTCTCACCCCCATCACCCTCACACTCTCTCCCCCATCACCCCACGTTTTCCCTCCCCCATCACCCTCACACTCTCTCCACCATTACCATCGCGCTGAGCCACACCCCATCGCCCTCATGCTCTCTCTCCCCCATCACCCTCACACACTCTCACCCCCATCAGCTTTACTCTCTCTCCCCCATCGCCCTCACACACTCTCCCCAATCAACCTCACACTCTCTCGACCGCAGCACCCTCACACACTCTCTCCCCCATCAACCTCACACTCTCTCTCCCCAGCACCCTCACACTCTCTCTCGCCCCATCACCCTCATACTCTCTCCCCATCACCTTCATACTCTCTCTCCCCCATCACACTCACACTCTCTCTCCCCCATCACCCTCAAAGTCTCTCTCCCCCATTACCCTCACGCTCTCTCTCCCCCATTACCCTCACACTATCTCGCCCCCCATCACCCTCACACTCTCTCCCCCCATCACCTTCAAACTCTCTCCCCCATCACTCACACACTCTCTCTCTCCCCATCATCCTCACACACTCCCTCCCCCATGATCCTCACATACTCTCTCTCCCCCCATCACCCTCAAACTCTCCCACCCCCATCACCCTCACACTCTCTCTCCCTCCATCATCTTCATACTCTCTCACCCCATTCCCCTCAAACTCTCTCTCACCGCATCACCCTCACACTCTCTCACCCCCCATCACCCTCAAACTCTCTCTCCCCCATCACCCTCACACTCTCTCCCCCCATCAGCTTTACTCTCTCTCCCCAATCGCCCTCACACTCTCTCTCCCCAGCACCCTCACTCTCTCTTGGCCCATCACCCTCATACTCTCTCCCCCCATCACCTTCATACTCTCTCTCCCCATCGCCCTCACACACTCTCTTGCACACATCACCCTCACAATCTCACCCCCCATCACCTTCATACTCTCTCGCCCATCACCCTCACACTCTCTCTCCCCCACCACGCTCACACTCTCTCCCCCATCACCCTCACACTCTCTCTCCCCATCACGCTCACAGTCTTTCTCCCCCATTACCCTCACACTCTCTCTCCCCCATTACCCTCACACACTCTCCCCCCATCACCTTCACACTCTCTCCCCCATCATCCTCACACACTCTCTCTCCCCGCCATCACCCTCAAACTCCCTCTCCCCCATCACACTCACACTCTCTCTCCCCCATCACCCTCACACTCTCTCCGCCATCACCCTCACAATCTCACTCCCATCACCCTCAGACTCTCTCTCAAAATCTCCTTCACACTCTCTCTCACCCATCACACTCACACTCTCTCTCCCCCATTACCCTCACGCACTCTCTCCCCCATTAACGTCACACTCTCTCTCGCCCCATGATCCTCACACTCTCTCACCCCCATCACACTCACATACTCTCTCACCCCCATTCCCCTCACACTCTCTCTCTCCCCATCACCCTCACACACTCTCAGCCCCCATCACCCTCACACTCTCTCCACCATCACCATCACGCTGTGCCTCACCCCATCACCCTCACACTCTCTCTCCACCAAAACTCTCAAACTCTCTCTCACCCCATCACCCTCACACTCTCTCTCCCCCATCACCCTCAAACTCTCTCTCCCCCATCACCCTCACACTCTCTCCCCCCATCAGCTTTACTCTCTCTCCCCAATCACCCTCACACTCTCTCTCCCCAGCACCCTCACTCTCTCTTGGCCCATCACCCTCATACTCTCTCCCCCCATCACCTTCATACTGTCTCTCCCCATCGCCCTCACACACTCTCTTGCCCACATCACCCTCACAATCTCACCCCCCATCACCTTCATACTCTCTCCCCCATCACCCTCACACTCTCTCTCCCCCATCACGCTCACAGTCTCTCTCCCCCATTACCCTCACACTCTCTCTCCCCCATCACCCTCACACTCTCTCTCCCCCATCACCCTCAAACTCTCTCTCCCTCCATCACCCTCACACTCTCTCTTCCTCCATCACGCTCAAACTCTCTCTCCCCCATCACCCTCACAATCACTCCCCCCATCTGCTTCACAGTCTCTCCCCCATCACTCTCACACTCTCTCCCCCATCACCCTCACACTCTCTCTCCCCCATCACCCTCACACTCTAACTTACCCATATCACACTCACACTCTCTCTACCCTATCACCCTCACACTCTCTCTCCCCCATTACCCTCACGCACTCTCCCTCCCCATCACCCTCACACACTCTCCCCCATAACCCTCACACTCTCGCTCCCCCAGCACCCTCACACTCTCTCTCCCCATCACCCTCACACTCTCACTCCCCCGTCAAACTCACTCTTGCTCTCCCACATCACCCTCACACTCTCTCTCCCCATCACCCTCAAACTCTCTCCCCATCACCCTCACACTCCCCATCACCCTCACACTCACTCTACCCATCACCCTCACACTCTGTCTTGCCCCATCACCCTCACACTCTCTCCCCCCATCACCTTCATACTCACTCGCCCATCACCCTCACACACGCTCTCCCACATCAACCTCAGACTCTCTCCCCCATCACCCTCAGTCTATCTCTCCCCATCACCCTCACACTCTCTCTCCCCCATCACCCTCACAATGTCTCTCTCATCACCCTCAGACTCTCTCTCTCCATCTCCTTCACACTCTCTCTCACCCATCACACTCACACTCTCTCTCCCCCATTGCCCTCACACACTCTCTCCCCCATTAACCTCACACTCTAACTCTCCCCATGACCCGCACACTCTCTCCCCCATCACGCTCACACTCTCTCTCTCCCCCAACACCCTCACACTCTCTCTCCCCAGCACCCTCACACTTTCTCTCCCCCGTCAAACTCACACTCGATCTCCCACATCACCCTCACACTCTCTCTCCCCATCACCCTCAAACTCTCTCCCCCATCACCCTCACACTCCCCATCACCCTCACACTCACTCTCCCCATCACCCTCACACTATCTCTCCCCATCACCCTCACACTCTCTCTCCCCATCACCCTCACACTCTCTCTCCCCATCACCCTCACACTCTCCCTCAACTCTATCACACTCTCTCTCCCTCATCACCCTCACAAGTCCTCTCCCCCATTACCATCACAGTCTCTCTCCCCCATTACCCTCACACTCTCTCTCTCCCATCACATCACACTGTCGCTCTCTCCATCACCCTCACACTCTCTCTCCCCCATCACCCTCACAAACTCTCCCCCCATCACCTTCACACTCTCTCTCTCCCCATCATCCTCACAGTCTCTCTCCCCCCATCACCTTCACACTTTCACTCCCCCCATCACCTTCACACTCTCTCTCCCCATCATCCCCACACTCTCTCTCCTCCCATCACCCTCACACACTCTCTCACCCATCACCCTCACACTCTCTCCCCCATCAACCTCGCACTCTCTCTCCCCCATCACTCTCACACTCTCTCTCCCCCCATCACCCTCACACTCTCTCTCCCCCATCAATCTCACACTCTCTCTCCCCTATCAACCTCACACTCTCTCGCCCCCATCACTCTCACACTCTCTCCCTCATCACCCTCACACTGTCTCTCCCCCATACCCTCACACTCTCTCTTGCCCATATCACCCTCACACTCTCTCCCCCCATCACCTTCATACTCTCTCCCCCATCACCCTCACACTCTCTCTCCCCCATTACCATCACACTCTCTCCACCATCACCCTGACATTCTCTCTCCCAAATAACCCTCACAATCTCACTCCCATCACACTCACACTCTCTCTCCCCCATTAACGTCACACTCTCTCTCTCCCCATGACCCTCACACTCTCTCACCCCCATCACGCTCACATTCTCTCTCTCCCCCATCACCCTCACAATCTCCCTCCCCATCACCTTCACACTCTCTCGCACATCACACTCACACTCTCTCTACCCTATCACCCTCACACTCTCTCTCCCCCATCACCCTCACGCACTCTCCCTCCCCATCACCCTCACACACTCTCCCCCATAAGCCTCACACTCTCGCTCCCGCAGCACCCTCACACTCTCTCTCCCCATCACCCTCAAACTCTCTCCCCATCACCCTCACACTCCCCATCACCCTCACACTCACTCTACCCATCACCCTCACACTCTGTCTTGCCCCATCACCCTCACACTCTCTCCCCCATCACCTTCATACTCACTCGCCCATCACCCTCACACACGCTCTCCCACATCAACCTCAGACTCTCTCCCCCATCACCCTCACACTATCTCTCCCCATCACCCTCACACTCTCTCTCCCCCATCACCCTCACAATGTCTCTCTCATCACCCTCAGACTCTCTCTCCCCATCTCCTTCACACTCTCTCTCACCAATCACACTCACACTCTCTCTCCCCATTACCCTCACACACTCTCTCCCCCATTAACCTCACACTCTCACTCTCCCCATGACCCGCACACTCTCTCTCCCCCATCACGCTCACACTCTCTCTCTCTCCCCAACACCCTCACACTCTCCCTCCCCATCACTTTCACACTCTCTCGCCCATCACCCTCACACTCTCTCTACCCTATCACCCTCACACTCTCTCTCCCCATCACCCTCACACACTCTCCCTCCCCATTACCCTCACACACTCTCCCCCATAACCCTCACACTCTCTCTCCCCAGCACCCTCACACTCTCTCTCCCCATCACCCTCACACTTTCTCTCCACCGTCAAACTCACACTCGCTCTCCCACATCACCCTCACACTCTCTCTCCCCATCACCCTCAAACTCTCTCCCTCATCACCCACACACTCCCCATCACCCTCACACTCACTCTCCCCATCACCCTCACACTATCTCTCCCCATCACCCTCACACTCTCTCTCCCCATCACCCTCACACTCTCTCTCCCCCATCACCCTCACACTCTCCCCCAACTCTATCACACTCTCTCTGCCTCATCACCCTCACAAGCTCTCTCCCCCATTACCCTCACAATCTCTCTCCCCCATTACCCTCACACTCTCTCTCCCCGATCACCCTCACACTGTCTCTCTCTCCATGACCCTCACACTCTCTCTCACCCATAACCTTCACACTCTCTCCCCAACAGCCTCACACTCTCTCTCCCCCATCGCCCTCACACTCTCTCTCCCCCATCACCATCACAGTGTCACTCTCTCCATCACCCTCACACTCTCTCTCCCCCATCACCCTCACACACTCACTCCCCTATCACCCTCACACTCTCTCTCACCACTCACCTTCACTCTCTCTCTCCCCCATCACCCTCACACTCTCTCTCCCCCATCATCTCCACACTCTCTCTCGCCCCATCATCCTCACACTCTCTCTCCCCCATCATCCTCACACACTCTCTCCCCCATCAATCTCTCACTCTCGCTCCCCCATCACCCTCACACTCTCTCTCCCCATCACCCTCACACTGTCTCTCACCACTCACCTTCACTCTCTCTCTCCCCCGTCACCCTCACACTCTCTCTCCCCCATCATCTCCACACTCTCTCTCTCCCCCCATCACCCTCACACTCTCTCTCCCCCCATTACAATCACACTCTCTCACTCCCATCACCCTCACACTCTCTCCCGCATCACCCCACGTTCTCCCACCCCCATCACTCTCACACTCTGTCACCCCCCATCACCATCAAACTCTCTCTCCCCCCATCACCCTCAAACTCCCTCTCCCCCATCACCCTCATGCTGTCCCGGACCCCATCACCCTCACACACTCTCCCCCCCATCACCTTCACACTCTCTCTCTCCCCATCATACTCACACTCTCTCTCCCCCCATCACCGTCACACTTTCTCTCCCCCATCACCCTCACACTCTCTCCCCCCATCACCTTCACACTCTCTCCCCATCACTCTCACTCTCTCTCCCCCCATCAACCTCACACTCTCCCTCCCCCATCTCCCTAACACTCTCTCTGCCCCCATCACCCTCACACTCTCTCTCCCCATCATCCCCACACTCTCTCTCCTCCCATCACCCTCACACACTCTCTCACCCAGCACCCTCACACTCTCTCCCCCATCAACCTCGCACTCTCTCTCCCCCATCACTCTCACACTCTCTCTCCCTCATCACCCTCACACTCTCTCTCCCCCATCAATCTCACACTCTCTATCCCCTATCACCCTCACACTCTCTCGCCCCCTTCACCCTCACACTCTCTCTTCCCCATCACTCTCACACTTTCCCTCCCCCATCAACCTCACACTCTCTCACCTCCCATCACCCTCAAACTCCCTCTCCCCCATCACCCTCATGCTGTTCCGCACCCCATCACCCTCACACACTCTCCGCCCATCACCTTCACACTCTCTCTCTCCCCATCATCCTCACACTCTCTCTCCCCCCATCACCCTCACACTCTCTCCCCATCACCTTCACAAGCTTCCTCCCCCCATCACCCTCACACTCTCTCTCCCCCATCAATCTCAAACTCTCCCTCCCCCATCACCATCACATTCTCTCTCCCCCATCACCCTCACATTCTCTATCCCCCATCACCCTCGCACTCTCTCGCCCTCCATCATCTTCACACTCTCTCCCCCCATCACCTTCACACTCTCTCCCCCATCAACCTCACACTCTCCCTCCCCCATCATCCTCACTCTCTCTCTCCCCCATCAACCTCAAACTCTCCCTCCCCCATCACCATCACATTCTCTCTCCCCCATCACCCTCACACTCTCTATCCCCATCACCCTCGCACTCTCTCGCCCTCCATCATCTTCACACTCTCTCTCCCCCATCACCCTCACACACTCTCCCTCCCCATCAGCCTCACACACTCTCCCCCATAACCCTCACACTTTCACTCCCCCGTCAAACTCACACTCGCTCTCCCACATCACCCTCACACTCTCTCTCCCCATCACCCTCAAACTCTCTCCCCCATCACCCTCACACTCACTCTCCCCATCACCCTCACACTATCTCTCCCCATCACCCTCACACTCTCTCTCCCTCATCACCCTCACAAGCTCTCTCCCCCATTACCCTCACACTCTCTCTCCCCATTACCCTCACACTCTCTCTCCCCCATCACCCTCACACTGTCTCTATCTCCATCACCCTCACACTCTCTCTCCCCCATAACCTTCACACTCTCTCCCCAACACTCTCACACTCTCTCTCCCCATCACCCTCACACACTCACTCCCCCATCACCTTCACACTCTCTCTCGCCCCATCACCCTCACACTCTCTCTCCCCCATTACCCTCACACTCTCTCTCCCCAAATCATCCTCACACACTCTCTCCACCCTCACCACTCTCTCTCTCCCCCATCACCCTCACTATCTCTCTCCCCCATCATCTCCACACTCTCTCTCCCCCCATCACCCTCACACTCTCTCTCCCCCCTTTACAATCACACTCTCTCACCCCCATCACCCTCACATTCTCTCCCCCATCACCCTCACACTCTCTCTTGCCCACATCACCCTCACACTCTCTCTCCCGCCATCAAGATCAAACTCTCTCTCCCCCATCACCCTCACAATCTCTTCCCCAATCTGTATCACTGTCTCTCCCCCATCAACCTCACACACTCACCCCCATCACTCTGACACTTTCTCTCCACCAGCAACTTCACAATCTCTCTCCCCCATCACCCTCACACTCTCTCTCCCCCATCAACATTACAGTCTCTCTCCCCCATCACCCTCACACTCTCTCTCCCCCATCACCTTCACACTCTCTCTCCCCCATCACCCTCACACTCTCTCTTGCGCACATCACCCTCACACTCTCTCCCCCATCACCCTCACACTCTCACCCCCCATCACCTTCATACTCTCTCCCCCATCACCCTGACACTCTCTCTCCCACATCACCCTCACACACTCTCCCCCCATCACACTCACAATATTTCTCCCCATCACCCTCACATTCACTCTCCCCCATCACCCTCACAATCTCTCTCCCATCACCCTCAGACTCTCTCTCCCTCAATCATCTTCATACTCTCTCACCCCCATTCCCCTCACACTCTCTCTCTCCCCATCACCCTCACACACTCTCAACCCCCATCACCCTCACACTCTCTCCACCATCAACATCACGCTGTGCCTCATCACATCACCCTCACACTCTCTCTCCCCCCATCACCCTCAAACTCTCTCTCTCCCATCACCCTCACACTCTCTCCCCACATCAGCTTTACTCTCTCTCCCCAATCGCCCTCACACTCTCTCTCTACAGCACCCTCACTCTCTCTTGGACCATCACCCTCATACTCTCTCCCCCCATCACCTTCATACTCTCTCTCCCCATCGCCCTCACACTCTCTCTTGCCCACATCACCCTCACAATCTCACCCCCATCACCTTCATACTCTCTCCCCCATCACCCTCACACTCTCTCTCCCCCATCACACTCACACTCTCTCCCCCATCACCCTCACACTCTCTCTCCCCCATTACCCTCACACTCTCTCTCCCCCATTACCCTCACACTATCTCACCCCCCATCACCCTCACAGTCTCTCCCCCCATCACCTTCACACTCTCTCCCCCATCATCCTCACACACTCTCTCTGCCCGCCATCACCCTCAAACTCCCTCACCCCCATCACCCTCACACTCTCTCTCCCCCATCACCCTCAAACTCTCTCTCCCTCCATTACCCTCACACTGTCTCTCCCTCCATCACGCTCAAACTCTCTCTCCCCCATCACCCTCACAATCACTCCCCCCATCACCCTCACACTCTCTCTTGCCCATATCACACTCACACTCTCTCTACCCTATCACCCTCACACTCTCTCTCCCCCATCACCCTCACGCACTCTCCCTCCCCATCACCCTCACACACTCTCCCCCATAACCCTCACATTCTCGCTCCCCCAGCACCCTCACACTCTCTCTCCCCATCACCCTCAAACTCTCTCCCCATCACCCTCACACTCACTCTACCCATCACCCTCACACTCTGTCTTGCCCCATCACCCTCACACTCTCTCCCCCATCACCTTCAAACTCACTCGCCCATCACCCTCACACACGCTCTCCCACATCAACCTCAGACTCTCTCCCCCATCACCCTCACACTATCTCTCCCCATCACCCTCACACTCTCTTTCCCCCATCACCCTCACAATGTCTCTCTCATCACCCTCACACTCTCTCTCCCCATCTCCTTCCCACTCTCTCTCACCAATCACACTCACACTCTCTCTCCCCCATTACCCTCACACACTCTCTCCCCCATTAACCTCACACTCTCACTCCCCCCATGACCTGCACACTCTCTCTCCCCCATCATGCTCACATTCTCTCTCTCAACCAACACCCTCACACTCTCCCTCCCCATCACTTTCACAATCTCTCGCCCATCACCCTCACACTCTCTCTACCCTATCACCCTCACACTCTCTCTCCCCATCACCCTCACAGACTCTCCCTCCCCATCACCCTCACACACTCTCCCCCATAACCCTCACACTCCCTCTCCCCAGCACCCTCACACTCTCTCTCCCCATCACCCTCACACTTTCTCTCCCCCGTCAAACTCACACTCGCTCTCCCACATCACCCTCACACTCTCTCTCCCCATCACCCTCAATCTCTCTCCCCCATCACCCTCACACTCCCCATCACCCTCACACTCACTCTTCCCATCACCCTCACACTATCTCTCCCCATCACCCTCACACTCTCTCTCCCCATCACCCTCACACTCTCTCTCCCCCTCACCCTAACACTCTCCCCCAACTCTATCACACTCTCTCTCCCTCATCACCCTCACAAGCTCTCTCCCCCATTACCCTCACACTCTCTCTCCCCGATCACCCTCACACTGTCTCTCTCTCCATGACCCTCACACTCTCTCTCACCCATAACCTTCACACTCTCTCCCCAACACCCTCACACTCTCTCTCCCCCATTACCCTCACACTCTCTCTCCCCCATCACCACCACACTGTCGCTCTCTCCATCACCCTCACACTCTCTCTCCCCCATCACCCTCACACACTCACTCCCCCATCACCTTCACACTCTCTCTCGCCCCATCATCCTCACACTCTCTCTCCCCCATCACCCTCAGACTCTCTCTCCCCAATCACCCTCACACTCTCTCTCCCCCCATCATCCTCACACACTCTCTCCCCCATCAATCTCTCACTCTCGCTCCCCCATCACCCTCACACTCTCTCTCCCCATCACCCTCACACTCTCTCTCACCACTCACCTTCACTCTCTCTCTCCCCCATCACCCTCACACTCTCTCTCCCCCATCATCTCCACACTCTCTCTCAACTCTATCACACTCTCTCTCCCTCATCACCCTCACAAGTCCTCTCCCCCATTACCATCACAGTCTCTCTCCCCCATTACCCTCACACTCTCTCTCTCCCATCACATCACACTGTCGCTCTCTGCATCACCCTCACACTCTCTCTCCCCCATCACCCTCACACACTCACTCCCACATCACCTTTACAATCTCTCTCCCCCCATCATCCTCACACACTCTCTCCCCATCAATCTCTCACTCTCGCTCCACCATCACCCTCATACTCTCTCTCCCCATCACCCTCACACTCTCTCTCACCCCTCACCTTCACTCTCTCTCTCCCCCATCACCCTCACACTCTCTCTCCCCCATCATCTCCACACTCTCTCTCCCCCCATCACCCTCACACTCTCTCTCCCCCCATTACAATCACACTCTCTCACCCCCATCACCCTCACACTCTCTCCCCCATCACCCCACGGACTCCCTCCCCCATCACTCTCACACTCTGTCACCCCCCATCACCATCAAACTCTCTCTCCCCCCATCACCCTCAAACTTCCTCTCCCCCATCACCCTCATGCTGTCCCGGACCCCATCACCCTCACAAACTCTCCCCCCATCACCTTCACACTCTCTCTCTCCCCATCATCCTCACAGTCTCTCTCCCCCCATCACCTTCACACTTTCACTCCCCTCATCACCTTCACACTCTCTCTCCCCATCATCCCCACACTCTCTCTCCTCCCATCACCCTCACACACTCTCTCACCCATCACCCTCACTCTCTCTCCCCCATCACTCTCACACTCTCTCTCCCCCCATCACCCTCACACTCTCTCTCCCCCATCAATCTCACACTCTCTCTCCCCTATCAACCTCACACTCTCTCCCCCATCAACCTTGCACTCTCTCTCCCCCATCACTCTCACACTCTCTCTCCCCCCATCACCCTCACACTCTCTCTCCCCCATCACCCTCACACACTCTCTCACCCATCACCCTCACACTCTCTCCCCCATCAACCTCGCACTCTCTCTCCCCCATCACTCTCACACTCTCTCTCCCCCCATCACCCTCACACTCTCTCTCCCCCATCAATCTCACACTCTCTCTCCCCTATCAACCTCACACTCTCTCGCCCCCATCACTCTCACACTCTCTCCCTCATCACCCTCACACTGTCTCTCCCCCATCACCCTCACACTCTCTCTTGCCCATATCACCCTCACACTCTCTCCCCCCATCACCTTCATACTCTCTCCCCCATCACCCTCACACTCTCTCTCCCCCATTACCCTCACACTCTCTCCGCCATCACCCTGACATTCTCTCTCCCCAATCACCCTCACAATCTCACTCCCATCACACTCACACTCTCTCTCCCCCATTACACTCACGCACTCTCTCCCCCATTAACGTCACACTCTCTCTCTCCCCATGACCCTCACACTCTCTCACCCCCATCACCTTCACACTCTCTCGCACATCACACTCACACTCTCTCTACACTATCACCCTCACACTCTCTCTCCCCCATCACCCTCACGCACTCTCCCTCCCCATCACCCTCACACACTCTCCCCCATAAGCCTCACACTCTCGCTCCCGCAGCACCCTCACACTCTCTCTCCCCATCACCCTCAAACTCTCTCCCCATCACCCTCACACTCCCCATCACCCTCACACTCACTCTACCCATCACCCTCACACTCTGTCTTGCCCCATCACCCTCACACTCTCTCCCCCATCACCTTCATACTCACTCGCCCATCACCCTCACACACGCTCTCCCACATCAACCTCAGACTCTCTCCCCCATCACCCTCACACTATCTCTCCCCATCACCCTCACACTCTCACTCCCCCATCACCCTCACAATGTCTCTCTCATCACCCTCAGACTCTCTCTCCCCATCTCCTTCACACTCTCTCTCACCAATCACACTCACACTCTCTCTCCCCATTACCCTCACACACTCTCTCCCCCATTAACCTCACACTCTCACTCTCCCCATGACCCGCACACTCTCTCCCCCAACACCCTCACACTCTCCCTCCCCATCACTTTCACACTCTCTCACCCATCACCCTCACACTCTCTCTACCCTATCACCCTCACACTCTCTCTCCCCAGCACCCTCACACTCTCTCTCCCCATCACCCTCACACTTTCTCTCCACCGTCAAACTCACACTCGCTCTCCCACATCACCCTCACACTCTCTCTCCCCATCACCCTCAAACTCTCTCCCTCATCACCCACACACTCCCCATCACCCTCACACTCACTCTCCCCATCACCCTCACACTATCTCTCCCCATCACCCTCACACTCTCTCTCCCCATCACCCTCACACTCTCTCTCCCCCATCACCCTCACACTCTCCCCCAACTCAATCACACTCTCTCTGCCTCATCACCCTCATAAGCTCTCTCCCCCATTACCCTCACACTCTCTCTCCCCCATTACCCTTACACTCTCTCTCCCCGATCACCCTCACAGTGTCACTCTCTCCATCACCCTCACACTCTCTCTCCCCCATCACCCTCACACACTCACTCCCCCATCACCTTCACACTCTCTCTCCCCCATCACCCTCAGACTCTCTCTCCCCCATCACCCTCACACTCTATCTCCCCCCATCATCCTCACACACTCTCTCCCCCATCAATCTCTCACTCTCGCTCCCCCATTACCCTCACACTCTCTCTCCCCATCACCCTCACACTCTCTCTCACCACTCACCTTCACTCTCTCTCTCCCCCATCACCCTCACACTCTCTCTCCCCCATCATCTCCACACTCTCTCTCTCCCCCCATCACCCTCACACTCTCTCTCCCCCCATTACAATCACACTCTCTCACTCCCATCACCCTCACACTCTCTCCCGCATCACCCCACATTCTCCCACCCCCATCACTCTCACACTCTGTCACCCCCCATAACCATCAAACTCTCTCTCCCCCCATCACCCTCAAACCCCCTCTCCCCCATCACCCTCATGCTGTCCCGGACCCCATCACCCTCACACACTCTCCCCCCATCACCTTCACACTCCCTCTCTCCCCATCATACTCACACTCTCTCTCCCCCCATCACCGTCACACTTTCTCTCCCCCCATCACCCTCACACTCTCTCCCCCCATCACCTTCACACTCTCTCCCCATCACTCTCACTCTCCCTCCCCCCATCAACCTCACACTCTCCCTCCCCCATCTCCCTAACACTCTCTCTGCCCCCATCACCCTCACACTCTCTCTCCCCATCATCCCCACACTCTCTCTCCTCCCATCACCCTCACACACTCTCTCACCCATCACCCTCACACTCTCTCCCCCATCAACCTCGCACTCTCTCTCCCCCATCACTCTCACACTCTCTCTCCCCCATCAATCTCACACTCTCTATCCCCTATCACCCTCACACTCTCTCGCCCCCTTCACCCTCACACTCTCTCTTCCCCATCACTCTCACACTTTCCCTCCCCCATCAACCTCACACTCTCTCACCTCCCGTCACCATCAAACTCCCTCTCCCCCATCACCCTCATGCTGTTCCGCACCCCATCACCCTCACACACTCTCCGCCCATCACCTTCACACTCTCTCTCTCCCCATCATCCTCACACTCTCTCTCAACCCATCACCCTCACACTCTCTCCCCATCACCTTCACAAGCTTCCTCCCCCCATCACCCTCACACTCTCTCCCCCCATCACCTTCACACTCTCTCCCCCATCAACCTCACACTCTCCCTCCCCCATCATCCTCACTCTCTCTCTCCCCCATCAACCTCAAACTCTCCCTCCCCCATCACCATCACATTCTCTCTCCCCCATCACCCTCACACTCTCTATCCCCCATCACCCTCGCACTCTCTCGCCCTCCATCATCTTCACACTCTCTCTCCCCCATCACCCTCACACACTCTCCCTCCCCATCAGCCTCACACACTCTCCCCCATAACCCTCACACTTTCACTCCCCCGTCAAACTCACACTCGCTCTCCCACATCACCCTCACACTCTCTCTCCCCATCACCCTCAAACTCTCTCCCCCATCACCCTCACACTCACTCTCCCCATCACCCTCACACTATCTCTCCCCATCACCCTCACACTCTCTCTCCCTCATCACCCTCACAAGCTCTCTCCCCCATTACCCTCACACTCTCTCTCCCCATTACCCTCACACTCTCTCTCCCCCATCACACTCACACTGTCTCTATCTCCATCACCCTCACACTCTCTCTCCCCCATAACCTTCACACTCTCTCCCCAACACTCTCACACTCTCTCTCCCCCATCACCCTCACACACTCACTCCCCCATCACCTTCACACTCTCTCTCGCCCCATCACCCTCACACTCTCTCTCCCCCATTACCCTCACACTCTCTCTCCCCAAATCATCCTCACACACTCTCTCCACCCTCACCACTCTCTCTCTCCCCCATCACCCTCACTATCTCTCTCCCCCATCATCTCCACACTCTCTCTCCCCCCATCACCCTCACACTCTCTCTCCCCCCTTTACAATCACACTCTCTCACCCCCATCACCCTCACATTCTCTCCCCCATCACCCTCACACTCTCTCTTGCCAACATCACCCTCACACTCTCTCTCCCGCCATCAAGCTCAAACTCTCTCTCCCCCATCACCCTCACAATCTCTTCCCCAATCTGTATCACTGTCTCTCCCCCATCAACCTCACACACTCTCCCCCATCACTCTGACACTTTCTCTCCACCAGCAACTTCACAATCTCTCTCCCCCATCACCCTCACACTCTCTCTCCCCCATCAACCTTACAGTCTCTCTCCCCCATCACCCTCACACTCTCTCTCCCCCATCACCCTCACACTCTCTCCCCCATCACCCTCACACTCTCACCCCCCATCACCTTCATACTCTCGCCCCCATCACCCTGACACTCTCTCTCCCACATCACCCTCACACACTCTCCCCCCATCACACTCACAATATTTCTCCCCATCACCCTCACATTCTCTCTCCCCCATCACCCTCACAATCTCTCTCCCATCACCCTCAGACTCTCTCTCCCTCCATCATCTTCATACTCTCTCACCCCCATTCCCCTCACACTCTCTCTCTCCCCATCACCCTCACACACTCTCACCCCCCATCACCCTCACACTCTCTCCACCATCAACATCACGCTGTGCCTCACCACATCACCCTCACACTCTCTCTCCCCCCATCACCCTCAAACTCTCTCTCTCCCATCACCCTCACACTCTCTCCCCACATCAGCTTTACTCTCTCTCCCCAATCGCCCTCACACTCTCTCTCTCCAGCACCCTCACTCTCTCTTGGACCATCACCCTCATACTCTCTCCCCCCATCACCTTCATACTCTCTCTCCCCATCGCCCTCACACTCTCTCTTGCCCACATCACCCTCACAATCTCACCCCCAATCACCTTCATACTCTCTCCACCATCACCCTCACACTCTCTCTCCCCCATCACGCTCACACTCTCTCCCCCATCACCCTCACACTCTCTCTCCCCCATTACCCTCACACTCTCCCTCCCCCATTACCCTCACACTATCTCACCCCCCATCACCCTCACAGTCTCTCCCCCCATCACCTTCACACTCTCTCCCCCATCATCCTCACACACTCTCTCTGCCCACCATCACCCTCAAACTCCCTCTCCCCCATCACCCTCACACTCTCTCTCCCCCATCACCCTCAAACTCTCTCTCCCTCCATCACCCTCACACTGTCTCTCCCTCCATCATGCTCAAACTCTCTCTCCCCCATCACCCTCAGAATCACTCCCCCATCACCCTCACACTCTCTCTTGCCCATATCACACTCACACTCTCTCTACCCTATCACCCTCACACTCTCTCTCCCCCATCACCCTCACGCACTCTCCCTCCCCATCACCCTCACACACTCTCCCCCATAACCCTCACATTCTCGCTCCCCCAGCACCCTCACACTCTCTCTCCCCATCACCCTCACACTCTCACTCCCCCGTCAAACTCACTCTTGCTCTCCCACATCACCCTCAAACTCTCTCCCCATCACCCTCACACTCACTCTACCCATCACCCTCACACTCTGTCTTGCCCCATCACCCTCACACTCTCTCCCCCCATCACCTTCAAACTCACTCACCCATCACCCTCACACATGCTCTCCCACATCAACCTCAGACTCTCTCCCCCATCACCCTCACACTATCTCTCCCCATCACCCTCACACTCTCTCTCCCCCATCACCCTCACAATGTCTCTCTCATCACCCTCACACTCTCTCTCCCCATCTCCTTCCCACTCTCTCTCACCAATCACACTCACACTCTCTCTCCCCCATTACCCTCACACACTCTCTCCCCCATTAACCTCACACTCTCACTCTCCCCATGACCTGCACACTCTCTCTCCCCCATCACGCTCACATTCTCTCTCTCAACCAACACCCTCACACTCTCCCTCCCCATTACTTTCACAATCTCTCGCCCATCACCCTCACACTCTCTCTACCCTATCACCCTCACACTCTCTCTCCCCATCACCCTCACAGACTCTCCCTCCCCATCACCCTCAAACTCTCTCCCCCATCACCCTCACACTCCCCATCACCCTCACACTCACTCTTCCCATCACCCTCACACTATCTCTCCCCATCACCCTCACACTCTCTCTCCCCATCACCCTCACACTCTCTCTCCCCCTCACCCTAACACTCTCCCCCAACTCTATCACACTCTCTCTCCCTCATCACCCTCACAAGCTCTCTCCCCCATTACCCTCACACTCTCTCTCCCCCATTACCCTCACACTCTCTCTCCCCGATCACCCTCACACTGTCTCTCTCTCCATGACCCTCACACTCTCTCTCACCCATAACCTTCACACTCTCTCCCCAACACCCTCACACTCTCTCTCCCCCATTACCCTCACACTCTCTCTCCCCCATCACCACCACACTTTCGCTCTCTCCATCACCCTCACACTCTCTCTCCCCCATCACCCTCACACACTCACTCCCCCATCACCTTCACACTCTCTCTCCCATCATCACCCTCAGACTCTCTCTCCCCAATCACCCTCACACTCTCTCTCCCCCCATCATCCTCACACACTCTCTCCCCCATCAATCTCTCACTCTCGCTCCCCCATCACCCTCACACTCTCTCTCCCCATCACCCTCACACTCTCTCTCACCACTCACCTTCACTCTCTCTCTCCCCCATCACCCTCACACTCTCTCTCCCCCATCATCTCCACACTCTCTCTCCCCCCATCACCCTCACACTCTCTCCCCCATCACCGCACGTTCTCCCTCCCCCATCACTCTCACACTCTGTCAACCCCCATCATCATCAAACTCTCTCTCCCCCCATCACCCTCAAACTCCCTCTCCCCCATCACCCTCATGCTGTCCCGGACCCCATCACCCTCACACACTCTCCTCCCATCACCTTCACACTCTCTCTCTCCCCATCATACTCACACTCTCTCTCCCCCCATCACCCTCACACTCTCTCTTGCCCCATCACCCTCACACTCTCACCCCCCATCACCTTCATACTCTCTCCCCCATCACCCTGACACTCTCTCTCCCACATCACCCTCACACACTCTCCCCCCATCACACTCACAATATTTCTCCCCATCACCCTCACATTCTCTCTCCCCCATCTCCCTCACAATCTCTCTCCCATCACCCTCAGACTCTCTCTCCCTCCATCATCTTCATACTCTCTCACCCCCATTCCCTTCACACTCTCTCTCTCCCCATCACCCTCACACACTCTCACCCCCCATCACCCTCACACACTCTCCACCATCACCATCATGCTGTGCCTCACCCCATCACCCTCACACTCTCTCTCACCACAAAACCCTCAAACTCTCTCTCACCCCATCACCCTCACACTCTCTCTCCCCCCATCACCCTCAAACTCTCTCTCCCCATCACCCTCACACTCTCTCCCCCATCAGCTTTACTCTCTCTCCCCAATCGCCCTCACACTCTCTCTCCCCAGCACCCTCACTCTCTCTTGTCCCATCACCCTCATACTCCTCCCCCCATCACCTTCATACTGTCTCTCCCCATCGCCCTCACACTGTCTCTTGCCCACATCACACTCACAATCTCTCCCCCCAATCACCTTCATACTCTCTCCCCCATCACCCTCACACTCTCTCTCCCCATCACGCTCACACTCTCTCCCCCATCACCCTCACACTCTCTCTCCCCCATCACGCTCACAGTCTCTCTCCCCCATTACCCTCACACTCTCTCTCCCCCATTACCCTCACACTATCTCAACCCCCATCACCCTCACACTCTCTCCCCCCATCACCTTCACACTCTCTCCCCCATCATCCTCACACAATCTCTCTCACCGCCATCACCCTCAAACTCCCTCTCCCCCATCACCCTCACACTCTCTCTCCCCCATCACCCTCAAACTCTCTCTCCCTCCATCACCCTCACACTCTCTCTCCCTCCATCACGCTCAAACTCTCTCTCCCCCATCACCCTCACAATCACTCCCCCCATCTGCTTCACAGTCTCTCCCCCATCACTCTCACACTCTCTCCCCCATCACCCTCACACTCTCTCTCCCCCATCACCCTCACACTCTCTCTTGCCCATATCACACTCACACTCTCTCTACCCTATCACCCTCACACTCTCTCTCCCTCATCACCCTCACGCACTCTCCCTCCCCATCACCCTCACACACTCTCCCCATAACCCTCACACACTCGCTCCCCCAGCACCCTCACACTCTCTCTCTCCATCACCCTCACACTCTCACTCCCCCGTCAAACTCACTCTTGCTCTCCCACATCACCCTCACACTCTCTCTCCCCATCACCCTCAACGTCTCTCCCCATCACCCTCACACTCCCCATCACCCTCACACTCATTCTACCCATCACCCTCACACTCTCTCTTGCCCCATCACCCTCACACTCTCTCCCCCATCACCTTCATACTCACTCGCCCATCACCCTCACACACGCTCTCCCACATCAACCTCAGACTCTATCCCCGATCACCCTCACACTATCTCTCCCCATCACCCTCACACTCTCTCTCCCCCATCACCCTCACAATGTCTCTCTCATCACCCTCAGACTCTCTCTCCCCATCTCCTTCACACTCTCTCTCACCCATCACACTCACACTCTCTCTCCCCCATTACCCTCACACACTCTCTCCCCCATTAACCTCATACTCTCACTCTCCCCATGACCCGCACACTCTCTCTCCCCCATCACGCTCACACTCTCTCTCTCCCCCAACACCCTCACACTCTCCCTCCCCATCACTTTCACACTCTCTCGCCCATCACCCTCACACCCTCTCTACCCTATCACCCTCACACTCTCTCTCCCCATCACCCTCACACACTCTCCCTCCCCATTACCCTCACACACTCTCCCCCATAAACCTCACACTCTCTCTCCCCAGCACCCTCACACTCTCTCTCCCCATCACCCTCACACTTTCTATCCACCGTCAAACTCACACTCGCTCTCCCACATCACCCTCACACTCTCTCACCCCATCACCCTCAAACTCTCTCCCTCATCTCCCTCACACTCCCCATCACCCTCACACTCACTATCCCCATCACCCTCACACTATCTCTCCCCATCACCCTCACACTCTCTCTCCCCATCACCCTCACACTCTCTCTCCCCCATCACCCTCACACTCTCCCCCAACTCTATCACACTCTCTCTCCCTCATCACCCTCACAAGCTCTCTCCCCCATTACCCTCACACTCTCTCTCCCCCATTACCCTCACACTCTCTCACCCCGATCACCCTCACACTGTCTCTCTCTCCATGACCCTCACACTCTCTCTCACCCATAACCTTCACACTCTCTCCCCAACACCCTCACACTCTCTCTCCCCCATTACCCTCACACTCTCTCTCCCCCATCACCCTCACACACTCACTCCCCCATCACCTTCACACTCTCTCTCTCGCCCCATCATCCTCACACTCTCTCTCCCCCATCACCCTCAGACTCTCTCTCCCCCATCACCCTCACACTCTCTCTCCCCCCATTATCCTCACACACTCTCTCCCCCATCAATCTCTCACTCTTGCTCCCCCATCACCCTCACACTCTCTCTCCCCATCACCCTCACACTCTCTCTCACCCCTCACCTTCACTCTCTCTCTCCCCCATCACCCTCACACTCTCTCTCCCCCATCATCTCCACACTCTCTCTCCCCCCATCACCCTCACACTCTCTCTCCCATCACCCCACATTCTCCCTCCCCCATCACTCTCACGCTCTGTCAACCCCCATCACCATGAAACTCTCTCTCCCCCCATCACCCTCAAACTCCCTCTCCCCCATCACCCTCATGCTGTCCCGGACCCCATCACCCTCACACACTCTCCCCCCATCACCTTCACACTCTCTCTCTCCCCATCATCCTCACACTCTCTCTCCCCCCATCACCCTCACACTTTCTCTCCCCCATCACCCTCACACTCTCTCCCCCCATCACCTTCACATTCTCTCCCCCATCACTCTCACACTCTCTCTCCCCCCATCAACCTCACACTCTCCCTCCCCCATCTCCCTAACACTCTCTCTGCCCCCATCACCCTCACACTCTCTCTCCCCGTCATCCCCACACTCTCTCTCCTCCCATCACCCTCACACACTCTCTCACCCATCACCCTCACACTCTCTCCCCCATCAACCTCGCACTCTCTCTCCCCCATCACTCTCACACTCTCTCTCCCCCATCACCCTCACACTCTCTCTCCCCCATCAATCTCACACTCTCTATCCCCCAACAATCTCACACTCTCTCTCCCCTATCACCCTCACACTCTCTCGCCCCCATCATCCTCACACTCTCTCTTCCCCATCACTCTCACACTCTCCCTCCCCCATCAACCTCACACTCTCTCACCTCCCATCACCCTCAAACTCCCTCTCCCCATCACCCTCATGATGTTCCGCACCCCATCACCCTCACACACTCTCCGCCCATCACCTTCTCACTCTCTCTCTCCCCATCATCCTCACACACTCTCTCCCCCATCACCCTCACACTCTCTCCCCCCATCACCTTCACACTCTCTCCCCCATCAACCTCACACTCTCCCTCCCCCAACATCTTCACACTCTCTCTCCCCCCATCACCCTCACACACTCTCCCTCCCCATCACCCTCACACTTTCTCTCCCCCGTCAAACTCACATTCGCTCTCCCACATCACCCTCACACTCTCTCTCCCCATCACCCTCAAACTCTCTCCCCCATCACCCTCACACTCACTCTCCCCATCACCCTCACACTATCTCTCCCCATCACCCTCACACTCTCTCTCCCCATCACCCTAACACTCTCTCTCCCCCATCACCCTAACACTCTCCCCCAACTCTATCACACTCTCTCTCCCTCATCACCCTCACAAGCTCTCTCCCCCATTACCCTCACACTCTCTATCCCCCATTACCCTCACACTCTCTCTCCCCCATTACCCTCACACTGTCTCTATCTCCATCACCCTCACACTCTCTCTCCCCCATAACCTTCACACTCTCTTCCCAACACTCTCACACACTCTCTCCCCCATCACCCTCACACACTCACTCCCCCATCATCTTCACACTCTCTCTCCCCCCGACCTTCACTCTCTCTCTCCCCCATCACCCTCACACTCACTCTCCCCCATTACCCTCACTCTCTCTCTCCCCCCATCATCCTCACACACTCTCTCCCCCATCAATCTCTCATTCTCGCTCCCCCATCACCCTCATACTCTCTCTCCCCATCACCCTCACACTCTCTCTCCCCCCTCACCTTCACTCTCTCTCTCCACCATCACCCTCACTATCTCTCCCCCGTCATCTCCACACTCTCTCTCCCCCCATCACCCTCACACTCTCTCTCCCCCCTTTACAATCACACTCTCTCACCCCCATCACCCTCACATTCTCTCCCCCATCATCCTCACACTCTCTCTTGCCAACATCACCCTCACACTCTCTCTCCCGCCATCAAGCTCAAACTCTCTCTCCCCCATCACCCTCACAATCTCTTCCCCAATCTGTATCACTGTCTCTCCGCCATCAACCTCACACACTCTCCCCCATCACTCTGACACTTTCTCTCCACCAGCAACTTCACAATCTCTCTCCCCCATCACCCTCACACTCTCTCTCCCCCATCAACTTTACAGTCTCTCTCCCCCATCTCCCTCACACTCTCTCTCCCCCATCACCCTCACACTCTCTCTCCCCCATCACCCTCACACACTCTCCCCCATTACCCTCACACTCTCTCTCCCCATCACCCTCACACTCTCTCTTGCGCACATCACCCTCACACTCTCTCCCCCATCGCCCTCACACTCTCTCTCCCCCATCACCCTCACACTCTCTCTCCCCATCACGCTCACAGTCTCTCTCCCCCATTACCCTCACACTCTCTCTCCCCCATCACCCTCACACTATCTCACCCCCAATCACCCTCACAGTCTCTCCCCCCATCACCTTCACACTCTCTCCCCCATCACCCTCACACTCTCTCTCCCCCATCACCCTCAAACTCTCTCTCCCTCCATCACCCTCACACTGTCTCTCCCTCCATCACGCTCAAACTCTCTCTCCCCCATCACCCTCAGAATCACTCCCCCATCACCCTCACACTCTCTCTTGCCCATATCACACTCACACTCTCTCTCCCCCATCACCCTCACGCACTCTCCCTCCCCATCACCCTCACACACTCTCCCCCATAACCCTCACATTCTCGCTCCCCCAGCACCCTCACACTCTCTCTCCCCATCACCCTCACACTCTCACTCCCCCGTCAAACTCACTCTTGCTCTCCCACATCACCCTCAAACTCTCTCCCCATCACCTTCAAACTCACTCACCCATCACCCTCACACACGCTCTCCCACATCAACCTCAGACTCTCTCCCCCATCACCCTCACACTATCTCTCCCCATCACCCTCACACTCTCTCTCCCCCATCACCCTCACAATGTCTCTCTCATCACCCTCACACTCTCTCTCCCCATCTCCTTCCCACTCTCTCTCACCAATCACACTCACACTCTCTCTCCCCCATTACCCTCACACACTCTCTCCCCCATTAACCTCACACTCTCACTCTCCCCATGACCTGCACACTCTCTCTCCCCCATCACGCTCACATTCTCTCTCTCAACCAACACCCTCACACTCTCCCTCCCCATCACTTTCACAATCTCTCGCCCATCACCCTCACACTCTCTCTACCCTATCACCCTCACACTCTCTCTCCCCATCACCCTCACAGACTCTCCCTCCCCATCACCCTCAAACTCTCTCCCCCATCACCCTCACACTCCCCATCACCCTCACACTCACTCTTCCCATCACCCTCACACTATCTCTCCCCATCACCCTCACACTCTCTCTCCCCATCACCCTCACACTCTCTCTCCCCCTCACCCTAACACTCTCCCCCAACTCTATCACACTCTCTCTCCCTCATCACCCTCACAAGCTCTCTCCCCCATTACCCTCACACTCTCTCTCCCCCATTACCCTCACACTCTCTCTCCCCGATCACCCTCACACTGTCTCTCTCTCCATGACCCTCACACTCTCTCTCACCCATAACCTTCACACTCTCTCCCCAACACCCTCACACTCTCTCTCCCCCATTACCCTCACACTCTCTCTCCCCCATCACCACCACACTTTCGCTCTCTCCATCACCCTCACACTCTCTCTCCCCCATCACCCTCACACACTCACTCCCCCATCACCTTCACACTCTCTCTCCCATCATCACCCTCAGACTCTCTCTCCCCAATCACCCTCACACTCTCTCTCCCCCCATCATCCTCACACACTCTCTCCCCCATCAATCTCTCACTCTCGCTCCCCCATCACCCTCACACTCTCTCTCCCCATCACCCTCACACTCTCTCTCACCACTCACCTTCACTCTCTCTCTCCCCCATCACCCTCACACTCTCTCTCCCCCATCATCTCCACACTCTCTCTCCCCCCATCACCCTCACACTCTCTCCCCCATCACCGCACGTTCTCCCTCCCCCATCACTCTCACACTCTGTCAACCCCCATCACCATCAAACTCTCTCTCCCCCCATCACCCTCAAACTCCCTCTCCCCCATCACCCTCATGCTGTCCCGGACCCCATCACCCTCACACACTCTCCTCCCATCACCTTCACACTCTCTCTCTCCCCATCATACTCACACTCTCTCTCCCCCCATCACCCTCACACTCTCTCTTGCCCCATCACCCTCACACTCTCACCCCCCATCACCTTCATACTCTCTCCCCCATCACCCTGACACTCTCTCTCCCACATCACCCTCACACACTCTCCCCCCATCACACTCACAATATTTCTCCCCATCACCCTCACATTCTCTCTCCCCCATCTCCCTCACAATCTCTCTCCCATCACCCTCAGACTCTCTCTCCCTCCATCATCTTCATACTCTCTCACCCCCATTCCCTTCACACTCTCTCTCTCCCCATCACCCTCACACACTCTCACCCCCCATCACCCTCACACACTCTCCACCATCACCATCATGCTGTGCCTCACCCCATCACCCTCACACTCTCTCTCACCACAAAACCCTCAAACTCTCTCTCACCCCATCACCCTCACACTCTCTCTCCCCCCATCACCCTCAAACTCTCTCTCCCCATCACCCTCACACTCTCTCCCCCATCAGCTTTACTCTCTCTCCCCAATCGCCCTCACACTCTCTCTCCCCAGCACCCTCACTCTCTCTTGTCCCATCACCCTCATACTCCTCCCCCCATCACCTTCATACTGTCTCTCCCCATCGCCCTCACACTGTCTCTTGCCCACATCACACTCACAATCTCTCCCCCCAATCACCTTCATACTCTCTCCCCCATCACCCTCACACTCTCTCTCCCCATCACGCTCACACTCTCTCCCCCATCACCCTCACACTCTCTCTCCCCCATCACGCTCACAGTCTCTCTCCCCCATTACCCTCACACTCTCTCTCCCCCATTACCCTCACACTATCTCAACCCCCATCACCCTCACACTCTCTCCCCCCATCACCTTCACACTCTCTCCCCCATCATCCTCACACAATCTCTCTCACCGCCATCACCCTCAAACTCCCTCTCCCCCATCACCCTCACACTCTCTCTCCCCCATCACCCTCAAACTCTCTCTCCCTCCATCACCCTCACACTCTCTCTCCCTCCATCACGCTCAAACTCTCTCTCCCCCATCACCCTCACAATCACTCCCCCCATCTGCTTCACAGTCTCTCCCCCATCACTCTCACACTCTCTCCCCCATCACCCTCACACTCTCTCTCCCCCATCACCCTCACACTCTCTCTTGCCCATATCACACTCACACTCTCTCTACCCTATCACCCTCACACTCTCTCTCCCTCATCACCCTCACGCACTCTCCCTCCCCATCACCCTCACACACTCTCCCCATAACCCTCACACACTCGCTCCCCCAGCACCCTCACACTCTCTCTCTCCATCACCCTCACACTCTCACTCCCCCGTCAAACTCACTCTTGCTCTCCCACATCACCCTCACACTCTCTCTCCCCATCACCCTCAACGTCTCTCCCCATCACCCTCACACTCCCCATCACCCTCACACTCATTCTACCCATCACCCTCACACTCTCTCTTGCCCCATCACCCTCACACTCTCTCCCCCATCACCTTCATACTCACTCGCCCATCACCCTCACACACGCTCTCCCACATCAACCTCAGACTCTATCCCCGATCACCCTCACACTATCTCTCCCCATCACCCTCACACTCTCTCTCCCCCATCACCCTCACAATGTCTCTCTCATCACCCTCAGACTCTCTCTCCCCATCTCCTTCACACTCTCTCTCACCCATCACACTCACACTCTCTCTCCCCCATTACCCTCACACACTCTCTCCCCCATTAACCTCATACTCTCACTCTCCCCATGACCCGCACACTCTCTCTCCCCCATCACGCTCACACTCTCTCTCTCCCCCAACACCCTCACACTCTCCCTCCCCATCACTTTCACACTCTCTCGCCCATCACCCTCACACCCTCTCTACCCTATCACCCTCACACTCTCTCTCCCCATCACCCTCACACACTCTCCCTCCCCATTACCCTCACACACTCTCCCCCATAAACCTCACACTCTCTCTCCCCAGCACCCTCACACTCTCTCTCCCCATCACCCTCACACTTTCTATCCACCGTCAAACTCACACTCGCTCTCCCACATCACCCTCACACTCTCTCTCCCCATCACCCTCAAACTCTCTCCCTCATCTCCCTCACACTCCCCATCACCCTCACACTCACTATCCCCATCACCCTCACACTATCTCTCCCCATCACCCTCACACTCTCTCTCCCCATCACCCTCACACTCTCTCTCCCCCATCACCCTCACACTCTCCCCCAACTCTATCACACTCTCTCTCCCTCATCACCCTCACAAGCTCTCTCCCCCATTACCCTCACACTCTCTCTCCCCCATTACCCTCACACTCTCTCACCCCGATCACCCTCACACTGTCTCTCTCTCCATGACCCTCACACTCTCTCTCACCCATAACCTTCACACTCTCTCCCCAACACCCTCACACTCTCTCTCCCCCATTACCCTCACACTCTCTCTCCCCCATCACCCTCACACACTCACTCCCCCATCACCTTCACACTCTCTCTCGCCCCATCAACCTCACACTCTCTCTCCCCCATCACCCTCAGACTCTCTCTCCCCCATCACCCTCACACTCTCTCTCCCCCCATTATCCTCACACACTCTCTCCCCCATTAATCTCTCGCTCTTGCTCCCCCATCACCCTCACACTCTCTCTCCCCATCACCCTCACACTCTCTCTCACCCCTCACCTTCACTCTCTCTCTCCCCCATCACCCTCACACTCTCTCTCCCCCATCATCTCCACACTCTCTCTCCCCCCATCACCCTCACACTCTCTCTCACCCCATTACAAACACACTCTCTCACCCACATCACCCTCACACTCTCTCCCCCATCACCCCACGTTTTCCCTCCCCCATCACTCTCACGCTCTGTCAACCCCCATCACCATGAAACTCTCTCTCCCCCCATCACCCTCAAACTCCCTCTCCCCCATCACCCTCATGCTGTCCCGGACCCCATCACCCTCACACACTCTCCCCCCATCACCTTCACACTCTCTCTCTCCCCATCATCCTCACAGTCTCTCTCCCCCCATCACCCTCACACTTTCTCTCCCCCCATCAACCTCACACTCTCTCCCCCCATCACCTTCACATTCTCTCCCCCATCACTCTCACACTCTCTCTCCCCCCATCAACCTCACACTCTCCCTCCCCCATCTCCCTAACACTCTCTCTGCCCCCATCACCCTCACACTCTCTCTCCCCATCATCCCCACACTCTCTCTCCTCCCATCACACTCACACACTCTCTCACCCATCACCCTCACACTCTCTCCCCCATCAACCTCGCACTCTCTCTCCCCCATCACTCTCACACTCTCTCTCCCCCATCACCCTCACACTCTCTCTCCCCCATCAATCTCACACTCTCTATCCCCCATCAATCTCACACTCTCTCTCCCCTATCACCCTCACACTCTCTCGCCCCCATCATCCTCACACTCTCTCTTCCCCATCACTCTCACACTCTCCCTCCCCCATCAACCTCACACTCTCTCACCTCCCATCACCCTCAAACTCCCTCTCCCCATCACCCTCATGATGTTCCGCACCCCATCACCCTCACACACTCTCCGCCCATCACCTTCTCACTCTCTCTCTCCCCATCATCCTCACACACTCTCTCCCCCATCACCCTCACACTCTCTCCCCCCATCACCTTCACACTCTCTCCCCCATCAACCTCACACTCTCCCTCCCCCAACATCTTCACACTCTCTCTCCCCCCATCACCCTCACACACTCTCCCTCCCCATCACCCTCACACTTTCTCTCCCCCGTCAAACTCACATTCGCTCTCCCACATCACCCTCACACTCTCTCTCCCCATCACCCTCAAACTCTCTCCCCCATCACCCTCACACTCACTCTCCCCATCACCCTCACACTATCTCTCCCCATCACCCTCACACTCTCTCTCCCCATCACCCTAACACTCTCTCTCCCCCATCACCCTAACACTCTCCCCCAACTCTATCACACCCTCTCTCCCTCATCACCCTCACAAGCTCTCTCCCCCATTACCCTCACACTCTCTATCCCCCATTACCCTCACACTCTCTCTCCCCCATTACCCTCACACTGTCTCTATCTCCATCACCTCACACTCTCTCTCCCCCATAACCTTCACACTCTCTTCCCAACACTCTCACACACTCTCTCCCCCATCACCCTCACACACTCACTCCCCCATCATCTTCACACTCTCTCTCCCCCCGACCTTCACTCTCTCTCTCCCCCATCACCCTCACACTCTCTCTCCCCCATTACCCTCACTCTCTCTCTCCCCCCATCATCCTCACACACTCTCTCCCCCATCAATCTCTCATTCTCGCTCCCCCATCACCCTCATACTCTCTCTCCCCATCACCCTCACACTCTCTCTCCCCCCTCACCTTCACTCTCTCTCTCCACCATCACCCTCACTATCTCTCCCCCGTCATCTCCACACTCTCTCTCCCCCCATCACCCTCACACTCTCTCTCCCCCCTTTACAATCACACTCTCTCACCCCCATCACCCTCACATTCTCTCCCCCATCACCCTCACACTCTCTCTTGCCAACATCACCCTCACACTCTCTCTCCCGCCATCAAGCTCAAACTCTCTCTCCCCATCACCCTCACAATCTCTTCCCCAATCTGTATCACTGTCTCTCCGCCATCAACCTCACACACTCTCCCCCATCACTCTGACACTTTCTCTCCACCAGCAACTTCACAATCTCTCTCCCCCATCACCCTCACACTCTCTCTCCCCCATCAACTTTACAGTCTCTCTCCCCCATCTCCCTCACACTCTCTCTCCCCCATCACCCTCACACTCTCTCTCCCCCATCACCCTCACACACTCTCCCCCATTACCCTCACACTCTCTCTCCCCATCACCCTCACACTCTCTCTTGCGCACATCACCCTCACACTCTCTCGCCCATCGCCCTCACACTCTCTCTCCCCCATCACCCTCACACTCTCTCCCCCCATCACCTTCACACTCTCTCCCCCATCATCCTCACACACTCTCTCTCACCGCCATCACCCTCAAACTCCCTCTCCCCATCACCCTCACACTCTCTCTCCCCTATCACCCTCAAACTCTCTCTCCCTCCATCACCCTCACACTCTCTCTCCCCCATCACTCTCACCCTCTCTCCCCCATCACCCTCACACTCTCTCTCCCCCATCACCCTCACACTCTCTCTTGCCCATATCACCCTCACACTCTCTCCCCCCATCACCTTCATACTCTCTCCCCCATCACCATCACACTCTCTCTCCCCCATCACCCTCACACTCTCTCCGCCAACACCCTGACATTCTCTCTCCCCCATCACCCTCACAATCTCACTCCCATCACCCTCAGACTCTCTCTCCCCATCTCCTTCACACTCTCTCTCACCCATCACACTCACACTCTCTCTCCCCCATTACCCTCACGCACTCTCTCCCCCATTAACGTCACACTCTCTCTCTCCCCACGACCCTCACACTCTCTCACCCCCATCACGCTCACATTCTCTCTCTCCCCCAACACCCTCACACTCTCCCTCCCCATCACCTTCACACTCTCTCGCATATCACACTCACACTCTCTCTCCCCCATCACCCTATCGCACTCTCCATCCCCATCACCCTCACACACTCTCCCCCACAACCCTCACACTCTCTCTCCCCCATCACCCTCACGCACTCTCCCTCCCCATCACCCTCACACACTCTCCCCCATAACCCTCACACTCTCGCTCCCCCAGCACCCTCACACTCTCTCTCTCCATCACCCTCACACTCTCACTCCCCCGTCAAACTCACTCTTGCTCTCCCACATCACCCTCACACTCTCTCTCCCCATCACCCTCAAACTCTCTAAACATCACCCTCACACTCCCCATCACCCTCACGCTCACTCTACCCATCACCCTCACACTCTGTCTTGCCCCATCACCCTCACACTCTCTCCCCCATCACCTTCATACTCACTCGCCCATCACCCTCACACACGCTCTCCCACATCAACCTCAGACTCTCTCCCCCATCACCCTCACACTATCTCTCCCCATCACCCTCACACACTCTCCCTCCCCATCAGCCTCACACACTCTCCCCCATAACCCTCACACTCTCTCTCCCCAGCACCCTCACACTCTCTCTCCCCATAACCCTCACACTTTCATTCGCCCGTCAAAATCACACTCGCTCTCCCACATCACCCTCACACTCTCTCTCCCCATCACCCTCAAACTCTCTCCCCATCACCCTCACACTCCCCATCACCCTCACACTCACTCTCCCCATCACCCTCACACTATCTCTCCCCATCACCCTCACACTCTCTCTCCCCATCACCCTCACACTCTCTCTCCCCATCACCCTCACACTCTCCCCCAACTCTATCACACTCTCTCTCCCTCATCACCCTCACAAGCTCTCTCCCCATTACCCTCACACTCTCTCTCCCCCATTACCCTCACACTCTCTCTCCCCGATCACCCTCACACTGTCTCTCTCTTCATGACCCTCACACTCTCTCTCACCCATAACCTTCACACTCTCTCCACAACACCCTCACACTCTCTCTCCTCCATTACCCTCACACTCTCTCTCCCCCATCACCATCACACTGTGGCTCTCTCCATCACCCTCACACTCTCTCTCCCCCATCACCCTCACACACTCACTCCCCCATCACCCTCACACTCTCTCTCCCCCATCATCCTCACACACTCTCTCCCCCATCAATCTCTCACTCTCGCTCCCCCATCACCCTCACACTCTCTCTCCCCATCACCCTCACACTCTCTCTCACCCCTCACCTTCACTCTCTCTCTCCCCCATCACCCTCACACTCTCTCTCACCCATCATCTCCACACTCTCTCTCCCCCCATCACCCTCACACACTCTCTCCCCCCATTACAATCACACTCTCTCACCCCCATCACCCTCACACTCTCTCCCCCATCACCCCACGTTATCCCTCCCCCATCACTCTCACACTCTGTCACCCCCCATCACCATCAAACTCCCTCTCCCCCATCACCCTCATGCTGTCCCGGACCCCATCACCCTCACACACTCTCCCCCCATCACCTTCACACTCTCTCTCTCCCCATCATACTCACACTCTCTCTCCCCCCATCACCCTCACACTCTCTCTCCCCCCATCACCCTCACACTCTCTCCCCCCATCACCTTCACACTCTCTCCCCCATCACTCTCACATTCTCTCTCCCCCCATCAACCTCACACTCGCCCTCCCCCATCTCCCTAACACTCTCTCTCCCCCCATCACCCTCACACTCTCTCTCCCCATCATCCCCACACTCTCTCTCCTCCCATCACCCTCACACACTCTCTCACCCATCACCCTCACACTCTCTCCCCCATCAACCTCGCACTCTCTCTCCCCCATCACTCTCACACTCTCTCTCCCTCCATCACCCTCACACTCTCTCTCCCCCATCAATCTCACACTCTCTCTCCCCTATCACCCTCACACTCTCTCGCCCCCTTCACCCTCACACTCTCTCTTCCCCATCACTCTCACACTCTCCCTCCCACATCAACCTCACACTCTCTCACCTCCCATCACCCTCAAACTCCCTCTCCCCCATCACCCTCATGCTGTTCCGCACCCCATCACCCTCACACACTCTCCGCCCATCACATTCACACTCTCTCTCTCCCCATCATCCTCACACACTCACTCCCCTCATCACCCTCACACTCTCTCCCCCCATCACCTTCACACTCTCTCCCCCATCAACCTCACACTCTCCCTCCCCCATCATCCTCTCTCTCTCTCCCCCATCAACCTCACACTCTCCCTCCCCCATCACCATCACATTCTCTCTCCCCCATCACCCTCACACTCTCTCTCCCCCATCACCCTCGCACTCTCTCGCCCTCCATCATCTTCACACTCCCTCTCCCCCCATCACCCTCACACACTCTCTCCCATAACCCTCACACTCTCTCTCCCCCATCACCCTCACACTTTCGCTCCCCCCTCAAACTCACACTCGCTCTCCCATATCACCCTCACACTCTCTCACCCCATCACCCTCAAACTCTCTCCCCATCACCCTCACACTCCCCATGACCCTCACACTCACTCTCCCCATCACCCTCACACTATCTCTCCCCATCACCCTCACACTCTCTCTCCCCATCACCCTCACACTCTCTCTCCCCCTCACCCTAACACTCTCCCCCAACTCTATCACACTCTCTCTCCCTCATCACCCTCACAAGCTCTCTCCCCCATTACCCTCACACTCTCTCTCCCCCATCACCCTCACACTGTCTCTATCTCCATCACCCTCACACTCTCTCTCCCCCATAACCTTCACACTCTCTCCCCAACACTCTCACAATCTCTCTCCCCCATCACCCTCACACACTCACTCCCCCATCACCTTCACACTCTCTCTCGCCCCATCATCCTCACACTCTCTCTCCCCCATCACCCTCACACTCTCTCTCCCCCATTACCCTCACTCCCTCTCTCCCCCCATCATCCTCACACACTCTCTCCCCCATCAATCTCTCATTCTCGCTCCCCCATCACCCTCATACTCTCTCTCCCCATCACCCTCACACTCTCTATCCCCCCTTTACAATCACACTCTCTCACCCCCATCACCCTCACACTCTCTCCCCCATCACCCTAATACACTCTCTTGCCCACATCACCCTCACACTCTCTCCCCCATCACCCTCACACTCTCTCTCCCCCATCACACTCACAGTCTCTCTCCCCCATTACCCTCACACTCTCTCTCCCCCATTAGCCTCAAACTCTCTCTCCCCCCATCATCCACACAACCTCTCTCCCCCATCAACCTCACACTCTCTCCCCCATCAACCTCGCACTCTCTCTCCCCCATCACTCTCACACTCTCTCTCCCCTATCATCCTCACACTCTCTCGCCCCCATCACCCTCACACTCTCTCTTCCCCATCACTCTCACACTCTCCCTCCCCCATCATCCTCACACTCTCTCACCTCCCATCACCCTCAAACTCCCTCTCCCCATCACCCTCATGCTGTTCCGCACCCCATCACCCTCACACACTCTCCGCCCATCACATTCACACTCTCTCTCCCCCCATCATCCTCACACACTCACTCCCTCCATCACACTCACACTCTCTCCCCCCATCACCTTCACACTCTCTCCCCCATCAACCTCACACTCTCCCTCCCCCATCATCCTCTCTCTCTCTCCCCCATCAACCTCACACTCTCCCTCCCCCATCACCATCACATTCTCTCTCCCCCATCACCCTCACACTCTCTCTCCCCCATCACCCTCGCACTCTCTCGCCCTCCATCATCTTCACACTCTCTCTCCCCCCATCACACTCACACATTCTCCCTCCCCATCACCCTCACACACTCTCCCCCATAACCCTCACACTCTCTCTCCCCCATCACCCTCACACTTTCTCTCCCCCGTCAAACTCACACTCGCTCTCCCTCATCACCCTCACACTCTCTCTCCCCATCACCCTCAAACTCTCTCCCCCATCACCCTCACACTCCCCATCACCCTCACACTCACTCTCCCCATCACCCTCACACTATCTCTCCCCATCACCCTCACACTCTCCCCCAACTCTATCACACTCTCTCTCCCTCATCACCCTCACAAGCTCTCTCCCCCATTACCCTCACACTCTCTCTCCCCCATTACTCTCACACTCTCTCTCCCCCATCACCCTCACACTGTCTCTATCTCCATCACCCTCACACTCTCTCTCCCCCATAACCTTCACACTCTCTCCCCAACACCCTCACACTCTCTCTCCCCCATTACCCTCAATCTCTCTCTCCCCCATCATCCTCACACACTCTCTCCCCCATCAATCTCTCATTCTCGCTCCCCCATCACCCTCATACTCTCTCTCCCCATCACCCTCACACCCTCTCTCCCCCTGACCTTCACTGTCTCTCTCCCCATCACCCTCACTATATCTCTCCCCCATCATCTCCACACTCTCTCTCCCTCCATTACCCTCACACTCTCTCTCCCCCCTTTACAATCACACTCTCTCACCCCCATCACCCTCACACTCTCTCCCCCATCACCCTCACACTCTCTCTTGGCCACATCACCCTCACACTCTCTCCCCATCACCCTCGCACTCTCTCTCCCCCATCACACTCACAGTCTCTCTCCCCCATTACCCTCACACTATCTCACCCCCCATCACCCTCACACTCTCTCCCCCATCACCTTCACACTCTCTCCCCCATCACTCTCACACTCTCTCTCTCCCCATGAACCTCACACACTCTCTCCCCCATCATCCTCACACACTCTCTCTCCCACCATCACCCTCAAACTCTCTCTCCCCCCATCATCCACACAATCTCTCTCCCCCATCAACCTCACACTCTCTCCCCCATCACCCTCATGCTCTCCCACCCCCCATCACCCTCACACTCTCTCTCCCGCCATCAAGCTCACACTCTCTCTCCCCATCACCCTCACACACTCACCCCCATCACCCTCACACTCTCTCTCCCCATCACCCTCACACTCTCTCTTGCGCACATCACCCTCACACTCTCTCCCCATCACCCTCACACTCTCTCTACCCCATCACCCTCACACTCTCTCTTGCCCCATCACCCTCACACTCTCGCCCCCATCACCTTCATACTCTCTCCCCCATCACCCTGACACTCTCTCTCCCACATCACCCTCACACACTCTCCCCCGATCACACTCACATTATCTCTCCCCATCACCCTCACATTCTCTCTCCCCCATCACCCTCAAACTCTCTCTCCCCCCATCATCCACACACTCTCTCTCCCCCATCAACCTCACACTCTCTCACCCCCCCATCACCCTCACATTCTCTCGCCCATCACCCTCACGCTCTCCCTCCCCCCATCACCCTCACACTCTCTCTCCCGCCATCAAGCTCAAACTCTCTCTCCCACATCACCCTCACAATCTCTTCCCCCATCTGCTTCACTGTCTCTCCCCCATCAACCTCACACACTCTCCCACATCACTCTGACACTTTCTCTCCACCAGCACCCTCACAATCTCTATCCCCCATCACACTCACACTCTCTCTCCCCCATCAACCTTACACTCTCTCTCCCCCATCACACTCATACTCTCTCTCCCCATCACCTTCATACTCTCTCCCCCATCACCCTGACACTCTCTCTCCCACATCACCCTCACACTCTCTCCCCATCACCCTCACACTCTCTCTACCCCATCACCCTCACACTCTCTCTTGCCCCATCACCCTCACACTCTCGCCCCCATCACCTTCATACTCTCTCCCCCATCACCCTGACACTCTCTCTCCCACATCACCCTCACACACTCTCCCCCGATCACACTCACATTATCTCTCCCCATCACCCTCACATTCTCTCTCTCCCCATCTCCTTCACACTCTCTCTCACCCACCCTCACACTCTCTCTGCACCATCACCCTCAAACTCTCTCTCCCCACATCATCCACACACTCTCTCTCCCCCATCAACCTCAAACTCTCTCACCCCCCCATCACACTCACACTCTCTCCCCCATCACCCTCATGCTCTCCCTCCCCCTTCACCCTCACACTCTCTCTCCCCCATCACCCTCAAACTCTCTCTCCCCCCCATCTCCCTCACACTCTCTCTCCCGCCATAAACCTCAAACTCTCTCTCCCCCATCAACCTCACAAACTCTTCACCCATCTGCTTCACTGTCTCTCCCCCATCACCCTCACACTCTCTCTCCACAGCACCCTCACTCTCTCTTGGCCCATCACCCTCATACTCTCTCCCCCCATCACCTTCATACTCTCTCTCCCCCATCATCCTCACACTCTCTCTTGCCCACATCACCCTTACACTCTCACCCCCATCACCTTCATAGTCTATCCCCCATCACCCTCACACTCTCTCTCCCCCATTACCCTCACACTATCTCACTCCCCATCACCCTCACACTCTCTCCCCCCATCACCTTCACACTCTCTCCCCCATCACTCTCACATTCTCTCTCTCCCCATCAACCTCACACACTCTCTCCCCCATCATCCTCACACACTCTCTCTCCCCCCATCACCCACAAACTCTTTCTCCCCCCATCATCCACACACTCTCTCTCCCCCATCAACCTGACACTCTCTCACCCTCCCCAACAACCTCACACTCTCTCTCCCATCACCCTTACGCTCTCCCTCCCCCCATCACCCTCACACTCTCTCTCCCGCCATCATCCACACACTCTCTCTCCCCCATCAACCTGACACTCTCTCACACACCCCCCATCACCCTCACACTCTCTCTCCCGCCATCAAGCTCAAACTCTCTCTCCACCATCACCCTCACAATCTCTTCCACCGTCTGCTTCACTGTCTCTCCCCCATCAACCTCACACACTCTCCCCCATCACTCTGACACTTTCTCTCCACCAGCAACCTCACAATCTCTCTCCCCCATCACCCTCACACTCTCTCTCTCCCCAATCACCCTCACACTCTCTCTCCCCCATCACCCTCACACACTCTCCCCCATCACCCTCACACTCTCTCTCCCCCATCACCCTCACACTCTCTCTTGCCCCATCACCCTCACACTCTCACCCCCCATCACCCTCAGACTCTCTCTCCCCATCTCCTTCACACTCTCTCTCACTCATCACCCTCACACTCTCTCTCCCCCCATCACCCTCACACTCTCTCCCCCATCAACCTCACACTCTCTCTCCCCCATCACACTCACACTCTCTCTCCCCCATCACCCTCACACTCTCTCTCCCTCATCACCCTCATACTCTCTCTCCCCATCACCATCACACTCTCTCTCCCCCAACCCCCTCACACTCTCTCTCCCCCATCACCCTCACACTCTCTCTCCCCATCACCCTCACACTCTCTCCCCCATCACGCTCACACACTCTCTCTCCCCCCATCACCTTCACACTCTCTCCCCCATCACTCTCACACTCTCTCTCTCCCCATCATCCTCACACATTCTCTCTCCCCCCATCACCCTCAAACTCTCTCTCCCCCCATCATCCACACACTCTCTCTCCCCCATCAACCTCACACTCTCTCACCCCCCCATCACCCTCACATTCTCTCGCCCATCACCCTCACGCTCTCCCTCCCCCCATCACCCTCACACTCTCTCTCCCGCCATCAAGCTCAAACTCTCTCTCCCACATCACCCTCACAATCTCTTCCCCCATCTGCTTCACTGTCTCTCCCCCATCAACCTCACACACTCTCCCCCCATTACTCTGACTCTTTCTCTCCACCAGCACCCTCACAATCTCTCTCCCCCATCACACTCACACTCTCTCTCCCCCATCAACCTTACACTCTCTCTCCCCCATCACACTCACACTCTCTCTCCCCATCACCTTCATACTCTCTCCCCCATCACCCTGACACTCTCTCTCCCACATCACCCTCACACACTCTCCCCCATCACCCTCACATTATCTCTCCCCCATCACCCTCACAATCTCTCTCCCATCACCCTCAGACTCTCTCTCCCCATCTCCTTCACACTCTCTCTCCCCATTACCCTCAGACTCTCTCTCCCCCATCACAATCACACTCTCTCACCCCATCACCCTCACACTCTCTCCCCCATCACCCTCAAACTCTCTCTCCCCGCATCACCATCACACTCTCTCCCCCATCACGCTCAAACTCCCTCTCCCCCATCACCCTCATGCTGTCCCGCACCCAATCACCCTCACACACTCTCCCCCATCACCCTCACACTCTCCCCAAGCACCCTCAAACTCTCTCTCCCCCATCACCTTCACAATCTTCCTCCCCCATCACCCTCACACTCTCTCCTCCCATCACCTTCACACTCTCTCCTCCCATCACCTTCACACTCTCTTGCCCCATCATCCTCACACACTCTCTCCCCCATCACCCTCACTCTCTCTCTCCCCCATCACAATCACATTCTCTCACCCCATCACCCCACATTCTCCCTCCCCCTTCATCCCCACACTCTCTCACCCCACCATCACCCTCAAACTCTCTCTCCCCATCACCCTCAAACTCCCTCTCCCCCATCACCCTAATGCTGTCCCGCACCCAATCACCCTCACACACTCTCCCCCATCACCTTCACACTCTCTCTCTCCCCATCATCCTCACACTCAAACTTCCCCATCACCCTCACACTCTCTCCCCATCACCCTCACACTCTTCCACCCCCCATCACCCACACACTCTCTCTCCCCCATCACCCTCACACTCTCTCTCCCCCCATCACCCTCACACTCTCTCTCCCCATCATCCTCACACTCTCTCTCCCCCCATCACCCTCACACTCTCTCTCCCCCCATCACCCTCACACTCTCTCTCCCCATCACCCTCACACTCTCTCTCTCCCATCACCCTCACACTCTCTCTTCCCCATCACCCTCACACTCCCTCTTCCACATCACCCTCACACTCTCTCTCCCCCATCACCCTCACACTCTCTCTCCCCATCACCCTCACACTCTCTCTCTCCCATCACCCTCACACTCTCTCTTCCACATCACCCTCACACTCTCTCTCCCCCATCACCCTCACACTCTCTCTCCCCATCACCCTCACACTCTCTCTTGCCCACATCACCCTCACACTCTCTCCCCATCACCTTCATACTCTCTCCCATCACCCTCACACTCTCTCTTCCACATCACCCTCACACTCTCTCTCCCCCATCACCCTCACACTCTCTCTCCCCCCCCACACCCTCACACTCTCTCTCCCCCATCCCCCTCACACTCTCTCTCCCCATCACCCTCACATGCTCTCTCCCCCATCACCCTCACACTCTCTCCCCCCAACAGCTTTATTCTCTCTCCCCAATCGCCCTCACACTCTCTCTCCACAGCACCCTCACTCTCTCTTGGCCCATCACCCTCATAATCTCTCCCCCCATCACCTTCATACTCTCTCTCCCCCATCATCCTCACACTCTCTCTTGCCCACATCACCCTCACACTCTCCCCAAGCACCCTCAAACTCTCTCTCCCCCATCACCTTCACAATCTTCCTCCCCCATCACCCTCACACTCTCTCCTCCCATCACCTTCACACTCTCTCCTCCCATCACCTTCACACTCTCTTGCCCCATCATCCTCACACACTCTCTCCCCCATCACCCTCACTCTCTCTCTCCCCCATCACAATCACATTCTCTCACCCCATCACCCCACGTTCTCCCTCCCCCTTCATCCCCACACTCTCTCACCCCACCATCACCCTCAAACTCTCTCTCCCCATCACCCTCAAACTCCCTCTCCCCCATCACCCTAATGCTGTCCCGCACCCAATCACCCTCACACACTCTCCCCCATCACCTTCACACTCTCTCTCTCCCCATCATCCTCACACTCAAACTTCCCCCATCACCCTCACACTCTCTCCCCATCACCCTCACACTCTTCCACCCCCCATCACCCACACACTCTCTCTCCCCCATCACCCTCACACTCTCTCTCCCCCCATCACCCTCACACTCTCTCTCCCCATCATCCTCACACTCTCTCACCCCCATCACCCTCACACTCTCTCTCCCCATCTCCCTCACATGCTCTCTCCCCCATCACCCTCACACTCTCTCTCCCCAACAGCTTTATTCTCTCTCCCCAATCGCCCTCACACTCTCTCTCCACAGCACCCTCACTCTCTCTTGGCCCATCACCCTCATAATCTCTCCCCCCATCACCTTCATACTCTCTCTCCCCCATCATCCTCACACTCTCTCTTGCCCACATCACCCTCACACTCTCACCCCCATCACCTTCATACTCTCTCCCCCATCACCCTCACACTCTCTCTCCCCCATTACCCTCACACTATCTCACCCCCCATCACCCTCTCACTTTCTCCCCCCATCACCTTCACACTCTCTCCCCCATCACTCTCACATTCTCTCTCTCCCCATCACCCTCACACTCTCTCTCCCCCATCACCCTCACACTCTCTCCCCCATCACCTTAATACTTTCTCCCCATCACCCTCACACACTCTCTCCCCCATCACCCTCACACACACTCTCTCCCCCCATGACCTTCACACTCTCTCCCCCATCACTCTCACACTCTCTCTCTCCCCATCATCCTCACACATTCTCTCTCCCCCCATCACCCTCAAACTCTCTCTCCCCCCATCATCCACACACTCTCTCTCCCCCATCAACCTGACACTCTCTCACCCTCCCCATCATCCTCACACTCTCTCCCCCATCACCCTTACGCTCTCCCTCCCCTCATCACCCTCACACTCTCTCTCCCGCCATCATCCACACACTCTCTCTCCCCCATCAATCTGACACTCTCTCACCCCCCCATCACCCTCACACTCTCTCTCCCGCCATCAAGCTCAAACTCTCTCTCCCCCATCACCCTCACAATCTCTTCCCCCATCTGCTTCACTGTCTCTCCCCCATCAACCTCACACACTCTCCTCCCATCACTCTGACACTTTCTCTCCACCAGCACCCTCACAATCTCTCTCCCCCATCACCCTCACACTCTCTCTTCCCCATCAACCTTACACTCTCTCTTCCCCATCACCCTCACACTCTCTCTCCCCCATCACCCTCACACACTCTTCCCCATTACCCTCACACACTCTCTCACCCATCACCCTCACACTCTCTCCGCCATCAACCTCACACTCTCTCTCCCCATCACTCTCACACTCTCTCTCCCCCATCACCCTCAAACTCTCTCTCCCCATCAACCTCACACACACTCTCCCCCATCATCCTCACACACTCTCTCTCCCCCCATCACCCTCAAACTCTCTCTCCCCCCATCATCCACACACTCTCTCTCCCCCATCAACCTGACACTCTCTCACCCTCCCCATCAACCTCACACTCTCTCCCCCATCACCCTTACGCTCTCCCTCCCCCCATCACCCTCACACTCTCTCTCCCGCCATCATCCACACACTCTCTCTCCCCCATCAACCTGACACTCTCTCACCCCCCCATCACCCTCACACTCTCTCTCCCGCCATCAAGCTCAAACTCTCTCTCCACCATCACCCTCACAATCTCTTCCCCCATCTGCTTCACTGTCTCTCCCCCATCAACCTCACACACTCTCCCACATCACTCTGACACTTTCTCTCCACCAGCACCCTCACAATCTCTCTCCCCCATCAACCTTACACTCTCTCTTCCCCATCACCCTCACACTCTCTCTCCCCCATCACCCTCACACTCTCTCCGCCATCAACCTCACACTCTCTCTCCCCATCACTCTCACACTCTCTCTCCCCCATCACCCTCAAACTCTCTCTCCCCATCAACCTCACACACTCTCTCCCCCATCATCCTCACACACTCTCTCTTCCCCATCACCCTCACACACTCTCTCACCATCACCCTCACACTCTCTCTCCCCCATCACCCTCACACACTCTCCCCATCACCCTCACATTATCTCTCCCCCATCACCCTCACAATCTCTCTCCCATCACCCTCAGACTCTCTCTGCACCATCACCCTCACACTCTCTCTGCACCATCACCCTCACACTCTCTCTCACCCATCACCCTCACACTCTCTACGCCATCAACCTCACACTCTCTCTCCCCCATCACACTCACACTCTCTCTCTCCCCATCACCCTCAAACTCTCTCTTCCCCATCACACTCACACTCTCTCTCCCCCATCACCCTCACACTCTCTCTCCCCCAATGACCCTCACACTCTCTCTCCCCCATCACCCTCACACTCTCTCTCCCCATCACCCTCACACTCTCTCTTGCCCACATCACCCTCACACTCTCTCCCCATCACCTTCATACTCTCTCCCCATCACCCTCACACTCTCTCTCCCCCATCCCCCTCACACTCTCTCAATCCCCCATCACCCTCACACTCTCTCTTGCCCCATCAACCTCACACTCTCTCCCCCCATCACCTTCATACTCTCTCCGCCATCACCCTGACATTTTCTCTCCCACATCACCCTCACACTCTCTCCCCCCATCACCCTCACATTCTCACTCCCCATCACCCTCACAATCTCTCTCCCATCACCCTCAGACTATCTCTCCCCATCTCTTTCACACTCTCTCCCACCCATCACCCTCAAACTCTCTCTCCCCCATCACCCTCACGATCTCTTCCCCCATCTGCTTCACTGTCTCTCCCCCATCAACCTCACACACTCTCCCCCCATCACTCTGACACTTTCTCTCCACCAGCACCCTCACAATCTCTCTCCCCCATCATCCTCACACTCTCTCTCCCCCATCAACCTTACACTCTCTCTTCCCCATCACGCTCACACTCTCTCTCCCCCATCACCCTCACACTCTCTCTCCCCCATCACCCTCACACTCTCTCTTGCCCCGTCACCCTCACACTCTCTCTTGCCCCATCAACCTCACACTGTCTCCCCCCATCACCTTCATACTCTCTCCGCCATCACCCTGACATTTTCTCTCCCACATCACCCTCACACTCTCTCCCCCCATCATCCACACACTCTCTCTCCCCCATCAACCTCACACTCTCTCACCCCCCCATCACCCTCACACTCTCTCTCCCCCATCAACCTTACACTCTCTCTTCCCCATCACCCTCACGCTCTCCCTCCCCCCATCACCCTCACACTCTCTCTCCCGCCATCAAGCTCAAACTCTCTCTCCCCCATCACCCTCACAATCTCTTCCCCCATCTGCTTCACTGTCTCTCCCCCATCAACCTCACACACTCTCCCTCCATCACTCTGACACTTTCTCTCCACCAGCACCCTCACAATATCTCTCCCCCATCACACTCACACTCTCTCTCTCCCATCAACCTTACACTCTCTCTCCCCCATCACCCTCACACTCTCTCTCCCCATCAAACTCACACTCTCTCCCCCATCACCCTCACACTCTCTCTCCCCATCACCCTCACACTCTCTCTTGCCCCATCACCCTCACACTCTCTCCCTCCATCACCTTCATACTCTCTCCCCCATCACCCTGACACTCTCTCTCCCACATCACCCTCACATTATCTCTCCCCCATCACCCTCACAATCTCTCTCCCATCACCCTCAGACTCTCTCTCCCCATCTCCTTCACACTCTCTCTCACCCATCACCCTCACACTCTCTCTCCCATCACCCTCAGACTCTCTCTCCCCATCTCCTTCACACTCTCTCTCACCCATCACCCTCACACTCTCTCTGCACCTTCACCGTCACACACTCTCTCACCCATCACCCTCACACTCTCTCTCTCCCCCATCACTCTCACACTCTCTCTTGCCCCATCAACCTCACACTCTCTCCCCCCATCACCTTCGTACTCTCTCCGCCATCACCCTGACATTTTCTCTCCCACATCACCCTCACACTCTCTCCCCCCATCACCCTCACATTCTTACTCCCCATCACCCTCACATTCTCTCTCTCCCATCACCCTCACAATCTCTCTCCCATCACCCTCAGACTCTCTCTACCCATCTCTTTCACACTCTCTCCCACCCATCACCCTCACACTCTCTCTCCTCCATTACCCTCACACTCTCTCTCCCCCATTAACCTCACACTCTCTCTCCCCATCACCCTCACACTCTCTCTCCCCCATCACGCTCACACTTACTCTCAACCCCATCACCGTCACAATCTCTCCCCATCACCTTCACACTCTCTTGCCCATCACCCTCACACTCTCTCTCACTCATCACCCTCACACTCTCTCTCCCCCATTACCCTCACACTATCTCTCGCCCATTACCCTCACACTCTCTCTCCCCCATCACCCTCACACTCTCTCTCCCCCATAACCTTCACACTCTCTCCCCCACACCCTCACATTCTCTCTCCCCCATCACCCTCAAACACTCTCACCCCCATCACCTTCACACTCTCTCTCTCCCAATCAGCCTCACACTCTCTCTCCCCCCATCAACCTCACACTCTCCCTCCCCCATCACCCTCACACTATCTCACCCCCCATCACCCTCACACTCTCTCCCCCATCAGCTTCCCACTCTCTCCCCCATCACTCTCACATTCTCTCTCTCCCCATCAACCTCACACTCTCTCCCCGATCACCCTTACGCTCTCCCTCCCCCCATCACCCTCACACTCTCTCTCCCGCCATCATCCACACACTCTCTCTCCCCCATCAACCTGACACTCTCTCACCCCCCCATCACCCTCACAATCTCTTCCCCCATCTGCTTCACTGTCTCTCCCCCATCAACCTCACACACTCTCCCCCCATCACTCTGACACTTTCTCTCCACCATCACCCTCACAATCTCTCTCCCCCATCACCCTCACACTCTCTCTCCCCCATCAACCTTACACTCTCTCTTCCCCATCACCCTCACACTCTCTCTCCCCATCACCCTCACACTCTCTCTCCCCCATCAACCTTACACTCTCTCTTCCCCATCAACCTCACACTCTCTCTCCCCCATCACCCTCACAATCTCCCTCCCCTATCACCCTCACACACTCTCCCCCATTACCCTCACACACTCTCTCACCCATCACCCTCACACTCTCTCCGCCATCAACCTCACACTCTCTCTCCCCCATCACACTCACACTCTCTCTCCCCCATCACCCTCAAACTCTCTCTTCCCCATCACACTCACACTCTCTCTCCCCCATCACCCTCACACTCTCTCTCCCCCCATGACCCTCACACTCTCTCTCCCCCATCACCCTCACACTCTCTCTCCCCCATCATCCTCACACTCTCTCTCCCGCCATCATCCACACACTCTCTCTCCCCCATCAACCTGACACTCTCACCCCCCCATCACCCTCACACTCTCTCTCCCGCCATCAAGCTCAAACTCTCTCTCCCCCATCACCCTCACAATCTCTTCCCCCATCTGCTTCACTGTCTCTCCCCCATCAACCTCACACACTCTCCCCCCATCACTCTGACATTTTCTCTCCACCAGCACCCTCACAATCTCTCTCCCCCATCACCCTCACACTCTCTCTCCCCCATCAACCTTACACTCTCTCTTCCCCATCACCCTCACACTCTCTCTCCCCCATCACCCTCACACTCTCTCTCCCCCATCAACCTTACACTCTCTCTTCCCCATCACCCTCACACTCTCTCTCCCCCATCACCCTCACACTCTCTCTCCTCCATCACCCTCACACACTCTCCCCCATTACCCTCACACACTCTCTCACCCATCACCCTCACACTCTCTCCGCCATCAACCTCACACTCTCTCTCCCCATCACACTCACACTCTCTCTCCCCCATCACCCTCAAACTCTCTCTTCCCCATCACACTCACACTCTCTCTCCCCTATCACCCTCACACTCTCTCTCCCCCCATGACCCTCACACTCTCTCTCCCCCATCACCCTCACACTCTCTCTCCCCCATCATCCTCACACTCTCTCTCCCGATCACCCTCATGCTCTCTCTCCCCCATCACCCTCACACTCTCTCTCCCCCCCACACCCTCACACTCTCTCTCCCCCATCACCCTCACACTCTCTCTCCCCATCACCCTCACACACTCTCACCCCCATCACCCTCACACTCTCTCTCCCCATCTCCCTCACATGCTCTCTCCCCATCACCCTCACACTCTCTCTCCCCCTTCACCCTCACACTCTCTCTCCCCATCACCCTCACACACTCTCTCCCCATCACCCTCAAACTCTCTCTCCCCCATCACCCTCACACTCTCTCCCCCAACAGCTTTATTCTCTCTCCCCAATCGCCCTCACACTCTCTCTCCACAGCACCCTCACTCTCTCTTGGCCCATCACCCTCATACTCTCTCCCCCCATCACCTTCATGCTCTCTCTCCCACATCACCCTCACACTCTCACCCCCCATCACCTTCACACTCTCTCCCCCATCACTCTCACATTCTCTCTCTCCCCATCAACCTCACACACTCTTTCCCCCATCATCCTCACACTCTCTCTCCCCCCATCACCCTCAAACTCTCTCTCCCCCCATCATCCACACACTCTCTCTCCCCCATCAACCTGACACTCTCTCACCCTCCCCATCATCCTCACACTCTCTCCCCCATCACCCTTACGCTCTCCCTCCCCCCATCACCCTCACACTCTCTCTCCCGCCATCATCCACACACTCTCTCTCCCGCCATCAAGCTCAAACTCTCTCTCCCCCATCACCCTCACAATCTCTTCCCCATCTGCTTCACTGTCTCTCCCCCATCAACCTCACACACTCTCCTCCCATCACTCTGACACTTTCTCTCCACCAGCACCCTCACAATCTCTCTCCCCTATCACCCTCACACTCTCTCTTCCCCATCAACCTTACACTCTCTCTTCCCCATCACCCTCACACTCTCTCTCCCCCATCACCCTCACACTCTCTCTCCCCCATCACCCTCACACTCTCTCTCCCCCATCACCCTCACACACTCTTCCCCATTACCCTCACACACTCTCTCACCCATCACCCTCACACTCTCTCCGCCATCAACCTCACACTCACTCTCCCCATCACTCTCACACTCTCTCTCCCCCATCACCCTCAAACTCTCTCTCCCCATCAACCTCACACACTCTCTCTCCCCCCATCACCCTCAAACTCTCTCTCCCCCCATCATCCACACACTCTCTCTCCCCCATCAACCTGACACTCTCTCACCCTCCCCATCAACCTCACACTCTCTCCCCCATCACCCTTACGTTCTCCCTCCCCCCATCACCCTCACACTCTCTCTCCCGCCATCATCCACACACTCTCTCTCCCCCATCAACCTGACACTCTCTCACCCCCCCATCACCCTCACACTCTCTCTCCCGCCATCAAGCTCAAACTCTCTCTCCACCATCACCCTCACAATCTCTTCCCCCATCTGCTTCACTGTCTCTCCCCCATCAACCTCACACACTCTCCCACATCACTCTGACACTTTCTCTCCACCAGCACCCTCACAATCTCTATCCCCCATCAACCTTACACTCTCTCTTCCCCATCACCCTCACACTCTCTCTCCCCCATCACCCTCACACTCTCTCTCCCCCATCAACCTTACACTCTCTCTTCCCCATCACCCTCACACACTCTCTCCCCCATCACCCTCACACTCTCTCTCCCCCATCACCCTCACACACTCTCCCACATCACCCTCACACACTCTCCCCCATCACCCTCACATTATCTCTACCCCATCACCCTCACAATCTCTCTCCCATCACCCTCAGACTCTCTCTCCCCATCTCCTTCACACTCTCTCTCCCCCATCACCCTCACACTCTCTCTGCACCATCACCCTCAAACTCTCTCTTCCCCATCACACTCACACTCTCTCTCCCCCATCACCCTCACACTCTCTCTCCCCCAATGACCCTCACACTCTCTCTCCCCCATCACCCTCACACTCTCTCTCCCCATCACCCTCACACTCTCTCTTGCCCACATCACCCTCACACTCTCTCCCCATCACCTTCATACTCTCTCCCCATCACCCTCACACTCTCTCTCCCCCATCACCCTCACACTCTCTCAATCCCCCATCAACCTCACACTCTCTCCCCCCATCACCTTCATACTCTCTCCGCCATCACCCTGACATTTTCTCTCCCACATCACCCTCACACTCTCTCCCCCCATCACCCTCACATTCTCACTCCCCATCTCCCTCACAATCTCTCTCCCATCACCCTCAGACTATCTCTCCCCATATCTTTCACACTTTCTCCCACCCATCACCCTCACACTCTCTCTCACCCATTACCCTCAAACTCTCTCTCCCCCATCACCCTCACGATCTCTTCCCCCATCTGCTTCACTGTCTCTCCCCCATCAACCTCACACACTCTCCCCCCATCACTCTGACACTTTCTCTCCACCAGCACCCTCACAATCTCTCTCCCCCATCATCCTCACACTCTCTCTCCCCCATCAACCTTACACTCTCTCTTCCCCATCACGCTCACACTCTCTCTCCCCCATCACCCTCACACTCTCTCTCCCCCATCACCCTCACACACTCTCCACCATCACCCTAACACTCTCTCTCCCCCGTCACCCTCACACTCTCTCCCCCCATCATCCACACACTCTCTCTCCCCCATCAACCTCACACTCTCTCACCCCCCCAACTCCCTCACACTCTCTCGCCCATCACCCTCACGCTCTCCCTCCCCCCATCACCCTCACACTCTCTCTCCCGCCATCAAGCTCAAACTCTCTCTCCCCCATCACCCTCACAATCTCTTCCCCCATCTGCTTCACTGTCTCTCCCCCATCACCCTCACACACTCTCCCTCCATCACTCTGACACTTTCTCTCCACCAGCACCCTCACAATATCTCTCCCCCATCACACTCACACTCTCTCTCCCCCATCAACCTTACACTCTCTCTTCCCCATCACCCTCACACTCTCTCTTGCCCCATCACCCTCACACTCTCTCCCCCCATCACCTTCATACTCTCTCCCCCATCACCCTGACACTCTCTCTCCCACATCACCCTCACACACTCTCCCCCCATCACCCTCACATTATCTCTCCCCCATCACCCTCACAATCTCTCTCCCATTACCCTCAGACTCTCTCTCCCCATCTCCTTCACACTGTCTCTCACCCATCACCCTCACACTCTCTCTGCACCTTCACCGTCACACACTCTCTCACCCATCACCCTCACACTCTCTCTCTCCCCCATCACCCTCACACTCTCTCTTGCCCCATCAACCTCACACTCTCTCCCCCCATCACCTTCGTACTCTCTCCCCCATCCCCCTCACACTCTCTCTCTCACCCATCACCCTCACACTCTCTCTGCACCTTCACCGTCACACACTCTCTCACCCATCACCCTCACACTCTCTCTCTCCCCCATCACCCTCACACTCTCTCTTGCCCCATTAACCTCACACTCTCTCCCCCCATCACTTTCGTACTCTCTCCGCCATCACCCTGACATTTTCTCTCCCACATCACCCTCACACTCTCTCCCCCCATCACCCTCACATTCTTACTCCCCATCACCCTCACATTCTCTCTCTCCCATCACCCTCACAATCTCTCTCCCATCACCCTCAGACTCTCTCTCCCCATCTCTTTCACACTCTCTCCCACCCATCACCCTCACACTCTCTCTCCTCCATTACCCTCACACTCTCTCTCCCCCATTAACCTCACACTCTCTCTCCCCATCACCCTCACACTCTCTCTCCCCCATCACGCTCACACTTACTCTCAACCCCATCACCGTCACAATCTCTCCCCATCACCTTCACACTCTCTTGCCCATCACCCTCACACTATCTCTCGCCCATTACCCTCACACTCTCTCTCCCCCATCACCCTCACACTCTCTCTCCCCCATAACCTTCACACTCTCTCCCCCCACACCCTCACATTCTCTCTCCCCCATCACCCTCAAACACTCTCACCCCCATCACCTTCACACTCTCTCTCTCCCAATCAGCCTCACACTCTCTCTCCCCCCATCAACCTCACACTCTCCCTCCCCCATCACCCTCACACTATCTCACCCCCCATCACCCTCACACTCTCTTCCCCATCAGCTTCCCACTCTCTCCCCCATCACTCTCACATTCTCTCTCTCCCCATCAACCTCACACTCTCTCCCCGATCACCCTTACACTCTCCCTCCCCCCATCACCCTCACACTCTCTCTCCCGCCATCATCCACACACTCTCTCTCCCCCATCAACCTGACACTCTCTCACCCCCCCATCACCCTCACAATCTCTTCCCCCATCTGCTTCACTGTCTCTCCCCCATCAACCTCACACACTCTCCCCCCATCACTCTGACACTTTCTCTCCACCATCACCCTCACAATCTCTCTCCCCCATCAACCTTACACTCTCTCTCCCCCATCAACCTTACACTCTCTCTTCCCCTTCACCCTCACACTCTCTCTCCCCATCACCCTCACACACTCTCCCCCATTACCCTCACACACTCTCTCACCCATCACCCTCACACTCTCTCCGCCATCAACCTCACACTCTCTCTCCCCATCACACTCACACTCTCTCTCCCCCATCACCCTCAAACTCTCTCTTCCCCATAACACTCACACTCTCTCTCCCCCATCACCCTCACACTCTCTCTCCCCCCATGACCCTCACACTCTCTCTCCCCCATCACCCTCACACTCTCTCTCCCCCATCATCCTCACACTCTCTCTCCCGCCATCATCCACACACTCTCTCTCCCCCATCAACCTGACACTCTCTCACCCCCCCCATCACCCTCACACTCTCTCTCCCGCCATCAAGCTCAAACTCTCTCTCCCCCATCACCCTCACAATCTCTTCCCCCATCTGCTTCACTGTCTCTCCCCCATCAACCTCACACACTCTCCCCCCATCACTCTGACACTTTCTCTCCACCAGCACCCTCACAATCTCTCTCCCCCATCACCCTCACACTCTCCCTCCCCCATCAACCTTACACTCTCTCTTCCCCATCAACCTTACACTCTCTCTTCCCCATCACACTCACACTCTCTCTCCCCATCACCCTCACACTCTCTCTCCCCCATCACCCTCACACACTCTCCCCCATTACCCTCACACACTCTCTCACCCATCACCCTCACACTCTCTCCGCCATCAACCTCACACTCTCTCTCCCCCGTCACACTCACACTCTCTCTCCCCATCACCCTCAAACTCTCTCTTCCCCATCACACTCACACTCTCTCTCCCCCATCACCCTCACACTCTCTCTCCCCCATGACCCTCACACTCTCTCTCCCCCATCACCCTCACACTCTCTCTCCCCCATCACCCTCACACTCTCTCGCCCATCACCCTGACGCTCTCCCTCCCCCCATCACCCTCACACTCTCTCTCCCGCCATCAAGCTCAAACTCTCTCTCCCACATCACCCTCACAATCTCTTCCCCCATCTGCTTCACTGTTTCTCCCCCATCAACCTCACACACTCTCCCCCATCACTCTGACACTTTCTCTCCACCAACACCCTCACAATATCTCTCCCCCATCACACTCACACTCTCTCTCCCCCATCAACCTTACACTCTCTCTCCCCCATCACCCTCACACTCTCTCTCCCCATCACCCTCATACTCTCTCCCCCATCACCCTCACACTCTCTCTCCCCATCACCCTCACACTCTCTCTTGCCCCATCACCCTCACACTCTCTCCCCCCATCACCTTCATACTCTCTCCCCCATCACCCTGACACTCTCTCTCCCACATCACCCTCACACACTCTCCCCCATCACCCTCACATTATCTCTCCCCCATCACCCTCACAATCTTTCTCCCATCACCCTCAGACTCTCTCTCCCCATCTCCTTCACACTCTCTCTCACCCATCACCCTCACACACTCTCTCACCCATCACCCTCACACTCTCTCCGCCATCAACCTCACACTATCTCTCCCCCATCACACTCACACTCTCTCTCCCCCATCACCCTCAAACTCTCTCTTCCCCATCACACTCACACTCTCTCTCCCCCATCACCCTCACACTCTCTCTTGCCCCATCACCCTCACACTCTCTCCCCCCATCACCTTCATACTCTCTCCCCCATCACCCTGACACTCTCTCTCCCACATCACCCTCACACACTCTCCCCCCATCACCCTCACATTATCTCTCCCCCATCACCCTCACAATCTCTCTCCCATCACCCTCAGACTCTCTCTCCCCATCTCCTTCACATTCTCTCTCACCCATCACCCTCACACACTCTCTCACCCATCACCCTCACACTCTCTCCGCCATCAACCTCACACTATCTCTCCCCCATCACCCTCAAACTCTCTCTTCCCCATCACACTCACACTCTCTCTCCCCCATCACCCTCACACTCTCTCTTGCCCACATCACCCTCACACTCTCTCCCCCATCACCTTCATTCTCTCCCCATCACCCTCACACTCTCTCTCCCCCATCCCCCTCACACTCTCTCTCTTGCCCCATCAACCTCACACTCTCTCCCCCCATCACCTTCATACTCTCTCCGCCATCACCCTGACATTTTCTCTCCCACATCACCCTCACACTCTTTCCCACCCATCACCCTCACACTCTCTCTCCCCCATTACCCTCACACTCTCTCTCCCCCATCACCCTCAAACTCTCTCTCCCCGTATCACCATCACACTCTCTCCCCCATCACCCTCAAACTCCCTCTCCCCCATCACCCTCATGATGTCCCGCACCCCATCACCCTCACACACACTCCCCCATCACCCTCACACTCTCCCCAAGCACCCTCACACTCGCTCTCCCCCATCACCTTCACACTCTCTTGCCCCATCATCCTCACTCTCTCTCTCCCCCATCACAATCACACACTCTCACCCCATCACCCCACGTTCTCCCTCCCCCTTCATCCTCACACTCTCTCACCCCACCATCACCCTCAAACTACCTCTCCCCCATCACCCTCATGCTGGCCCGCACCCCATCACCTTCACACTCTCTCTCTCCCCATCACCCTCACACTCTCTCTCCCCATCACCCTCACACTCTCTCCCCATCACCCTCACACTCTTCCACCCCCCATCACGCTCACACTCTCTCTCCCCCATCACCCTCACACTCTCCCTCCCCCATCAACCTTACACTCTCTCTCCCCCCATCACCCTCACACTCTCTCTCACCCATCACCCTCACACTCTCTCCCACATCAACCTCACACTCTCTCTCCATCACCCTCACACTCTCTCTCCCCCATCACCCTCACACTCTCCCTCCCCATCACCCTCACACTCTCTCTCCCCCATCATCCTCATGCTCTCTCTCCCCCATCACCCTCACACTCTCTCTCCCCCATCACCCTCACACTCTCTCTCCCCCCATCACCCTCACACTCTCTCTCCCCCCCCACACCCTCACACTCTCTCTCCCCATCCCCCTCACACTCTCTCTCCCCATCACCCTCACACACTCTCTCCCCCATCACCCTCACACTCTCTCTCCCCATCACCCTCACACACTCTCTCCCCCATCACCCTCACACTCTCTCTCCCATCACCCTCACACTCTCTCTCCCCATCTCCCTCACATGCTCTCTCCCCATCACCTTCACACTCTCTCTCCATCACCCTCACACTCTCCCTCCCCCCATCACCCACACTGCCCCACCATCTGCTGGGGCTCAGACTCACCCTCACCTGCTGTGTCTTACTGCCTCACCACTTCCTGCTGGGGCTCACTACCCCTCCCTCAACTTCTGAGAATCACTGCCTTATCTTCTCCTGCTGGGATTCACAGCCCCACGCTCTCCTGCTGGGATTCACAGCCCCACTCTCTCCTGCTGGGATTCACAGCCCCACGCTCTCCTGCTGGGATTCACAGCCCCATGCTCTCCTGCTGGGATTCACAGCTCCACGCTCTCCTGCTGGGATTCACAGCCCCACGCTCTCCTGCTGGGATTCACAGCCCCACGCTCTCCTGCTGGGATTCACAGCCCCAAGCTCCCCTGCGGGGGCTCAGCCACATTTTCTCGTGCTAGGTCTCTCTACCCCACCTTCACCGCTGGGGCTAATCCTCACGAACTCCTCCTCGGTCTCACGGCCCCACCCTCTCCTGCTGGGACTTACTGCCCCACCCTCACCTGCTGGGACTTACTGCCCCACCCTCACCTGCTGGGGCTAAGCCTCAGCCTCTCCTGCTGGGTCTCAATTCCCTCACCCTCTCCTGCTGGGACTCACTGCCTCACCCTCTCCTGCTGGGGCTCAAATCCCTCAACCTCTCCTGCTGGGGCTCACTGCCCCACATTCACCTGCTGGGTCTCACTGCCCCACCCTCACCTGCTGGGTCTCAGCCTGACCCTCACCTGCTGGGGCTCAGCCCCAACCTCTCCTGCTGGAGCTCACTGCCCCACCCTCACCTGCTGGGAATCACTGCCTCACCGCCTCCTGCTGGGGCTCACTGCCCAACACTCACCTGCTGGGAATCACTTTCTCACCACCTCCTGCTGGGGCTCACTGGCCAACACTCACCTGCTGGGAATCACTGCCTCACCGCCTCCTGCTGGGGCTCACTGCCCAACACTCACCTGCTGGGAATCACTGCCTCACCGCCTCCTGCTGGGGCTCACTGCCCAACACTCACCTGCTGGGAATCACTGCCTCACCGCCTCCTGCTGGGGCTCACTGCCCAACACTCACCTGCTGGGAATCACTGCCTCACCGCCTCCTGCTGCGGCTCACTACCCATCCCTCAACTGCTGGGAATCACTGCCTGAACTTCTCCTGCTGGGACTCACTGCCTCACCCTCACCTGCTGGGGCTCAGCCTCACACTCTCCTGCTGGGGTTCAGCTTCACCCTCGCCTGCTGGGTCTCACTGCCCCACCCTCACCTGCTGCGGCTCAGCCTCAACCTCTCCTGCTGGGGCACAATTCCCTCAACCTCTCCTGCTGGGACTCACTGCCTCACCCTCACCTGCTGGGTCTCAGCCTCACCCTCTCCTGCTGGGACACACTGCCCAGCCTCACCTGCTGGGTCTCACTGCCTCAACCTCTACTGCTGGGGCTCACTGCCTCACATCCTCTCCTGCTGAGACTCACTGCCTCACCCTCTCCTGCTGGGTCTCAGCCTCACCCTCTCCTGCTGGGACACACTGCCCAGCCTCACCTGCTGGGTCTCACTGCCTCAACCTCACCTGCTGAGACTCACTGCCTCACCCTCTCCTGCTGGGACTCACTGCCTCACCCTCTCCTGCTGGGTCTCACTGCCTCAACCTCTCCTGCTGGGACTCACTGCCTCACCCTCTCCTGCTGGCGTTCACTGCCTCACACCCTCTCCTGCTGGAGCTCACTGCCTCACCCTCACCTGCTGGGGCTCAGACTCACCCTCTCCTGCTGGGGCTCACTGCCTCACCCTCTCCTGCTGGGACTCACTGCCTCACCCTCGCCTGCTGGGACTCACTGCCTCACCTTCTGCTGCTGGGACTCACTGCCTCACCCTCTCCTGCTGGGACTCACTGCCTCACCCTCTCCTGCTGGGACTCACTGCCTCACTCTCTCCTGCTGGGACTCACTGCCTCACCCTCACCTGCTGGGACTCACTGCCTCACCCTCTCCTGCTGGGACTTAGTGCCTCACCCTCACCTGCTGGGGCTCAGCCTCACCCTCTCCTGCTGGGACTCACTACCTCACCTTCGTCTGCTGGGGCTCAGTGACTCATCCTCACCTGCTGGGGAGAACTACCTTGCCCTAGCCTTCTGGAGCTCACCGCCTCACCCTCGCCTGCTGGGGCTCAGCCTCATCTCCTGCTGGTGCTCAGTACCCCACCCTTTCCTGATGGGACTCTCTACCCCACCCTCTCCTGCTGGGACTCACTGCCACACCCTCACCTGCTGGGACTCACTGCCTCACCCTCACCTGCTGGGACTCACTGCCTCACCCTCGCCTGCTGGGACTCACTGCCTCACCCTCACCTGCTGGGACTCACTACCTCACCTTCGTCTGCTCGGGCTCAGTGACTCATCCTCACCTGCTGGGGACAACTACCTCGCCCTAGCCTTCTGGGGCTCACCGCCTCACCCTCTCCTGCTGGGGCTCAGCCTCACCCTCTCCTGCTGGAGCTCACTGCCCCACCCTCACCTGCTGGGGCTCACTGCCTCACCCTCACCTGCCGGGGCTCACTGCCACACCCTCAACTGCTGGGGCTCACTGCCACACCCTCAACTGCTGGGTCTCACTGCCTCACTCACTCCTGCTGGGGCTCACCGCCCCACCCTCTCCTGCTGTGTCTCACTTCCTCACCCTCACCTGCTGGCGCTCAACCTCATCCTCTCCTGCTGGGGCTCACTGCCTCACACTCTCCTGCTGGGACTCACTGCCGCACACTCTCCTGCTGGGACTCACTGCCGCACACTCTCCTGCTGGGACTCACTGCCGCACACTCTCCTGCTGGGACTCACTGCCTCACACTCTCCTGCTGGGACTCACTGCCTCACCCTCTCCTGCTGGGACTCACTGCCTCACACTCTCCTGCTGGGACTCACTGCCTCACCCTCTCCTGCTGGGACTCACTGCCGCACACTCCCCTGCTGGGACTCACTGCCGCACACTCTCCAGCTGGGACTCACTGCCGCACACTCTCCTGCTGGGACTCACTGCCGCACACTCTCCTGCTGGGACTCACTGCCGCACACTCTCCTGCTGGGACTCACTGCCTCACCCACACCTGCTGGGACTCACTGCCCCACCCTCTCCTGCTGGGGCTCAGACCCACCCTCACCTGCTGGGGCTCACTGCCCCACCCTCACCTGCTGGTGCTCAGACTCACCCTCTCCTGCTGGGTCTCGCTGACCCAACCTCTCCTGCTGGGGCACAGTTCCCTCACCCTCTACTGCTAGGGCTCACTGCCCCACTCTCTCATTCTTGTTCTCAGTGCCTCCCCCTAGACTTCTGGGGCTCACAGCCTCAGCCCCTCCTGCTGGAGCTCACTGCCTCACCCTCAACTGCTGGGGCTCACTGCCTCACCCTCAACTGCTGGGGCTCACTGCCTCACCCTCAACTGCTGGGTCTCACTGCCCCACCCTCTCATGCTGGGGCTCACTGCCCCACTCACTCCTACTGGGGCTCACTTCCCTTAACCTCTCCTGCTGGGGCTCACTGCCCCACACTCAGCTGCTGGTTCACACTGCCCCACCCTCAGCTGCTGGTTCGCAATGCCCCACCCTCACCTGCTGGGGCTCAGCCTCAACCTCTACTGCTGGATATTACTGCCCCACCCTCACCTGCTGGGAATCACTGCCTCACCGTCTCCTGCTGGGGCTCACTACTCCCCCCTTCAAATGCGGATTATCACTGCCTTATCTTCTCCTGCTGGGATTCACAGCCCCACGCTCTCCTGCTGGGGCTCAGCCACATTTTCTCATGCTAGGTCTCTCTCTACCCCACCTTCACCGCTGGGGCTAATCCTCACGAACTCCTCCTCGGTCTCACTGCCTCACCTACTCCTGCTGGGGCTCACTGCCCCACCCTCACCTGCTGGGACTCACTGCCCCACCCTCACCTGCTGGGACTCACTGCCCCACCCTCACCTGCTGAGGCTCAGCCACACCCTCACCTGCTGGGTCTCACTGCCCCACTCTCACCTGCTGGGGCTCAGCCTCACCCTCACCTGCTGGGTCTCACTGCCCCACCCTCAGCTGCTGGTTCCCACTGCCCACCCTCAACTGCTGGGGCTCAGCCCCAACCTCTCCTGTTGGGTATTACTGCCCAACACTCACCTGCTGGGTCTCACTGCCCCACCCTCACCTGCTGGGAATCACTGGCTCACCGCCTCCTGCTGGGGCTCACTACCCAACACTCACCTGCTGGGACCCACTGCCTCACCGCCTCCTGCTGGGGCTCACTACCCAACACTCACCTGCTGGGACCCACTGCCTCACCGCCTCCTGCTGGAGCTCACTGCCCAACACTCACCTGCTGGGACCCACTGCCTCACCGCCTCCTGCTGGGGCTCACTGCCCAACACTCACCTGCTGAGACCCACTGCCTCACCGCCTCCTGCTGGAGCTCACTGCCCAACACTCACCTGCTGGGAATCACTGCCTCACCGCCTCCTGCTGCGGCTCACTGCCCAACACTCACCTGCTGGGACCCACTGCCTCACCGCCTCCTGCTGGAGCTCACTGCCCAACACTCACCTGCTGGGAATCACTGACTCACCGCCTCCTGCTGGGGCTCACTGCCCAATACTCACCTGCTGGGAATTACTGCCTCACCGCCTCCTGCTGGAGCTCACTGCCCAACACTCACCTGCTGGGACGCACTGCCTCACCGCCTCCTGCTGGAGCTCACTACCCGTCCCTCAACTGCTGGGAAGCACTGCCTGAACTTCTCCTGCTGGGACTTACTGCCCCACCCTCACCTGCTGGGGCTCAGCCTCACCATCTCCTGCTGGGACTCACTGCCCAGCCTCACCTACTGGGTTTCACTGCCTCAAAATCTCCTGCTGGGGCTCACTGCCTCACACCCTCCCCTTCTGGGGCTCACTGCCTCACCCTCAGCTGCTGGGACTCTCTGCCCCACCCTCTCCTGCTGGGGCTCACTGCCTCACCCTCACCTGCTGGGACTCACTGCCTCATCTTCTCCTGCTGGGACTCACTGCCTCACACCCTCTCCTGCTGGGACTCACTGCCTCACCCTCTGCAGCTGGGGCTTAGCCACACCTTAACCTGCTGGGACTCACTGCCTCACCCTCTCCTGCTGGGACTCACTGCCTCATCTTCTCCTGCTGGGAATCACTGCCCCACCCTCTCCTGCTGGGACTCACTGCCTCACCCTCTCCTAATGGGACACACTGCCTCACCCTCTCCTGCTGGGACTCACTGCCTCACCCTCTCCTACTGGGACACACTGCCTCACCCTCTCCTGCTGGGACTCACTGCCTCACCCTCTCCTACTGGGACACACTGCCTCACCCTCTCCTGCTGGGACTCACTGCCTCACCCTCTCCTGCTGGGGCTCACTGACTCACACCTTCTCCTGCTGGGGCTCACTGCCTCACCCTCTCCTGCTGGGACTCACCGCCTCACCCTCTCCTGCTGGGGCTCACTGCCTCACACCCTCTCCTGCTGGGTCTCACTGCCTCACACCCTCTCCTGCTGGGGCTCACTGCCTCACACCCTCTGCTGCTGGGTCTCACTGCCCCACTCTCACCTGCTGGGACTCAGCCTCACCTTCTCCTGCTGGGGCTCAGCCTCATTATCTCCTGCTGGTGCTCACTGCCTCACCCTCACCTGCTGGGTCTCAGACTCACCCTCTCCTGCTGGGACTCACTGCACAGCCTCACCTGCTGGGGCTCAGCCTCACACTAAACCTGCTGGGGTTCAGCTTCACACTCGCCTGCAGGGTCTCACTGCCTCACCCTCACCTGCTGCGGCTCAGCCTCAACCTCTCCTGCTGGGGCACAATTCCCTCAACCTCACCTGCTGGGACTCACTGCCTCACCCTCACCTGCTGGGTCTCAGCCTCACCCTCTCCTGCTGGGACTCACTGCCTCACCCTCACCTGCTGGGACTCACTGCCTCACCCTCACCTGCTGGGACTCACTGCCTCATCTTCTACTGCTGGGACTCACTGCCTCACCCTCTCCTGCTGGGACTCACTGCCGCACACTCTCCTGCTGGGACTCACTGCCGCACACTCTCCTGCTGGGACTCACTGCCGCACACTCTCCTGCTGGGACTCACTGCCGCACACTCTCCTGCTGGGACTCACTGCCGCACACTCTCCTGCTGGGACTCACTGCCGCACACTCTCCTGCTCTGACTCAGCCTCAACTTTCCTGCTGGGGCGCACTTCCCTCACCCTCACCTGCTAGGACTCACTGCCTCACACTCTCCTGCTGGGACTCACTGCCGCACACTCTCCTGCTGGGAATCACTGCCTCACCGCCTCCTGCTGGGGCTCACTGCCCAACACTCACCTGCTGGGACCCACTGCCTCACCGCCTCCTGCTGGAGCTCACTGCCCCACCCTCACCTGCTGGGACTCAGCCTCATCTTCTCCTGCTGGGGCTCAGCCTCATTTTCTCCTGCTGGGGCTCACTGCCTCACCCTCACCTGCTGGGTCTCAGACTCACCCTCTCCTGCTGGGACTCACTGCCTCACCCTCTCCTGCTGGGACTCACTGTCTCACCCTCTCCTGCTGGGACTCACTGCCTCACCCTCTCCTGCTGGGACTCACTGCCTCACCCTCTCCTGCTGGGACTCACTGCCTCACCCTTTCCTGCTGGGACTCACTGCCTCACTCTCCTGCTGGGACTCACTGCCCCACCCTCTCCTGCTGGGACTCACTGCCCCACCCTCTCCTGCTGGGACTCACTGCCCCACCTTCTCCTGGTGGGACTCACTGCCTCACCCTCTCCTGCTGGGGCTCACTGCCCCAACCTCTCCTGCTGGGGCTCACTGCCTCACCCTCTCCTGCTGGGACTCACTGCCCCACCCTCTCCTGCTGGGACTCACTGCCCCACCCTCGCCTGCTGGGACTCACTGCCCCACCCTCTCCTGCTGGGGCTCAGCCTCACCCTCACCTGCTGGGGCTCACTGCCCCACCCTCAGCTGCTGGGACTCAGCCTCATCTTCTCCTACTGGGGCTCACTGCCCCACTCTCTCCTGCTGGGGATCACTGCCCCACCCTCTCCTGCTGGGGCTCACTGCCGCACCCTCACCTGCTGGGGCTCACTGCCGCACCCTCACCTGCTGGGACTTAGCCTCATCCTCACCTGCTGGGGCTCACTGCCCAACCCTTGCCTGCTGGGACTCACTGCCTCACCCTCTCCTGCTGGGGCTCAGACTCACCCTCTCCTGCTGGGACTCACTGCCTCACCCTCTCCTGCTGGGACTCACTGCCTCACCCTCTCCTGCTGGGGCTCAGACTCACCCTCTCCTGCTGGGACTCACTGCCTCACTCTCTCCTGCTGGGACTCACTGCCTCACCCTCTCCTGCTGGGACTCACTGTCTCACTCTCTCCTGCTGGGACTCACTGCCTCACTCACTCCTGCTTGGACTCACTGCCTCACCCTCTCCTGATGGGACTCACTGCCTCACTCTCTCCTGCTGGTGCTCACTGTCCCACCCTCAGCTGCTGGAGCTCAGACTCACCCTCACCAGCTCTAGGCTCACTGCCACAACGTCCTCCTGCTGGGACTCACTGCCCCACCCACTCCTGCTGGTGCTCACTGTCCCACCCTTTCATGCTCGGACTCACTGCCCCACCCTCACCTGCTGGGACTCACTGCCCCATCCTCACCTGCTGGGACTCACTACCCCACCCTCTCCTGCTGGGACTCACTGCCTCACCTTGTCCTGCGGGGGCTCAACTTTACCCCTGCCTGCTGGGGCTCACTGCCCCACCCTCTGTCCTGCGGATCAATCTCACCCTCACCTGCCCTGCCTCTCTTGCTGGGGCTCACTGCCTCACCCTCGCTTGCTTTGCCCCTCTGACCCACACTCGCCTGCTGGGGCTCACTGACACACCCTCGCCTGCTGGGGCTCACTGATTCACCCTCGTCTGCTGGTGCTCACTGCCCCACCCTCACCTGCTGGGGCTCACTGTGTCACGCTCTCCCGCTGGGACTCACTGCCCCTTCCTCACCTGCTGGGACTCACTGCCTCACCCTCACCTGCTGGGACTCACTGCATCAACCTCTCCTAATGGGTCTCACTGCCCAACCCTCACCTGCTTTGTCTCAATCTCCCCCTCTCCTGCTGATGCTCACTGCCCCACACTCAGCTGCTGGGACTCACTGCCCCACACTCAGCTGCTGGGACTCACTGACCCACACTCAGCTGCTGGGACTCACTGCCCCACACTCAGCTGCTCGGACCCACTGCTTCACCCTCTCCTGCAGGGACTCACTGCCCCACACTCAGCTGCTGGGACTCACTGCCCCACACTCAGCTGCTCGGACCCACTGCTTCACCCTCTCCTGCTGGGACTCACTGCCCCACACTCAGCTGCTGGGACTCACTGCCCAACACTCAGCTGCTGGGACTCACTGCCCCACACTCAGCTGCTCGGACCCACTGCTTCACCCTCTCCTGCTGGGACTCACTGCCTCACCCTCACCTGCTGGGAGGACTCACTGCCTTATCGTCTGCTGCTGGGAGTCAACCTCACACTCTCCTGCTCTGTCTTGGCCTCACTCTCTCCTGCTGGTGCTCACTGTCCCACCATCAGCTGCTGGAGCTCGGACTTACCAGCTCTAGTCTCACTGCCACCACGCCCTCCTGCTGTGTCTCACTGCCCCACCCTCTCCTGCTGCGGTTCAGCCTTACCCTCCCCTGCTGGTGCTCCCTGCCCCACCCTCACCTTCTCGGACTCACTGCCCTATCTTCTCCTGCTGGGACTCACTGCCTCACCCTCACCTGCTGGGACTCACTGCCCCAAACTCACCTGCTGGGACTCACTGCCTCACCCTCACCTGCTGGGACTCACTGCCCCAAACTCACCTGCTGGGACTCACTGCCTCACCCTAACCTGCTGGGACTCACTGCCCCAAACTCACCTGCTGGGACTCATTGCCTTATCGTCTGCTGCTGGGATTCAACCTCACCCTCTCCTGCTCTGTCTTGGCCTCACTCTCTCCTGCTGGTGCTCACTGTCCCACCCTCAGCTGCTGGAGCTCAGACTCACCCTCACCAGCTCTAGGCTCACTGCCACAACGCCCTCCTGCTGCTGCTCCCTGCCCCACCCTCTCCTTCTGTGACTCACTGCATCACCCTCTCCTACTCCGGTTCAGCCTTACCCTCTCCTGCTGGGACGCACTGCCGCACACTCTCCTGCTGGGACTCACTGCCGCACTCTCTCCTGCTGGGACTCAATGCCGCACACTCTCTTGCTGGGACTCACTGCCGCACACTCTCCTGCTGGGACTCACTGCCGCACACTCTCCTGCTGGGACTCACTGCCGCACACTCTCCTGCTCTGACTCAGCCTCAACTTTCCTGCTGGGACGCACTTCCCTCACCCTCTCCTGCTAGGACTCACTGCCTCACACTCTCAGCTGCTGGGACTCACTGCCGCACACTCTCCTGCTGGGAATCACTGCCTCACCCTCTCCTGCTGGGACTCACTGCCTCACCCTCTCCTGCTGGGACTCACTGCCTCACCCTCTCCTGCTGGGACTCACTGCCTCACCCTCTCCTGCTGGGACTCACTGCCTCACCCTCTCCTGCTGGGAGTCACTGCCTCACCCTTTCCTGCTGGGACTCACTGCCTCACACTCTCCTGCTGGTACTCACTGCCCCACCCTCTCCTGCTGGGACTCACTGCCCCACCCTCTCCTGCTGGGACTCACTACCCCACCCTCTCCTGGTGGGACTCACTGCATCACCCTTTCCTGCTGGGGCTCACTGCCCCACCCTCTCTTGCTGGGGCTCACTGCCCCACCCTCTCCTGCTGGGGCTCACTGCCTCACCCTCTCCTGCTGGGACTCACTGCCCCACCCTCTCCTGCTGGGACTCACTGCCCCACCCTCGCCTGCTGGGACTCACTGCCCCACCCTCTCCTGCTGGGGCTCAGCATCACCCTCACCTGCTGGGGCTCACTGCCCCACCCTCAGCTGACGGAACTCAGCCTCATCTTCTCCTACTGGGGCTCACTGCCCCACCCTCTCCTGCTGGGGCTCACTGCACCAACCTCTCCTGCTGGGGCTCACTGCCGCAACCTCACCTGCTGGGGCTCACTGCCGCACCCTCTCCTGCTGGGACTCAGCCTCATCCTCACCTGCTGGGGCTCACTGCCCAACCCTTGCCTGCTGGGACTCACTGCCGCACCCTCACCTGCTGGGACTCAGCCTCATCCTCACCTGCTGGGGCTCACTGCCCAACCCTCGCCTGCTGGGACTCAACTGCCCAATCCTCACCTGCTGGGACTCACTGCCTCACCCTCTCCTGCTGGGGCTCAGACTCACCCTCTCCTGCTGGGACTCACTGCCTCACCCTCTCCTGCTGGGACTCACTGCCTCACCCTCTCCTGCTGGGGCTCAGACTCACCCTCTCCTGCTGGGACTCACTGCCTCACTCTCTCCTGCTGGGACTCACTGCCTCACCCGCTCCTGCTGGGACTCTTTGCCTCACTCTCTCCTGCTGGGACTCACTGCCTCACCCTCTCCTGCTGGGACTCACTGCCTCACTCTCTCCTGCTGGGACTCACTGCCTCACTCTCTCCTGCTGGGACTCACTGCCTCACCCTCTCCTGCTGGGACTCACTGCCTCACTCTCTCCTGCTGGTGCTCACTGTCCCACCCTCAGCTGCTGGAGCTCAGACTCACCCTCACCAGCTCTAGGCTCACTGCCACAACGTCCTCCTGCTGGGACTCACTGCCCCACCCACTCCTGCTGGTGCTCACTGTCCCACCCTTTCATGCTCGGACTCACTGCCCCACCCTCACCTGCTGGGACTCACTACCCCACCCTCACCTGCTGGGACTCACTGCCCCACCCTCACCTGCTGGGACTCACTGCCCCACCCTCACCTGCTGGGACTCACTGCCCCAACCTCACCTGGTGGGACTCAGCCTCATCTTCTCCTGCTGGGGCTCACTAACCCACCCTTCCCTGCTGGGTCACACTGCCCTACACCCTCCTGCTGGGCCTCAGCCTCACCCTCTCCATCTGGGGCTTAGCCTCACCCTCACCTGCTGCGACTCACTGCCCCACCCTCACCTGCTGGGACTCACTACCCCACCCTCTCCTGCTGGGACTCACTGCCTCACCTTGTCCTGCGGGGGCTCAACCTTACCCCTGCCTGCTGGGGCTCACTGCCCCACCCTCTGTCCTGCGGCTCAGTCTCACCCTCACCTGCCCTGCCTCTCTTGCTGGGGCTCACTGCCTCACCCTCGCTTGCTTTGCCCCTCTGGCCCACACTCGCCTGCTGGGGCTCACTGACACACGCTCGCCTGCTGGGGCTCACTGATTCACCCTCGTCTGCTGGTGCTCACTGCCCCACCCTCACCTGCTGGGGCTCACTGTGTCACACTCTCCTGCTGGGACTCACTGCCGCACACTCTCCTGCTGGGACTCACTGCCGCACACTCTCCTGCTGGGACTCACTGCCGCACACTCTCCTGCTGGGACTCACTGCCGCACACTCTCCTGCTGGGACTCACTGCCGCACACTCTCCTGCTCTGATTCTGCCTCAGCTTTCCTGCTGGGGCGCACTTCCCTCACCCTCTCCTGCTAGGACTCACTGCCTCACACTCTCAGCTGCTGGAGCTCACTGCCCAACACTCACCTGCTGGGAATCACTGCCTCACCGCCTCCTGCTGGGGCTCACTACCCAACAATCACCTGCTGGGAATCACTGCCTCACCGCCTCCTACTGGAATTCACTGCCCAACAATCACCTGCTGGGAATCACTGCCTCACTGCCTCCTGCTGGAATTCACTGCCCAACACTCACCTGCTGGGAATCACTGCCTCACCGCCTCCTGCTGGGGCTCACTGCCCAACACTCTCCTGCTGGGTCTCACTGCCCCACCCTCACCTGCTGCGGCTCAGCCTCAACCTCTCCTGCTGGGGCACAATTCCCTCAACCTCTCCTGCTGGGTCTCACTGCCTCACCCTCAACTGCTGGGTCTCAGCCTCACCCTCTCCTGCTGGGACTCACTGCCCAGCCTCACCTACTGGGTCTCACTGCCTCAACCTCTCCTGCTGGGGCTCACTGCTTCACACCCTCTCCTGCTGGGGCTCACTGCCTCACCCTCACCTGCTGGGACTCTCTGCCCCACCCTCTCCTGCTGGGGCTCACTGCCTCACCCTCACCTGCTGGGACTCACTGCCCCACCCTCTCCTGCTGGGACTCACTGCCTCACACCCTCTCCTGCTGGGACTCTGCCTCACCCTCTGCAGCTGGGGCTTAGCCACACCTTAACCTGCTGGGACTCACTGCCTCACCCTCTCCTGCTGGGAATCACTGCCTCATCTTCTCCTGCTGGGACTCACTGCCTCACACTCTCCTGCTGGGACTCACTGCCTCACCCTCTCCTACTGGGACACACTGCCTCACCCTCTCCTGCTGGGACTCACTACCTCATCTTCTCCTGCTGGGACTCACTGCCTCACACCCTCTCCTGCTGTGACTCACTGCATCACCCTCTCCTACTCCGGTTCAGCCTTACCCTCTCCTGCTAGGACTCACTGCCTCACACTCTCCTGCTGGAGCTCACTGCCCAACACTCACCTGCTGGGAATCACTGCCTCACCGCCTCCTGCTGGGGCTCACTACCCAACACTCACCTGCTGGGAATCACTGCCTCACCGCCTCCTGCTGGAATTCACTGCCCAACAATCACCTGCTGGGAATCACTGCCTCACCGCCTCCTGCTGGAATTCACTGCCCAAAACTCACCTGCTGGGAATCACTGCCTCACCGCCTCCTGCTGGGGCTCACTGCCCAACACTCTCCTGCTGGGTCTCACTGCCCCACGCTCACCTGCTGCGGCTCAGCCTCAACCTCTCCTGCTGGGGCACAATTCCCTCAACCTCTCCTGCTGGGTCTCACTGCCTCACCCTCAACTGCTGGGTCTCAGCCTCACCCTCTCCTGCTGGGACTCACTGCCCAGCCTCACCTACTGGGTCTCACTGCCTCAACCTCTCCTGCTGGGGCTCACTGCTTCACACCCTTTCCTGCTGGGGCTCACTGCCTCACCCTCACCTGCTGGGACTCACTGCCTCATGTTCTCCTGCTGGGACTCACTGCCCCACCCTCTCCTGCTGGGGCTCACTGTCTCACCCTCACCTGCTGGGACTCACTGCCTCATCTTCTCCTGCTGGGACTCACTGCCCCACCCTCTCCTGCTGGGACTCACTGCCTCACACCCTCTCCTGCTGGGACTCTGCCTCACCCTCTGCAGCTGGGGCTTAGCCACACCTTAACCTGCTGGGACTCACTGCCTCACCCTCTCCCCCTGGGACTCACTGCCTCATCTTCTCCTGCTGGGATTCACTGCCCCACACTCTCCTGCTGGGACTCACTGCCTCACCCTCTCCTACTGGGACACACTGCCTCACCCTCTCCTGCTGGGACTCACTACCTCATCTTCTCCTGCTGGGACTCACTGCCTCACACCCTCTCCTGCTGGGACTCACTGCCTCACCCTCTGCAGCTGGGGCTTAGCCACACCTTAACCTGCTGGGACTCACTGCCTCACACTCTCCTGCTGGGACTCACTGCCTCATCTTCTCCTGCTGGGACTCACTGCCCCACCCTCTCCTGCTGGGACTCACTGCCTCACCCTCTCCTACTGGGACACACTGCCTCACCCTCTCCTGCTGGGACTCACTGCCTCACCCTCTCCTACTGGGACACAATGCCTCACCCTCTCCTGGTGGGACTCACTGCCTCACCCTCTCCTGCTGGGGCTCACTGACTCACACCTTCTCCTGCTGGGGCTCACTGCCTCACCCTCTCCTGCTGGGACTCACTGCCTCACCCTCTCCTGCTGGGACTCACTGCCTCATCTTCTCTTGCTGGGTCTCACTGCCCCACCCTCTCCTGCTGGGACTCACTGCCTCACCCTCTCCTACTGGGACACACTGCCTCACCCTCTCCTGCTGGGACTCACTGCCTCACCCTCTCCTACTGGGACACTCTGCATCACCCTCTCCTGATGGGACTCACTGCCTCACCCTCTCCTGCTGGGGCTCACTGACTCACACCTTCTCCTGCTGGGGCTCAATGCCTCACCCTCTCCTGCTGGGACTCACTGCCTCACCCTCTCCTGCTGGGACTCACTGCCTCACCCTTTCCTGCTGGGACTCACTGCCGCACACTCTCCTGCTGGGACTCACTGCCGCACACTCTCCTGCTGGGACTCACTGCCGCACACTCACCTGCTGGGACTCACTGCCGCACACTCTCCTGCTCTGACTCAGCCTCAACTTTCCTGCTGGGGCGCACTTCCCTCACCCTCTCCTGCTAGGACTCACTGCCTCACACTCTCCTGCTGGGACTCACTGCCGCACACTCTCCTGCTGGGAATCACTGCCTCACCGCCTCCTGCTGGGGCTCACTGCCCAACACTCACCTGCTGGGACCCACTGCCTCACCGCCTCCTGCTGGAGCTCACTGCCCAACACTCACCTGCTGGGAATCACTGCCTCACCGCCTCCTGCTGGAATTCACTGCCCAACACTCACCTGCTGGGAATCACTGCCTCACCGTCTCCTGCTGGGTCTCACTGCCGAACACTCTCCTGCTGGGTCTCACTGCCCCACACTCACCTGCTGCGGCTCAGCCTCAACCTCTCCTGCTGGGGCACAATTCCCTCAACCTCTCCTGCTGGGTCTCACTGCCTCACCCTCAACTGCTGGGTCTCAGCCTCACCCTCTCCTGCTGGGACTCACTGCCCAGCCTCACCTACTGGGTCTCACTGCCTCAACCTCTCCTGCTGGGGCTCACTGCCTCACACCCTCTCCTTCTGGGGCTCACTGCCTCACCCTCACCTGCTGGGAATCTCTGCCCCACCCTCTCCTGCTGGGGCTCACAGCCTCACCCTCACCTGCTGGGACTCACTGCCTCATCTTCTCCTGCTGGGACTCACTGCCTCAGCCTCTCCTGCTGGGACTCACTGCCTCATCTTCTCCTGCTGGGACTCACTGCCACACCCTCTCCTGCTGGGACTCACTGCCTCATCCTCTCCTACTGGGACACACTGCCTCACCCTCTCCTGCTGGGACTCACTGCCTCACCCTCTCCTGCTAGGGCTCACTGCCTCACACCCTCTCCTGCTGGGGCTCACTGCCTCACCCTCTCCTGCTGGGGCTCACTGCCTCACACCCTCTCCTGCTGGGTCTCACTGCCTCACACCCTCTCCTGCTGGGGCTCACTCCCTCACACCCTCTGCTGCTGGGTCTCACTGCCCCACCCTCACCTGCTGGGACTAAGCCTCATCTTCTCCTGCTGGTGCTCAGCCTCATTTTCTCCTGCTGGGGCTCACAGCCTCACCCTCACCTGCTGGGTCTCAGACTCACCCTCTCCTGCTGGGACTCACTGCCTCACCCTCTCCTGCTGGGACTCACTGCCTCACCCTCTCCTGCTGGGACTCACTGCCTCACCCTCTCCTGCTGGGACTCACTACCTCATCTTCTCCTGCTGGGACTCACTGCCTCACACCCTCTCCTGCTGAGACTCACTGCATCACCCTCTCCTACTCCGGTTCAGCCTTACCCTCTCCTGCTAGGACTCACTGCCTCACACTCTCCTGCTGGAGCTCACTGCCCAACACTCACCTGCTGGGAATCACTGCCTCACCGCCTCCTGCTGGGGCTCACTACCCAACACTCACCTGCTGGGAATCACTGCCTCACCGCCTCCTGCTGGAATTCACTGCCCAACAATCACCTGCTGGGAATCACTGCCTCACCGCCTCCTGCTGGAATTCACTGCCCAACACTCACCTGCTGGGAATCACTGCCTCACCGCCTCCTGCTGGGGCTCACTGCCCAACACTCTCCTGCTGGGTCTCACTGCCCCACCCTCACCTGCTGCGGCTCAGCCTCAACCTCTCCTGCTGGGGCACAATTCCCTCAACCTCTCCTGCTGGATCTCACTGCCTCACCCTCAACTGCTGGGTCTCAGCCTCACCCTCTCCTGCTGGGACACACTGCCCAGCCTCACCTACTGGGTCTCACTGCCTCAACCTCTCCTGCTGGGGCTCACTGCTTCACACCCTCTCCTGCTGGGGCTCACTGCCTCACCCTCACCTGCTGGGACTCTCTGCCCCACCCTCTCCTGCTGGGGCTCACTGTCTCACCCTCACCTGCTGGGACTCACTGCCTCATCTTCTCCTGCTGGGACTCACTGCCCCACCCTCTCCTGCTGGGACTCACTGCCTCACACCCTCTCCTGCTGGGACTCTGCCTCACCCTCTGCAGCTGGGGCTTAGCCACACCTTAACCTGCTGGGACTCACTGCCTCACCCTCTACTGCTGGGACTCACTGCCTCATCTTCTCCTGCTGGGATTCACTGCCCCACACTCTCCTGCTGGGACTCACTGCCTCACCCTCTCCTACTGGGACACACTGCCTCACCCTCTCCTGCTGGGACTCACTACCTCATCTTCTCCTGCTGGGACTCACTGCCTCACACCCTCTCCTGCTGGGACTCACTGCCTCACCCTCTGCAGCTGGGGCTTAGCCACACCTTAACCTGCTGGGACTCACTGCCTCACCCTCTCCTGCTGGGACTCACTGCCTCATCTTCTCCTGCTGGGACTCACTGCCCAACCCTCTCCTGCTAGGACTCACTGCCTCACCCTCTCCTACTGGGACACACTGCCTCACCCTCTCCTGCTGGGACTCACTGCCTCAAACTCTCCTACTGGGACACACTGCCTCAACCTCTCCTGGTGGGACTCACTGCCTCACCCTCCCCTGCTGGGGCTCACTGACTCACACCTTCTCCTGCTGGGGCTCACTGCCTCACCCTCTCCTGCTGGGACTCACTGCCTCACCCTCTCCTGCTGGGACTCACTGCCTCATCTTCTCCTGCTGGGACTCACTGCCCCACCCTCTCCTGCTGGGACTCACCGCCTCACCCTCTCCTACTGGGACACTCTGCCTCACCCTCTCCTGCTGGGACTCACTGCCTCACCCTCTCCTACTGCGACACTCTGCCTCACCCTCTCATGATGGGACTCACTGCCTCACCCTCTCCTGCTGGGGCTCACTGACTCACACCTTCTCCTGCTGGGGCTCACTGCCTCACCCTCTCCTGCTGGGACTCACTGCCTCACCCTCTCCTGCTGGGGCTCACTGCCTCACACCCTCTCCTGCTGGGTCTCACTGCCTCACACCCTCTCCTGCTGGGGCTCACTGCCTCACACCCTCTGCGGCTGGGTCTCACTGCCCCACTCTCACCTGCTGGGAGACAGCCTCACCTTCTCCTGCTGGGGCTCAGCCTCATTTTCTCCTGCTGGGGCTCACTGCCTCACCCTCACCTGCTGGGTCTCAGACTCACCCTCTCCTGCTGGGACTCACTGCACAGCCTCACCTGCTGGGGCTCAGCCTCACACTCACCTGCTGGGGTTCAGCTTCACACTCGCCTGCTGGGTCTCACTGCCCCACCCTCACCTGCTGCGGCTCAGCCTCAACCTCTCCTGCTGGGGCACAATTCCCTCAACCTCTCCTGCTGGGACTCACTGCCTCACCCTCACCTGCTGGGTCTCAGCCTCACCCTCTCCTGCTGGGGCTCACTGCCTCACACCCTCTCCTGCTGGGGCTCACTGCCTCACCCTCACCTGCTGGGACTCACTGCCCCACCCTCTCCTGCTGGGACTCACTGCCTCATCTTCTCCTGCTGGGACTCACTGCCTCACCCTCACCTGCTGGAACTCACTGCCTCACCCTCACCTGCTGGGACTCACTGCCTCATCTTCTACTGCTGGGACTCACTGCCTCAGCCTCTCCTGCTGGGACTCACTGCCTCATCTTCTCCTGCTGGGACTCACTGCCACACCCTCTCCTGCTGGGACTCACTGCCTCATCCTCTCCTACTGGGACACACTGCCTCACCCTCTCCTGCTGGGACTCACTGCCTCACCCTCTCCTGCTAGGGCTCACTGCCTCACACCCTCTCCTGCTGGGGCTCACTGCCTCACCCTCTCCTGCTGGGACTCACTGCCTCACCCTCTCCTGCTGGGGCTCACTGCCTCACACCCTCTCCTGCTGGGTCTCACTGCCTCACACCCTCTCCTGCTGGGGCTCACTCCCTCACACCCTCTGCTGCTGGGTCTCACTGCCCCACCCTCACCTGCTGGGACTAAGCCTCATCTTCTCCTGCTGGTGCTCAGCCTCATTTTCTCCTGCTGGGGCTCACAGCCTCACCCTCACCTGCTGGGTCTCAGACTCACCCTCTCCTGCTGGGACTCACTGCCTCACCCTCTCCTGCTGGGACTCACTGCCTCACCCTCTCCTGCTGGGACTCACTGCCTCACCCTCTCCTGCTGGGACTCACTACCTCATCTTCTCCTGCTGGGACTCACTGCCTCACACCCTCTCCTGCTGTGACTCACTGCATCACCCTCTCCTACTCCGGTTCAGCCTTACCCTCTCCTGCTAGGACTCACTGCCTCACACTCTCCTGCTGGAGCTCACTGCCCAACACTCACCTGCTGGGAATCACTGCCTCACCGCCTCCTGCTGGGGCTCACTACCCAACACTCACCTGCTGGGAATCACTGCCTCACCGCCTCCTGCTGGAATTCACTGCCCAACAATCACCTGCTGGGAATCACTGCCTCACCGCCTCCTGCTGGAATTCACTGCCCAACACTCACCTGCTGGGAATCACTGCCTCACCGCCTCCTGCTGGGGCTCACTGCCCAACACTCTCCTGCTGGGTCTCACTGCCCCACCCTCACCTGCTGCGGCTCAGCCTCAACCTCTCCTGCTGGGGCACAATTCCCTCAACCTCTCCTGCTGGGTCTCACTGCCTCACCCTCAACTGCTGGGTCTCAGCCTCACCCTCTCCTGCTGGGACACACTGCCCAGCCTCACCTACTGGGTCTCACTGCCTCAACCTCTCCTGCTGGGGCTCACTGCTTCACACCCTCTCCTGCTGGGGCTCACTGCCTCACCCTCACCTGCTGGGACTCTCTGCCCCACCCTCTCCTGCTGGGGCTCACTGTCTCACCCTCACCTGCTGGGACTCACTGCCTCATCTTCTCCTGCTGGGACTCACTGCCCCACCCTCTCCTGCTGGGACTCACTGCCTCACACCCTCTCCTGCTGGGACTCTGCCTCACCCTCTGCAGCTGGGGCTTAGCCACACCTTAACCTGCTGGGACTCACTGCCTCACCCTCTACTGCTGGGACTCACTGCCTCATCTTCTCCTGCTGGGATTCACTGCCCCACACTCTCCTGCTGGGACTCACTGCCTCACCCTCTCCTACTGGGACACACTGCCTCACCCTCTCCTGCTGGGACTCACTACCTCATCTTCTCCTGCTGGGACTCACTGCCTCACACCCTCTCCTGCTGGGACTCACTGCCTCACCCTCTGCAGCTGGGGCTTAGCCACACCTTAACCTGCTGGGACTCACTGCCTCACCCTCTCCTGCTGGGACTCACTGCCTCATCTTCTCCTGCTGGGACTCACTGCCCAACCCTCTCCTGCTGGGACTCACTGCCTCACCCTCTCCTACTGGGACACACTGCCTCACCCTCTCCTGCTGGGACTCACTGCCTCAAACTCTCCTACTGGGACACACTGCCTCAACCTCTCCTGGTGGGACTCACTGCCTCACCCTCCCCTGCTGGGGCTCACTGACTCACACCTTCTCCTGCTGGGGCTCACTGCCTCACCCTCTCCTGCTGGGACTCACTGCCTCACCCTCTCCTGCTGGGACTCACTGCCTCATCTTCTCCTGCTGGGACTCACTGCCCCACCCTCTCCTGCTGGGACTCACCGCCTCACCCTCTCCTACTGGGACACTCTGCCTCACCCTCTCCTGCTGGGACTCACTGCCTCACCCTCTCCTACTGCGACACTCTGCCTCACCCTCTCATGATGGGACTCACTGCCTCACCCTCTCCTGCTGGGGCTCACTGACTCACACCTTCTCCTGCTGGGGCTCACTGCCTCACCCTCTCCTGCTGGGACTCACTGCCTCACCCTCTCCTGCTGGGGCTCACTGCCTCACACCCTCTCCTGCTGGGTCTCACTGCCTCACACCCTCTCCTGCTGGGGCTCACTGCCTCACACCCTCTGCGGCTGGGTCTCACTGCCCCACTCTCACCTGCTGGGAGACAGCCTCACCTTCTCCTGCTGGGGCTCAGCCTCATTTTCTCCTGCTGGGGCTCACTGCCTCACCCTCACCTGCTGGGTCTCAGACTCACCCTCTCCTGCTGGGACTCACTGCACAGCCTCACCTGCTGGGGCTCAGCCTCACACTCACCTGCTGGGGTTCAGCTTCACACTCGCCTGCTGGGTCTCACTGCCCCACCCTCACCTGCTGCGGCTCAGCCTCAACCTCTCCTGCTGGGGCACAATTCCCTCAACCTCTCCTGCTGGGACTCACTGCCTCACCCTCACCTGCTGGGTCTCAGCCTCACCCTCTCCTGCTGGGGCTCACTGCCTCACACCCTCTCCTGCTGGGGCTCACTGCCTCACCCTCACCTGCTGGGACTCACTGCCCCACCCTCTCCTGCTGGGACTCACTGCCTCATCTTCTACTGCTGGGACTCACTGCCTCACCCTCACCTGCTGGAACTCACTGCCTCACCCTCACCTGCTGGGACTCACTGCCTCATCTTCTACTGCTGGGACTCACTGCCTCACCCTCTCCTGCTGGGACTCACTGCCGCACTCTCTCCTGCTGGGACTCACTGCCGCACACTCTCCTGCTGGGACTCACTGCCGCACACTCTCCTGCTGGGACTCACTACCGCACACTCTCCTGCTGGGACTCACTGCCGCACACTCACCTGCTGGGACTCACTGCCTCACCCTCTCCTGCTGGGACTCACTGCCTCACTCTCTCCTGCTGGGACTCACTGCCTCACTCTCTCCTGCTGGGACTCACTGCCTCACCCTCTCCTGCTGGGACTCACTGCCTCACTCTCTCCTGCTGGTGCTCACTGTCCCACCCTCAGCTGCTGGAGCTCAGACTCACCCTCACCAGCTCTAGGCTCACTGCCACAACGTCCTCCTGCTGGGACTCACTGCCCCACCCACTCCTGCTGGTGCTCACTGTCCCACCCTTTCATGCTCGGACTCACTGCCCCACCCTCACCTGCTGGGACTCACTACCCCACCCTCACCTGCTGGGACTCACTGCCCCACCCTCACCTGCTGGGACTCACTGCCCCACCCTCACCTGCTGGGACTCACTGCCCCAACCTCACCTGGTGGGACTCAGCCTCATCTTCTCCTGCTGGGGCTCACTAACCCACCCTTCCCTGCTGGGTCACACTGCCCTACACACTCCTGCTGGGCCTCAGCCTCACCCTCTCCATCTGGGGCTTAGCCTCACCCTCACCTGCTGCGACTCACTGCCCCACCCTCACCTGCTGGGACTCACTACCCCACCCTCTCCTGCTGGGACTCACTGCCTCACCTTGTCCTGCGGGGGCTCAACCTTACCCCTGCCTGCTGGGGCTCACTGCCCCACCCTCTGTCCTGCGGCTCAGTCTCACCCTCACCTGCCCTGCCTCTCTTGCTGGGGCTCACTGCCTCACCCTCGCTTGCTTTGCCCCTCTGGCCCACACTCGCCTGCTGGGGCTCACTGACACACGCTCGCCTGCTGGGGCTCACTGATTCACCCTCGTCTGCTGGTGCTCACTGCCCCACCCTCACCTGCTGGGGCTCACTGTGTCACACTCTCCTGCTGGGACTCACTGCCGCACACTCTCCTGCTGGGACTCACTGCCGCACACTCTCCTGCTGGGACTCACTGCCTCACCCTCTCCTGCTGGGACTCACTGCCTCACTCTCTCCTGCTGGGACTCACTGCCTCACTCTCTCCTGCTGGGACTCACTGCCTCACCCTCTCCTGCTGGGACTCACTGCCTCACTCTCTCCTGCTGGTGCTCACTGTCCCACCCTCAGCTGCTGGAGCTCAGACTCACCCTCACCAGCTCTAGGCTCACTGCCACAACGTCCTCCTGCTGGGACTCACTGCCCCACCCACTCCTGCTGGTGCTCACTGTCCCACCCTTTCATGCTCGGACTCACTGCCCCACCCTCACCTGCTGGGACTCACTACCCCACCCTCACCTGCTGGGACTCACTGCCCCACCCTCACCTGCTGGGACTCACTGCCCCACCCTCACCTGCTGGGACTCACTGCCCCAACCTCACCTGGTGGGACTCAGCCTCATCTTCTCCTGCTGGGGCTCACTAACCCACCCTTCCCTGCTGGGTCACACTGCCCTACACCCTCCTGCTGGGCCTCAGCCTCACCCTCTCCATCTGGGGCTTAGCCTCACCCTCACCTGCTGCGACTCACTGCCCCACCCTCACCTGCTGGGACTCACTACCCCACCCTCTCCTGCTGGGACTCACTGCCTCACCTTGTCCTGCGGGGGCTCAACCTTACCCCTGCCTGCTGGGGCTCACTGCCCCACCCTCTGTCCTGCGGCTCAGTCTCACCCTCACCTGCCCTGCCTCTCTTGCTGGGGCTCACTGCCTCACCCTCGCTTGCTTTGCCCCTCTGGCCCACACTCACCTGCTGGGGCTCACTGACACACGCTCGCCTGCTGGGGCTCACTGATTCACCCTCGTCTGCTGGTGCTCACTGCCCCACCCTCACCTGCTGGGGCTCACTGTGTCACACTCTCCTGCTGGGACTCACTGCCGCACACTCTCCTGCTGGGACTCACTGCCGCACACTCTCCTGCTGGGACTCACTGCCGCACACTCTCCTGCTGGGACTCACTGCCGCACACTCTCCTGCTGGGACTCACTGCCGCACACTCTCCTGCTCTGATTCAGCCTCAACTTTCCTGCTGGGGCGCACTTCCCTCACCCTCTCCTGCTAGGACTCACTGCCTCACACTCTCAGCTGCTGGAGCTCACTGCCCAACACTCACCTGCTGGGAATCACTGCCTCACCGCCTCCTGCTGGGGCTCACTACCCAACAATCACCTGCTGGGAATCACTGCCTCACCGCCTCCTACTGGAATTCACTGCCCAACAATCACCTGCTGGGAATCACTGCCTCACCGCCTCCTGCTGGAATTCACTGCCCAACACTCACCTGCTGGGAATCACTGCCTCACCGCCTCCTGCTGGGGCTCACTGCCCAACACTCTCCTGCTGGGTCTCACTGCCCCACGCTCACCTGCTGCGGCTCAGCCTCAACCTCTCCTGCTGGGGCACAATTCCCTCAACCTCTCCTGCTGGGTCTCACTGCCTCACCCTCAACTGCTGGGTCTCAGCCTCACCCTCTCCTGCTGGGACTCACTGCCCAGCCTCACCTACTGGGTCTCACTGCCTCAACCTCTCCTGCTGGGGCTCACTGCTTCACACCCTCTCCTGCTGGGGCTCACTGCCTCACCCTCACCTGCTGGGACTCTCTGCCCCACCCTCTCCTGCTGGGGCTCACTGTCTCACCCTCACCTGCTGGGACTCACTGCCCCACCCTCTCCTGCTGGGACTCACTGCCTCACACCCTCTCCTGCTGGGACTCTGCCTCACCCTCTGCAGCTGGGGCTTAGCCACACCTTAACCTGCTGGGACTCACTGCCTCACCCTCTCCTGCTGGGAATCACTGCCTCATCTTCTCCTGCTGGGACTCACTGCCTCACACTCTCCTGCTGGGACTCACTGCCTCACCCTCTCCTACTGGGACACACTGCCTCACCCTCTCCTGCTGGGACTCACTACCTCATCTTCTCCTGCTGGGACTCACTGCCTCACACCCTCTCCTGCTGTGACTCACTGCATCACCCTCTCCTACTCCGGTTCAGCCTTACCCTCTCCTGCTAGGACTCACTGCCTCACACTCTCCTGCTGGAGCTCACTGCCCAACACTCACCTGCTGGGAATCACTGCCTCACCGCCTCCTGCTGGAATTCACTGCCCAAAACTCACCTGCTGGGAATCACTGCCTCACCGCCTCCTGCTGGGGCTCACTGCCCAACACTCTCCTGCTGGGTCTCACTGCCCCACGCTCACCTGCTGCGGCTCAGCCTCAACCTCTCCTGCTGGGGCACAATTCCCTCAACCTCTCCTGCTGGGTCTCACTGCCTCACCCTCAACTGCTGGGTCTCAGCCTCACCCTCTCCTGCTGGGACTCACTGCCCAGCCTCACCTACTGGGTCTCACTGCCTCAACCTCTCCTGCTGGGGCTCACTGCTTCACACCCTTTCCTGCTGGGGCTCACTGCCTCACCCTCACCTGCTGGGACTCACTGCCTCATGTTCTCCTGCTGGGACTCACTGCCCCACCCTCTCCTGCTGGGGCTCACTGTCTCACCCTCACCTGCTGGGACTCACTGCCTCATCTTCTCCTGCTGGGACTCACTGCCCCACCCTCTCCTGCTGGGACTCACTGCCTCACACCCTCTCCTGCTGGGACTCTGCCTCACCCTCTGCAGCTGGGGCTTAGCCACACCTTAACCTGCTGGGACTCACTGCCTCACCCTCTCCCCCTGGGACTCACTGCCTCATCTTCTCCTGCTGGGATTCAAAGCCCCACACTCTCCTGCTGGGACTCACTGCCTCACCCTCTCCTACTGGGACACACTGCCTCACCCTCTCCTGCTGGGACTCACTACCTCATCTTCTCCTGCTGGGACTCACTGCCTCACACCCTCTCCTGCTGGGACTCACTGCCTCACCCTCTGCAGCTGGGGCTTAGCCACACCTTAACCTGCTGGGACTCACTGCCTCACACTCTCCTGCTGGGACTCACTGCCTCATCTTCTCCTGCTGGGACTCACTGCCCCACCCTCTCCTGCTGGGACTCACTGCCTCACCCTCTCCTACTGGGACACACTGCCTCACCCTCTCCTGCTGGGACTCACTGCCTCACCCTCTCCTACTGGGACACAATGCCTCACCCTCTCCTGGTGGGACTCACTGCCTCACCCTCTCCTGCTGGGGCTCACTGACTCACACCTTCTCCTGCTGGGGCTCACTGCCTCACCCTCTCCTGCTGGGACTCACTGCCTCACCCTCTCCTGCTGGGACTCACTGCCTCATCTTCTCCTGCTGGGTCTCACTGCCCCACCCTCTCCTGCTGGGACTCACTGCCTCACCCTCTCCTACTGGGACACACTGCCTCACCCTCTCCTGCTGGGACTCACTGCCTCACCCTCTCCTACTGGGACACTCTGCATCACCCTCTCCTGATGGGACTCACTGCCTCACCCTCTCCTGCTGGGGCTCACTGACTCACACCTTCTCCTGCTGGGGCTCAATGCCTCACCCTCTCCTGCTGGGACTCACTGCCTCACCCTCTCCTGCTGGGACTCACTGCCTCACCCTTTCCTGCTGGGACTCACTGCCGCACACTCTCCTGCTGGGACTCACTGCCGCACACTCACCTGCTGGGACTCACTGCCGCACACTCTCCTGCTCTGACTCAGCCTCAACTTTCCTGCTGGGGCGCACTTCCCTCACCCTCTCCTGCTAGGACTCACTGCCTCACACTCTCCTGCTGGGACTCACTGCCGCACACTCTCCTGCTGGGAATCACTGCCTCACCGCCTCCTGCTGGGGCTCACTGCCCAACACTCACCTGCTGGGACCCACTGCCTCACCGCCTCCTGCTGGAGCTCACTGCCCAACACTCACCTGCTGGGAATCACTGCCTCACCGCCTCCTGCTGGAATTCACTGCCCAACACTCACCTGCTGGGAATCACTGCCTCACCGCCTCCTGCTGGGGCTCACTGCCCAACACTCTCCTGCTGGGTCTCACTGCCCCACACTCACCTGCTGCGGCTCAGCCTCAACCTCTCCTGCTGGGGCACAATTCCCTCAACCTCTCCTGCTGGGTCTCACTGCCTCACCCTCAACTGCTGGGTCTCAGCCTCACCCTCTCCTGCTGGGACTCACTGCCCAGCCTCACCTACTGGGTCTCACTGCCTCAACCTCTCCTGCTGGGGCTCACTGCCTCACACCCTCTCCTTCTGGGGCTCACTGCCTCACCCTCACCTGCTGGGAATCTCTGCCCCACCCTCTCCTGCTGGGGCTCACAGCCTCACCCTCACCTGCTGGGACTCACTGCCTCATCTTCTCCTGCTGGGACTCACTGCCTCAGCCTCTCCTGCTGGGACTCACTGCCTCATCTTCTCCTGCTGGGACTCACTGCCACACCCTCTCCTGCTGGGACTCACTGCCTCATCCTCTCCTACTGGGACACACTGCCTCACCCTCTCCTGCTGGGACTCACTGCCTCACCCTCTCCTGCTAGGGCTCACTGCCTCACACCCTCTCCTGCTGGGGCTCACTGCCTCACCCTCTCCTGCTGGGACTCACTGCCTCACCCTCTCCTGCTGGGGCTCACTGCCTCACACCCTCTCCTGCTGGGTCTCACTGCCTCACACCCTCTCCTGCTGGGGCTCACTCCCTCACACCCTCTGCTGCTGGGTCTCACTGCCCCACCCTCACCTGCTGGGACTAAGCCTCATCTTCTCCTGCTGGTGCTCAGCCTCATTTTCTCCTGCTGGGGCTCACAGCCTCACCCTCACCTGCTGGGTCTCAGACTCACCCTCTCCTGCTGGGACTCACTGCCTCACCCTCTCCTGCTGGGACTCACTGCCTCACCCTCTCCTGCTGGGACTCACTGCCTCACCCTCTCCTGCTGGGACTCACTACCTCATCTTCTCCTGCTGGGACTCACTGCCTCACACCCTCTCCTGCTGTGACTCACTGCATCACCCTCTCCTACTCCGGTTCAGCCTTACCCTCTCCTGCTAGGACTCACTGCCTCACACTCTCCTGCTGGAGCTCACTGCCCAACACTCACCTGCTGGGAATCACTGCCTCACCGCCTCCTGCTGGGGCTCACTACCCAACACTCACCTGCTGGGAATCACTGCCTCACCGCCTCCTGCTGGAATTCACTGCCCAACAATCACCTGCTGGGAATCACTGCCTCACCGCCTCCTGCTGGAATTCACTGCCCAACACTCACCTGCTGGGAATCACTGCCTCACCGCCTCCTGCTGGGGCTCACTGCCCAACACTCTCCTGCTGGGTCTCACTGCCCCACCCTCACCTGCTGCGGCTCAGCCTCAACCTCTCCTGCTGGGGCACAATTCCCTCAACCTCTCCTGCTGGGTCTCACTGCCTCACCCTCAACTGCTGGGTCTCAGCCTCACCCTCTCCTGCTGGGACACACTGCCCAGCCTCACCTACTGGGTCTCACTGCCTCAACCTCTCCTGCTGGGGCTCACTGCTTCACACCCTCTCCTGCTGGGGCTCACTGCCTCACCCTCACCTGCTGGGACTCTCTGCCCCACCCTCTCCTGCTGGGGCTCACTGTCTCACCCTCACCTGCTGGGACTCACTGCCTCATCTTCTCCTGCTGGGACTCACTGCCCCACCCTCTCCTGCTGGGACTCACTGCCTCACACCCTCTCCTGCTGGGACTCTGCCTCACCCTCTGCAGCTGGGGCTTAGCCACACCTTAACCTGCTGGGACTCACTGCCTCACCCTCTACTGCTGGGACTCACTGCCTCATCTTCTCCTGCTGGGATTCACTGCCCCACACTCTCCTGCTGGGACTCACTGCCTCACCCTCTCCTACTGGGACACACTGCCTCACCCTCTCCTGCTGGGACTCACTACCTCATCTTCTCCTGCTGGGACTCACTGCCTCACACCCTCTCCTGCTGGGACTCACTGCCTCACCCTCTGCAGCTGGGGCTTAGCCACACCTTAACCTGCTGGGACTCACTGCCTCACCCTCTCCTGCTGGGACTCACTGCCTCATCTTCTCCTGCTGGGACTCACTGCCCAACCCTCTCCTGCTGGGACTCACTGCCTCACCCTCTCCTACTGGGACACACTGCCTCACCCTCTCCTGCTGGGACTCACTGCCTCAAACTCTCCTACTGGGACACACTGCCTCAACCTCTCCTGGTGGGACTCACTGCCTCACCCTCCCCTGCTGGGGCTCACTGACTCACACCTTCTCCTGCTGGGGCTCACTGCCTCACCCTCTCCTGCTGGGACTCACTGCCTCACCCTCTCCTGCTGGGACTCACTGCCTCATCTTCTCCTGCTGGGACTCACTGCCCCACCCTCTCCTGCTGGGACTCACCGCCTCACCCTCTCCTACTGGGACACTCTGCCTCACCCTCTCCTGCTGGGACTCACTGCCTCACCCTCTCCTACTGGGACACTCTGCCTCACCCTCTCATGATGGGACTCACTGCCTCACCCTCTCCTGCTGGGGCTCACTGACTCACACCTTCTCCTGCTGGGGCTCACTGCCTCACCCTCTCCTGCTGGGACTCACTGCCTCACCCTCTCCTGCTGGGGCTCACTGCCTCACACCCTCTCCTGCTGGGTCTCACTGCCTCACACCCTCTCCTGCTGGGGCTCACTGCCTCACACCCTCTGCGGCTGGGTCTCACTGCCCCACTCTCACCTGCTGGGAGACAGCCTCACCTTCTCCTGCTGGGGCTCAGCCACATTTTCTCCTGCTGGGGCTCACTGCCTCACCCTCACCTGCTGGGTCTCAGACTCACCCTCTCCTGCTGGGACTCACTGCACAGCCTCACCTGCTGGGGCTCAGCCTCACACTCACCTGCTGGGGTTCAGCTTCACACTCGCCTGCTGGGTCTCACTGCCCCACCCTCACCTGCTGCGGCTCAGCCTCAACCTCTCCTGCTGGGGCACAATTCCCTCAACCTCTCCTGCTGGGACTCACTGCCTCACCCTCACCTGCTGGGTCTCAGCCTCACCCTCTCCTGCTGGGGCTCACTGCCTCACACCCTCTCCTGCTGGGGCTCACTGCCTCACCCTCACCTGCTGGGACTCACTGCCCCACCCTCTCCTGCTGGGACTCACTGCCTCATCTTCTCCTGCTGGGACTCACTGCCTCACCCTCACCTGCTGGAACTCACTGCCTCACCCTCACCTGCTGGGACTCACTGCCTCATCTTCTACTGCTGGGACTCACTGCCTCACCCTCTCCTGCTGGGACTCACTGCCGCACTCTCTCCTGCTGGGACTCACTGCCGCACACTCTCCTGCTGGGACTCACTGCCGCACACTCTCCTGCTGGGACTCACTACCGCACACTCTCCTGCTGGGACTCACTGCCGCACACTCACCTGCTGGGACTCACTGCCGCACACTCTCCTGCTCTGACTCAGCCTCAACTTTTCTGCTGGGGCGCACTTCCCTCACCCTCTCCTGCTAGGACTCACTGCCTCACACTCTCCTGCTGGGATTCAATGCCGCACACTCTACTGCTGGGAATCACTGCCTCACCGCCTCCTGCTGGGGCTCACTGCCCAACACTCACCTGCTGGGACCCACTGCCTCACCGCCTCCTGCTGGAGCTCACTGCCCAATACTCACCTGCTGGGAATCACTGCCTCACCGCCTCCTGCTGGAATTCACTGCCCAACACTCACCTGCTGGGAATCACTGCCTCACCGCCTCCTGCTGGGGCTCACTGCCCAACACTCTCCTGCTGGGTCTCACTGCCCCACACTCACCTGCTGCGGCTCAGCCTCAACCTCTCCTGCTGGGGCACAATTACCTCAACCTCTCCTGCTGGGTCTCACTGCCTCACCCTCAATTGCTGGGTCTCAGCCTCACCCTCTCCTGCTGGGACTCACTGCCTCACCCTCTCCTGCTAGGGCTCACTGCCTCACACCCTCTCCTGCTGGGGCTCACTGCCTCACCCTCTCCTGCTGGGACTCACTGCCTCACCCTCTCCTGCTGGGGCTCAGTGCCTCACACCCTCTCCTGCTGGGGCTCACTGCCTCACACCCTCTCCTGCTGGGACTCACTCCCTCACACCCTCTGCTGCTGGGTCTCACTGCCCCACCCTCACCTGCTGGGACTTATCCTCATCTTCTCCTGCTGGGGCTCAGCCTCATTTTCTCCTGCTGGGGCTCACTGCCTCACCCTCACGTGCTGGGTCTCAGACTCACCCTCTCCTGCTGGGACTCACTGCCTCACCCTCTCCTGCTGGGACTCACTGCCTCACCCTCTCCTGCTGGGACTCACTGCCTCACCTTCTCCTGCTGGGACTCACTGCCTCACCCTCTCCTGCTGGGACTCACTGCCTCACCCTCTCCTGCTGGGACTCACTGCCTCACCCTTTCCTGCTGGGACTCACTGCCTCACACTCTCCTGCTGGGACTCACTGCCCCACCCTCTCCTGCTGGGACTCACTGCCCCACCCTCTCCTGCTGGGACTCACTGCCCCACCCTCTCCTGGTGGGACTCACTGCCTCACCCTCTCCTGCTGGGACTCACTGCCCCACCCTCTCCTGCTGGGACTCACTGCCCCACCCTCGCCTGCTGGGACTCACTGCCCCACCCTCTCCTGCTGGGGCTCAGCCTCACCCTCACCTGCTGGGGCTCACTGCCCCACCCTCAGCTGCTGGGACTCAGCCTCATCTTCTCCTACTGGGGCTCACTGCCCCACTCTCTCCTGCTGGGACTCACTGCCGCACACTCTCCTGCTGGGACTCACTGCCGCACACTCTCCTGCTGGGACTCACTGCCGCACACTCTCCTGCTGGGTCTCACTGCCGCACACTCTCCTGCTCTGACTCAGCCTCAACTTTCCTGCTGGGGCGCACTTCCCTCACCCTCTCCTGCTAGGACTCACTGCCTCACACTCTCCTGCTGGGACTCACTGCCGCACACTCTCCTGCTGGGAATCACTGCCTCACCGCCTCCTGCTGGAGCTCACTGCCCAACACTCACCTGCTGGGACCCACTGCCTCACCGCCTCCTGCTGGAGCTCACTGCCCAACACTCACCTGCTGGGAATCACTGCCTCACCGCCTCCTGCTGGAATTCACTGCCCAACACTCACCTGCTGGGAATCACTGCCTCACCGCCTCCTGCTGGGGCTCACTGCCCAACACTCTCCTGCTGGGTCTCACTGCCCCACACTCACCTGCTGCGGCTCAGCCTCAACCTCTCCTGCTGGGGCACAATTCCCTCAACCTCTCCTGCTGAGTCTCACTGCCTCACCCTCAACTGCTGGGTCTCAGCCTCACCCTCTCCTGCTGGGACTCACTGCCCAGCCTCACCTACTGGTTCTCACTGCCTCAACCTCTCCTGCTGGGGCTCACTGCCTCACACCCTCTCCTTCTGGGGCTCACTGCCTCACCCTCACCTGCTGGGAACTCTCTGCCCCACCCTCTCCTGCTGGGGCTCACTGCCTCACCCTCACCTGCTGGGACTCACTGCCCCACCCTCTCCTGCTGGGACTCACTGTCTCATCTTCTCCTGCTGCGACTCACTGCCTCACCCTCACCTGCTGGGACTCACTGCCTCACCCTCACCTGCTGGGACTCACTGCCTCATCTTCTACTGCTGGGACTCACTGCCTCACCCTCTCCTGCTGGGACTCACTGCCGCACACTCTCCTGCTGGGACTCACTGCCGCACACTCTCCTGCTGGGACTCACTGCCGCACACTCTCCTGCTGGGACTCACTGCCGCACACTCTCCTGCTGGGACTCACTGCCGCACACTCTCCTGCTGGGACTCACTGCCGCACACTCTCCTGCTCTGACTCAGCCTCAACTTTCCTGCTGGGGCGCACTTCCCTCACCCTCTCCTGTTAGGACTCACTGCCTCACACTCTCCTGCTGGGACTCACTGCCGCACACTCTCCTGCTGGGAATCACTGCCTCACCGCCTCCTGCTGGGGCTCACTTCCCAACACTCACCTGCTGGGACCCACTGCCTCAGCGCCTCCTGCTGGAGCTCACTGCCCAGCACTCACCTGCTGGGAATCACTGCCTCACCGCCTCCTGCTGGAATTCACTGCCCAACACTCACCTGCTGGGAATCACTGCCTCACCGCCTCCTGCTGGGGCTCACTGCCCAACACTCTCCTGCTGGGTCTCACTGCCCCACACTCACCTGCTGCGGCTCAGCCTCAACCTCTCCTGCTGGGGCACAATACACTCAACCTCTCCTGCTGGGTCTCACTGCCTCACCCTCAACTGCTGGGTCTCAGCCTCACCCTCTCCTGCTGGGTCTCACTGCCCAGCCTCACCTATTCGGTCTCACTGCCTCAACCTCTCCTGCTGGGGCTCACTGCCTCACACCCTCTCCTTCTGGGGCTCACTGCCTCACCCTCACCTGCTGGGAACTCTCTGCCCCACCCTCTCCTGCTGGGGCTCACTGCCTCACCCTCTCCTACTGGGACACACTGCCTCACCCTCTCCTGCTGGGACTCAGTGCCTCACCCTCTCCTGCTGGGGCTCACTGACTCACACCCTCTCCTGCTGGGGCTCACTGCCTCACCCTCTCCTGCTGGGACTCACTGCCTCACCCTCTCCTGCTGGGGCTCACTGCCTCACACCCTCTCCTGCTGGGTTTCACTGCCTCACACCCTCTCCTGCTGGGGCTCACTCCCTCACACCCTCTGCTGCTGGGTCTCACTGCCCCACCCTCACCTGCTGGGACTCAGCCTCATCTTCTCCTGCTGGGGCTCAGCCTCATTTTCCCCTGCTGGGGCTCACTGCCTCACCCTCACCTGCTGGGTCTCAGACTCACCCTCTCCTGCTGGGACTCACTGCCTCACCCTCTCCTGCTGGGACTCTCTGCCTCACCCTCTCCTGCTGGGACTCACTGCCTCACCCTCTCCTGCTGGGACTCACTGCCTCACTCGCTCCTGCTGGGACTCACTGCCTCACCCTCTCCTGCTGGGACTCACTGCCTCACACTCTCCTGCTGGGACTCACTGCCCCACCCTCTCCTGCTGGGACTCACTGCCACACCCTCTCCTGCTGGGAGTCACTGCCCCACCCTCTCCTGCTGGGACTCACCGCCCCACCCTCTCCTGCTGGTGCTCACTGCCTCACCCTCTCCTGCTGGGGCTCAGCCTCACCCTCACCTGCTGGGGCTCACTGCCCAACCCTCGCCTGCTGGGACTCACTACCCCACCCTTTCCTGCTGGGACTCTCTACCCCACCCTCTCCTGCTGGGACTCACTGCCGCACCCTCACCTGCTGGGGCTCAGCTTCACCCTCGCCTGCTGGGACTCACTGCCCCAACCTCACCTGGTGGGACTCAGCCTCATCTTCTCCTGCTGGGGCTGACTAACCCACCCTTTCCTGCTGGATCACACTGCCCTACACCCTCCTGCTGGGCCTCACTGCCTCACCTTCGTCTGCTCGGGCTCAGTGACTCATCCTCACCTGCTGGGGAGAACTACCTCACCCTAGCCTTCTGGAGCTCACTGCCTCACCCTCTCCTGCTGGTGCTCAGCCTCACCCTCACCTGCTGGGGCTCACTGCCCCACCCTCAGCTGCTGGAACTCAGCCTCATCTTCTCCTACTGGGGCTCACTGCCCCACCCTCTCCTGCTGGGGCTCACTGCCCCACCCTCTCCTGCTGGGGCTCACTGCCGCACCCTCACCTGCTGGGGCTCACTGCCGCACCCTCACCTGCTGGGACTCAGCCTCATCCTCACCTGCTGGGGCTCACTGCCCAACCCTCGCCTGCTGGGACTCACTGCCCCATCCTCACCTGCTGGGACTCACTGCCTCACCCTCTCCTGCTGGGGCTCAGACTCACCCTCTCCTGCTGGGACTCACTGCCTCACCCTCACCTGCTGGGACTCACTGCCTCACCCTCTCCTGCTGGGGCTCAGACTCACCCTCTCCTGCTGGGACTCACTGCCTCACTCTCTCCTGCTGGGACTCACTGCCTCACCCTCTCCTGCTGTGACTCACTGCCTCACTCTCTCCTGCTGGGACTCACTGCCTCACTCTCTCCTGCTGGGACTCACTGCCTCACTCTCTCCTGCTGGGACTCACTGCCTCACCCTCTCCTGCTGGGACTCACTGCCTCACTCTCTCCTGCTGGTGCTCACTGTCCCACCCTCCGCTGCTGGAGCTCAGACTCACCCTCACCAGCTCTAGGCTCACTGCCACATCGTCCTCCTGCTGGGACTCACTACCCCACCCACTCCTGCTGGTGCTCACTGTCCCACCCTTTCATGCTCGGACTCACTGCCCCACCCTCACCTGCTGGGACTCACTACCCCACCCTCACCTGCTGGGACTCACTGCCCCACCCTCACCTGCTGGGACTCACTGCCCCACCCTCACCTGCTGGGACTCACTGCCCCAACCTCACCTGGTGGGACTCAGCCTCATCTTCTCCTGCTGGGGCTCACTAACCCACCCTTCCCTGCTGGGTCACACTGCCCTACACCCTCCTGCCCGGCCTCAGCCTCACCGTCTCCATCTGGGGCTTAGCCTCACCCTCACCTGCTGCGACTCACTGCCCCACCCTCACCTGCTGGGACTCACTACCCCACCCTCTCCTGCTGGGACTCACTGCCTCACCTTGTCCTGCGGGGGCTCAACCTTACCCTTGCCTGCTGGGGCTCACTGCCCCACCCTCTGTCCTGAGGCTCAGTCTCACCCTCACCTGCCCTGCCTCTCTTGCTGGGGCTCACTGCCCCACCCTATCCTGCTGGGACTCACTGCCTCACCCTATCCTACTGGGACACACTGCCTCACCCTCTCCTGCTGGGACTCACTGCCTCATCTTCTCCTGCTGGGACTCACTGCCTCACACCCTCTCCTGCTGGGACTCACTGCCTCAGCCTCTGCAGCTGGGGCTTAGCCACACCTTAACCTGCTGGGACTCACTGCCTCACCCTCTCCTGCTGGGACTCACTGCCTCATCTTCTCCTGCTGGGACTCACTGCCCCACCCTCTCCTGCTGGGACTCACTGCCTCACCCTCTCCTACTGGGACACAGTGCCTCACCCTCTCCTGCTGGGACTCACTGCCTCACCCTCTCCTGCTGGGACACACTGACTCACACCTTCTCCTGCTGGGGCTCATTGCCTCACCCTCTCCTGCTGGGACTCACTGCCTCACCCTCTCCTGCTGGGGCTCACTGCCTCACACCCTCTCCTGCTGAGACTCACTGCCTCACCCTCTCCTGCTGGGACTCACTGCCTCACCCTCTCCTGCTGGGGCTCACTGCCTCACACCCTCTCCTGCTGGGTCTCACTGCCTCACACCCTCTCCTGCTGGGGCTCACTGCCTCACACCCTCTGCTGCTGGGTCTCACTGCCCCACTCTCACCTGCTGGGACTCAGTCTCACTTTCTCCTGCTGGGGCTCAGCCTCATTTTCTCCTGCTGGGGCTCACTGCCTCACCCTCACCTGCTGGGTCTCAGACTCACCCTCTCCTGCTGGGACTCACTGCACAGCCTCACCTGCTGGGGCTCAGCCTCACACTCACCTGCTGGGGTTCAGCTTCACACTCGCCTGCTGGGTCTCACTGCCCCACCCTCACCTGCTGCTGCTCAGCCTCAACCTCTCCTGCTGGGGCACAATTCCCTCAACCTCTCCTGCTGGGACTCACTGCCTCACCCTCACCTGCTGGGTCTCAGCCTCACCCTCTCCTGCTGGGGCTCACTGCATCACACCCTCTCCTGCTGGGGCTCACTGCCTCACCCTCACCTGCTGGGACTCACTGCCCCACCCTCTCCTGCTGGGACTCACTGCCTCATCGTCTCCTGCTGGGACTCACTGCCTCACCCTCACCTGCTGGGGCTCACTGCCTCACCCTCACCTGCTGGGACTCACTGCCCCACCCTCTCCTGCTGGGACTCACTGCCTCATCTTCTCCTGCTGGGACTCACTGCCTCACCCTCACCTGCTGGGACTCACTGCCTCACCCTCACCTGCTGGGACTCACTGCCTCATCTTCTACTGCTGGGACTCACTGCCGCACACTCTCCTGCTCTGACTCAGCCTCAACTTTCCTGCTGGGGCGCACTTCCCTCACCCTCTCCTGCTAGGACTCACTGCCTCACACTCTCCTGCTGGGACTCACTGCCGCACTCTCTCCTGCTGGGAATCACTGCCTCACCGCCTCCTGCTGGAGCTCACTGCCCAACACTCACCTGCTGGGACCCACTGCCTCACCGCCTCCTGCTGGAGCTCACTGCCCAACACTCACCTGCTGGGAATCACTGCCTCACCGCCTCCTGCTGGAATTCACTGCCCAACACTCACCTGCTGGGAATCACTGCCTCACCGCCTACTGCTGGGGCTCACTGCCCAACACTCTCCTGCTGGGTCTCACTGCCCCACACTCACCTGCTGCGGCTCAGCCTCAACCTCTCCTGCTGGGGCACAATTCCCTCAACCTCTCCTGCTGAGTCTCACTGCCTCACCCTCAACTGCTGGGTCTCAGCCTCACCCTCTCCTGCTGGGACTCACTGCCCAGCCTCACCTACTGGTTCTCACTGCCTCAACCTCTCCTGCTGGGGCTCACTGCCTCACACCCTCTCCTTCTGGGGCTCACTGCCTCACCCTCACCTGCTGGGACTCTCTGCCCCACCCTCTCCTGCTGGGGCTCACTGCCTCACCCTCACCTGCTGGGACTGACTGCCTCATCTTCTCCTGCTGGGACTCACTGCCTCACACCCTCTCCTGCTGGGACTCACTGCCTCACCCTCTGCAGCTGGGGCTTAGCCACACCTTAACCTGCTGGGACTCACTGCCTCACCCTCTCCTGCTGGGACTCACTGCCTCATCTTCTCCTGCTGGGACTCACTGCCCCACCCTCTCCTGCTGGGACTCACTGCCTCACCCTCTCCTACTGGGACACAGTGCCTCACCCTCTCCTGCTGGGACTCACTGCCTCACCCTCTCCTGCAGGGACACACTGACTCACACCTTCTCCTGCTGGGGCTCATTGCCTCACCCTCTCCTGCTGGGACTCACTGCCTCACCCTCTCCTGCTGGGGCTCACTGCCTCACACCCTCTCCTGCTGAGACTCACTGCCTCACCCTCTCCTGCTGGGACTCACTGCCTCACCCTCTCCTGCTGGGGCTCACTGCCTCACACCCTCTCCTGCTGGGTCTCACTGCCTCACACCCTCTCCTGCTGGGGCCCACTGCCTCACACCCTCTGCTGCTGGGTCTCACTGCCCCACTCTCACCTGCTGGGACTCAGTCTCACTTTCTCCTGCTGGGGCTCAGCCTCATTTTCTCCTGCTGGGGCTCACTGCCTCACCCTCACCTGCTGGGTCTCAGACTCACCCTCTCCTGCTGGGACTCACTGCACAGCCTCACCTGCTGGGGCTCAGCCTCACACTCACCTGCTGGGGTTCAGCTTCACACTCGCCTGCTGGGTCTCACTGCCCCACCCTCACCTGCTGCTGCTCAGCCTCAACCTCTCCTGCTGGGGCACAATTCCCTCAACCTCTCCTGCTGGGACTCACTGCCTCACCCTCACCTGCTGGGTCTCAGCCTCACCCTCTCCTGCTGGGGCTCACTGCCTCACAACCTCTCCTGCTGGGGCTCACTGCCTCACCCTCACCTGCTGGGACTCACTGCCCCACCCTCTCCTGCTGGGACTCACTGCCTCATCTTCTCCTGCTGGGACTCACTGCCTCACCCTCACCTGCTGGGGCTCACTGCCTCACCCTCACCTGCTGGGACTCACTGCCCCACCCTCTCCTGCTGGGACTCACTGCCTCATCTTCTCCTGCTGGGACTCACTGCCTCACCCTCACCTGCTGGGACTCACTGCCTCACCCTCACCTGCTGGGACTCACTGCCTCATCTTCTACTGCTGGGACTCACTGCCTCACCCTCTCCTGCTGGGACTCACTGCCGCACACTCTCCTGCTGGGACTCACTGCCGCACACTCTCCTGCTGGGACTCACTGCCGCACACTCTCCTGCTGGGACTCACTGCCGCACACTCTCCTGCTGGGACTCACTGCCGCACACTCTCCTGCTGGGACTCACTGCCGCACACTCTCCTGCTCTGACTCAGCCTCAACTTTCCTGCTGGGGCGCACTTCCCTCACCCTCTCCTGCTAGGACTCACTGCCTCACACTCTCCTGCTGGGACTCACTGCCGCACACTCTCCTGCTGGGAATCACTGCCTCACCGCCTCCTGCTGGAGCTCACTGCCCAACACTCACCTGCTGGGACCCACTGCCTCACCGCCTCCTGCTGGAGCTCACTGCCCAACACTGACCTGCTGGGAATCACTGCCTCACCGCCTCCTGCTGGAATTCACTGCCCAACACTCACCTGCTGGGAATCACTGCCTCACCGCCTCCTGCTGGGGCTCACTGCCCAACACTCTCCTGCTGGGTCTCACTGCCCCACACTCACCTGCTGCGGCTCAGCCTCAACCTCTCCTGCTGGGGCACAATTCCCTCAACCTCTCCTGCTGAGTCTCACTGCCTCACCCTCAACTGCTGGGTCTCAGCCTCACCCTCTCCTGCTGGGACTCACTGCCCAGCCTCACCTACTGGTTCTCACTGCCTCAACCTCTCCTGCTGGGGCTCACTGCCTCACACCCTCTCCTTCTGGGGCTCACTGCCTCACCCTCACCTGCTGGGAACTCTCTGCCCCACCCTCTCCTGCTGGGGCTCACTGCCTCACCCTCACCTGCTGGGACTCACTGCCCCACCCTCTCCTGCTGGGACTCACGGCCTCATCTTCTCCTGCTGGGACTCAGTGCCTCACCCTCACCTGCTGGGACTCACTGCCTCACCCTCACCTGCTGGGACTCACTGCCTCATCTTCTACTGCTGGGACTCACTGCCTCACCCTCTCCTGCTGGGACTCACTGCCGCACACTCTCCTGCTGGGACTCACTGCCGCACACTCTCCTGCTGGGACTCACTGCCGCACACTCTCCTGCTGGGATTCACTGCCGCACACTCTCCTGCTGGGACTCACTGCCGCACACTCTCCTGCTCTGACTCAGCCTCAACTTTCCTGCTGGGGCGCACTTCCCTCACCCTCTCCTGCTAGGACTCACTGCCTCACACTCTCCTGCTGGGAATCACTGCCGCACACTCTCCTGCTGGGAATCACTGCCTCACCGCCTCCTGCTGGTGCTCACTGCCCAACACTCACCTGCTGGGACCCACTGCCTCACCGCCTCCTGCTGGAATTCACTGCCCAACACTCACCTGCTGGGAATCACTGCCTCACCGCCTCCTGCTGGAATTCACTGCCCAACACTCACCTGCTGGGAATCACTGCCTCACCGCCTCCTGCTGGGGCTCACTGCCCAACACTTTCCTGCTGGGTCTCACTGCCCCACACTCACCTGCTGCGGCTCAGCCTCAACCTCTCCTGCTGGGGCACAATTCCCTCAACCTCTCCTGCTGGGTCTCACTGCCTCACCCTCAACTGCTGGGTCTCAGCCTTACCCTCTCCTGCTGGGACTCACTGCCTCACACCCTCTCCTTCTGGGGCTCACTGCCTCACCCTCACCTGCTGGGAACTCTCTGCCCCACCCTCTCCTGCTGGGGCTCACTGCCTCACCCTCACCTGCTGGGACTCACTGCCCCACCCTCTCCTGCTGGGACTCACGGCCTCATCTTCTCCTGCTGGGACTCAGTGCCTCACCCTCACCTGCTGGGACTCACTGCCTCACCCTCACCTGCTGGGACTCACTGCCTCATCTTCTACTGCTGGGACTCACTGCCTCACCCTCTCCTGCTGGGACTCACTGCCGCACACTCTCCTGCTGGGACTCACTGCCGCACACTCTCCTGCTGGGACTCACTGCCGCACACTCTCCTGCTGGGATTCACTGCCGCACACTCTCCTGCTGGGACTCACTGCCGCACACTCTCCTGCTCTGACTCAGCCTCAACTTTCCTGCTGGGGCGCACTTCCCTCACCCTCTCCTGCTAGGACTCACTGCCTCACACTCTCCTGCTGGGAATCACTGCCGCACACTCTCCTGCTGGGAATCACTGCCTCACCGCCTCCTGCTGGTGCTCACTGCCCAACACTCACCTGCTGGGACCCACTGCCTCACCGCCTCCTGCTGGAATTCACTGCCCAACACTCACCTGCTGGGAATCACTGCCTCACCGCCTCCTGCTGGAATTCACTGCCCAACACTCACCTGCTGGGAATCACTGCCTCACCGCCTCCTGCTGGGGCTCACTGCCCAACACTTTCCTGCTGGGTCTCACTGCCCCACACTCACCTGCTGCGGCTCAGCCTCAACCTCTCCTGCTGGGGCACAATTCCCTCAACCTCTCCTGCTGGGTCTCACTGCCTCACCCTCAACTGCTGGGTCTCAGCCTTACCCTCTCCTGCTGGGACTCACTGCCCAGCCTCACCTATTCGGTCTCACTGCCTCAACCTCTCCTGCTGGGGCTCACTGCCTCACACCCTCTCCTTCTGGGGCTCACTGCCTCACTCTCACCTGCTGGGAACTCTCTGCCCCACCCTCTCCTGCTGGGGCTCACTGCCTCACCCTCTCCTACTGGGACACACTGCCTCACCCTCTCCTGCTGGGACTCAGTGCCTCACCCTCTCCTGCTGGGGCTCACTGACTCACACCCTCTCCTGCTGGGGCTCACTGCCTCACCCTCTCCTGCTGGGTTTCACTGCCTCACACCCTCTCCTGCCGGGGCTCACTCCCTCACACCCTCTGCTGCTGGGTCTCACTGCCCCAACCTCACCTGTTGGGACTCAGCCTCATCTTCTCCTGCTGGGACTCAGCCTCATTTTCCCCTGCTGGAGCTCACTGCCTCACCCTCACCTGCTGGGTCTCAGACTCACCCTCTCCTGCTGGGACTCACTGCCTCACCCTCTCCTGCTGGGACTCTCTGCCTCACCCTCTCCTGCTGGGACTCACTGCCTCACCCTCTCCTGCTGGGACTCACTGCCTCACTCGCTCCTGCTGGGACTCACTGCCTCACCCTCTCCTGCTGGGACTCACTGCCTCACACTCTCCTGCTGGGACTCACTGCCCCACCCTCTCCTGCTGGGAGTCACTGCCCCACCCTCTCCTGCTGGGACTCACTGCCACACCCTCTCCTGCTGGGAGTCACTGCCCCACCCTCTCCTGCTGGGACTCACCGCCCCACCCTCTCCTGCTGGGGCTCACTGCCTCACCCTCTCCTGCTGGGGCTCAGCCTCACCCTCACCTGCTGGGGCTCACTGCCCAACCCTCGCCTGCTGGGACTCACTACCCCACCCTTTCCTGCTGGGACTCTCTACCCCACCCTCTCCTGCTGGGACTCACTGCCGCACCCTCACCTGCTGGGGCTCAGCTTCACCCTCGCCTGCTGGGACTCACTGCCCCAACCTCACCTGGTGGGACTCAGCCTCATCTTCTCCTGCTGGGGCTGACTAACCCACCCTTTCCTGCTGGATCACACTGCCCTACACCCTCCTGCTGGGCCTCACTGCCTCACCTTCGTCTGCTCGGGCTCAGTGACTCATCCTCACCTGCTGGGGAGAACTACCTCACCCTAGCCTTCTGGAGCTCACTGCCTCACCCTCTCCTGCTGGGGCTCAGCCTCACCCTCACCTGCTGGGGCTCACTGCCCCACCCTCAGCTGCTGGAACTCAGCCTCATCTTCTCCTGCTGGGGCTCACTGCCGCACCCTCACCTGCTGGGGCTCACTGCCGCACCCTCACCTGCTGGGACTCAGCCTCATCCTCACCTGCTGGGGCTCACTGCCCAACCCTTGCCTGATGGGAGTCACTGCCGCACCCTCACCTGCTGGGACTCAGCCTCATCCTCACCTGCTGGTGCTCACTGCCCAACCCTCGCCTGCTGGGACTCACTTCCCCATCCTCACCTGCTGGGACTCACTGCCTCACCCTCTCCTGCTGGGGCTCAGACTCACCCTCTCCTGCTGGGACTCACTGCCTCACCCTCACCTGCTGGGACTCACTGCCTCACCCTCTCCTGCTGGGGCTCAGACTCACCCTCTCCTGCTGGGACTCACTGCCTCACTCTCTCCTGCTGGGACTCACTGCCTCACCCTCTCCTGCTGGGACTCTGCCTCACCCTCTCCTGCTGGGGCTCAGACTCACCCTCTCCTGCTGGGACTCACTGCCTCACTCTCTCCTGCTGGGACTCACTGCCTCACCCTCTCCTGCTGTGACTCACTGCCTCACTCTCTCCTGCTGGGACTCACTGCCTCACCCTCTCCTGCTGGGACTCACTGCCTCACTCTCTCCTGCTGGGACTCACTGCCTCACTCTCCCCTGCTGGGACTCACTGCCTCACCCTCTCCTGCTGGGACTCACTGCCTCACTCTCTCCTGCTGGTGCTCACTGCCCCACCCTCAGCTGCTGGAGCTCAGACTCACCCTCACCAGCTCTAGGCTCACTGCCACATCGTCCTCCTGCTGGGACTCACTACCCCACCCACTCCTGCTGGTGCTCACTGTCCCACCCTTTCATGTTCGGACTCACTGCCCCACCCTCACCTGCTGGGACTCACTACCCCACCCTCACCTGCTGGGACTCACTGCCCCACCCTCACCTGCTGGGACTCACTGCCCCACCCTCACCTGCTGGGACTCACTGCCCCAACCTCACCTGGTGGGACTCAGCCTCATCTTCTCCTGCTGGGGCTCACTAACCCACCCTTCCCTGCTGGGTCACACTGCCCTACACCCTCCTGCTGGGCCTCAGCCTCACCCTCTCCATCTGGGGCTTAGCCTCACCCTCACCTGCTGCGACTCACTGCCCCACCCTCACCTGCTGGGACTCACTACCCCACCCTCTCCTGCTGGGACTCACTGCCTCACCTTGTCCTGCGGGGGCTCAACCTTACCCTTGCCTGCTGGGGCTCACTGCCCCACCCTCTGTCCTGAGGCTCAGTCTCACCCTCACCTGCCCTGCCTCTCTTGCTGGGGCTCACTGCCTCACCCTCGCTTGCTTTGCCCCTCTGGCCCACACTCGCCTGCTGGGGCTCACTGACACACCCTCGCCTGCTGGGGCTCACTGATTCACCCTAGTCTGCTGGTACTCACTGCCTCACCCTCACCTGCTGGGACTCACTGCATCAACCTCTCCTAATGGGTCTCACTGCCCAACCCTCACCTGCTTTGTCTCAACCTCCCCCTCTCCTGCTGATGCTCACTGCCCCACACTCAGCTGCTGGGACTCACTGCCCCACACTCAGCTGCTCGGACCCACTGCTTCACCCTCTCCTGCTGGGACTCACTGCCCCACACTCAGCTGCTGGGACTCACTGCCCCACACTCAGCTGCTGGGACTCACTGCCCCACACTCAGCTGCTTGGACCCACTGCTTCACCCTCTCCTGCTGGGACTCACTGCCTCACCCTCACCTGCTGGGAGGACTCACTGCCTTATCGTCTGCTGCTGGGAGTCAACCTCACCCTCTCCTGCTCTGTCTTGGCCTCACTCTCTCCTGCTGGTGCTCACTGTCCCACCATCAGCTGCTGGAGCTCGGACTTACCAGCTCTAGTCTCACTGCCACCACGCCCTCCTGCTGTGTCTCACTGCCCCATCCTCTCCTGCTGCGGCTCAGCCTTACCCACCCCTGCTGGTGCTCCCTGCCCCACCCTCACCTTCTCGGACTCACTGCCTTATCTTCTCCTGCTGGGACTCACTGCCTCACCCTCACCTGCTGGGACTCACTGCCCCAAACTCACCTGCTGGGACTCACTGCCTCACCCTCACCTGCTGGGACTCACTGCCCCAAACTAACCTGCTGGGACTCACTGCCTTATCGTCTGCTTCTGGGATTCAACCTCACCCTCTCCTGCTCTGTCTTGGCCTCACTCTCTCCTGCTGGTGCTCACTGTCCCACCCTCAGCTGCTGGAGCTCAGACTCACCCTCACCAGCTCTAGGCTCACTGCCACAACGCCCTCCTGCTGCTGCTCCCTGCCCCACCCTCTCCTGCTATGACTCACTGCATCACCCTCTCCTACTCCGGTTCAGCCTTACCCTCTCCTGCTGGGACTCACTGCCTCACACTCTCCTGCTGGGACTCACTGCCGCACACTCTCCTGCTGGGAATCACTGCCTCACCGCCTCCTGCTGGAGCTCACTGCCCAACACTCACCTGCTGGGACCCACTGCCTCACCGCCTCCTGCTGGAGATCACTGCCCAACACTCACCTGCTGGGAATCACTGCCTCACCGCCTCCTGCTGGGGCTCACTACCCAACACTCACCTGCTGGGAATCACTGCCTCACCGCCTCCTGCTGGGGCTCACTGCCCAACACTCTCCTGCTGGGTCTCACTGCCCCACGCTCACCTGCTGCGGCTCAGCCTCAACCTCTCCTGCTGGGGCACAATTCCCTCAACCTCTCCTGCTGGGTCTCACTGCCTCACCCTCAACTGCTGGGTCTCAGCCTCACCCTCTCCTGCTGGGACTCACTGCCCAGCCTCACCTACTGGGTCTCACTGCCTCAACCTCTCCTGCTGGGACTCACTGCTTCACACCCTCTCCTGCTGGGGCTCACTGCCTCACCCTCACCTGCTGGGACTCTCTGCCCCACCCTCTCCTGCTGGGGCTCACTGCCTCACCCTCACCTGCTGGGACTCACTGCCTCATCTTCTCCTGCTGGGACTCACTGCCCCACCCTCTCCTGCTGGGACTCACTGCCTCACACCCTCTCCTGCTGGGTCTCACTGCCTCACCCTCTGCAGCTGGGGCTTAGCCACACCTTAACCTGCTGGGACTCACTGCCTCACCCTCTCCTGCTGGGACTCACTGCCACACCCTCTCCTTCTGGGACTCACTGCCCCACCCTCTCCTGCTGGGGCTCAGCCTCACCCTCACCTGCTGGGGCTCACTGCCCCACCCTCAGCTGCTGGAACTCAGCCTCATCTTCTCCTACTGGGGCTCACTGCCCCACCCTCTCCTGCTGGGGCTCACTGCCCCACCCTCTCCTGCTGGGGCTCACTGCCTCACCCTCAACTGCTGGGGCTCACTGCCGCACCTCACCTGCTGGGACTCAGCCTCATCCTCACCTGCTGGGGCTCACTGCCCAACCCTTGCCTGATGGGACTCACTGCCGCACCCTCACCTGCTTGGACTCATCCTCATCCTCACCTGCTGGGGCTCACTGCCCAACCCTCTCCTGCTGGGACTCACTGCCCCATCCTCACCTGCTGGGACTCACTGCCTCACCCTCTCCTGCTGGGGCTCAGACTCACCCTCTCCTGCTGGGACTCACTGCCTCACCCTCTCCTGCTGGGACTCACTGCCTCACCCTCTCCTGCTGGGGCTCAGACTCACCCTCTCCTGCTGGGACTCACTGCCTCACTCTCTCCTGCTGAGACTCACTGCCTCACTCTCTCCTGCTGGGACTCACTGCCTCACTCTCTCCTGCTGGGACTCACTGCCTCACCCTCTCCTGCTGGGACTCACTGCCTCACTCTCTCCTGCTGGGACTCACTGCCTCACTCTCTCCTGCTGGGACTCACTGCCTCACCCTCTCCTGCTGGGACTCACTGCCTCACTCTCTCCTGCTGGTGCTCACTGTCCCACCCTCAGCTGCTGGAGCTCAGACTCACCCTCACCAGCTCTAGGCTCACTGCCACAACGTCCTCCTGCTGGGACTCACTGCCCCACCCACTCCTGCTGGTGCTCACTGTCCCACCCTTTCATGCTCGGACTCACTGCCCCACCCTCACCTGCTGGGACTCACTACCCCACCCTCACCTGCTGGGATTCACTGCCCCACCCTCACCTGCTGGGACTCACTGCCCCACCCTCACCTGCTGGGACTCACTGCCCCAACCTCACCTGGTGGGACTCAGCCTCATCTTCTCCTGCTGGGGCTCACTAACCCACCCTTCCCTGCTGGGTCACACTGCCCTACACCCTCCTGCTGGGCCTCAGCCTCACCCTCTCCATCTGGGGCTTAGCCCACCCTCACCTGCTGCGACTCACTGCCCCACCCTCACCTGCTGGGACTCACTACCCCACCCTCTCCTGCTGGGACTCACTGCCTCACCTTGTCCTGCGGGGGCTCAACCTTACCCTGCCTGCTGCGGCTCACTGCCCCACCCTCTGTCCTGAGGCTCAGTCTCACCCTGACCTGCCCTTCCTCTCTTGCTGGGGCTCACTGCCTCATCCTCGCTTGCTTTGCCCCTCTGGCCCACACTCGCCTGCTGGGGCTCACTGACACACCCTCGCCTGCTGGGGCTCACTGATTCACCCTCGTCTGCTGGTGCTCACTGCCCCACCCTCACCTGCTGGGGCTCACTGTGTCACGCTCTCCCGCTGGGACTCACTGCCCCTTCCTCACCTGCTGGGACTCACTGCCTCACCCTCACCTGCTGGGACTCACTGCATCAACCTCTCCTAATGGGTCTCACTGCCCAACCCTCACCTGCTTTGTCTCAACCTCCCCCTCTCCTGCTGATGCTCACTGCCCCACACTCAGCTGCTGGGACTCACTGCCTCACCCTCACCTGCTGGGACTCACTGCCTCACCCTCACCTGCTGGGACTCACTGCCTCACCCTCTCCTGCTGGGACTCACTGCCCCACACTCAGCTGCTGGGACTCACTGCCCCACACTCAGCTGCTGGGACTCACTGCCCCACACTCAGCTGCTCGGACCCACTGCTTCACCCTCTCCTGCTGGGACTCACTGCCCCACACTCAGCTGCTGGGACTCACTGCCCCACACTCAGCTGCTGGGACTCACTGCCCCACACTCAGCTGCTCGGACCCACTGCTTCACCCTCTCCTGCTGGGACTCACTGCCTCACCCTCACCTGCTGGGAGGACTCCTTATCGTCTGCTGCTGGGAGTCAACCTCACCCTCTCCTGCTCTGTCTTGGCCTCACTCTCTCCTGCTGGTGCTCACTGTCCCACCATCAGCTGCTGGAGCTCGGACTTACCAGCTCTAGTCTCCCTGCCACAACGCCCTCCTGCTGTGTCTCACTGCCCCACCCTCTCCTGCTGCGGTTCAGCCTTACCCTCCCCTGCTGGTGCTCCCTGCCCCACCCTCACCTTTTCGGACTCACTGCCTTATCTTCTCCTGCTGGGACTCACTGCCTCACCCTCTCCTGCTGGGACTCACTGCCCCACCCACACCTGTTGGGACTCACTGCCCCACCCTCTCCTGCTGGGACTCACTGCCCCAAACTCACCTGCTGGGAGTCACTGCCTTATCTTCTGCTGCTGGGATTCAACCTCACCCTCTCCTGCTCTGTCTTGGCCTCACTCTCTCCTGCTGGTGCTCACTGTCCCACCCTCAGCTGCTGGAGCTCAGACTCACCCTCACCAGCTCTAGGCTCACTGCCACAACGCCCTCCTGCTGCTGCTCCCTGCCCCATCCTCTCCTGCTGTGACTCACTGCATCACCCTCTCTTGCTGGGTCTCAGCCTCACCTGCTCCTGCTGGGACTCACTGCGCCACCCTCTCCTACTGAGTCTCACTGACTCACCCTCCCCTGCTGGTGATCCACCACACCCTCACCTGCTGGGACACAATGCCCTGCCCTCAATTGCTGGGACTCACTGCCCCACCCTCAGCTGCTGGGACTCACTGCCCCACCCTCATCTGCTGGGACTCACTGCCCCACCCTCACCTGCTGGGACTCACTGCCTCACCCTCACCTGCTGGGACTCACTGCCTCACCCTCACCTGCTGGGACTCACTGCCCCACCCTCTCCTGCTGGGACTCACTGCCTCACCCACACCTGCTGGGACTCACTGCCCCACCCTCTCCTGCTGGGACTCACTGCCCCACCCACACCTGTTGGGACTCACTGCCCCACCCTCTCCTGCTGGGACTCACTGCCCCAAACTCACCTGCTGGGAGTCACTGCCTTATCTTCTGCTGCTGGGATTCAACCTCACCCTCTCCTGCTCTGTCTTGGCCTCACTCTCTCCTGCTGGTGCTCACTGTCCCACCCTCAGCTGCTGGAGCTCAGACTCACCCTCACCAGCTCTAGGCTCACTGCCACAACGTCCTCCTGCTGGGAGTCACTGCCCCACCCTCACCTGCTGGGGCTCAGCCTCACCCTCACCTGCTGGGGCTCAGCCTCACCCTCTCCTGCTGGGACTCACTGCCCCACCCTCACCTGCTGGGACTCACTGCCTCACCCTTGCCTGCTGGGAGCCATTACCTTATCTTCTCAAACTGTGGCTCAACCTCACCCTCTCCTACTGGGGCTCCACCACACCCTCACCTGCTGGGGCCACTGCTCTACACTCTCCTGCTCTGTCTTGGCCTCACCCTCTCCTGCTGGTGCTCACTGCCCCACCCTCAGCTGCTCGGACTCACTGCCTCACCCTCACCTGCTGGGGCTCACTGCCTTATCTTCTCCTGCTGGGACTCACTGCCTTATCGTCTCCTGCTGGGACTCACTGCCTTATCTTCTCCTGCTGGGACTCACTGCCTCACCCACACCTGCTGGGACTCACTGCCTTATCTTCTGCTGCTGGGAGTCAACCTCATCCTCTCCTGATCTGTCTTGGCCACACCCTCTCCTGCTGGTGCTCACTGTCCCACCCTCAGCTGCTGGAGCTCAGACTCACCCTCACCAGCTCTAGGCTCACTGCCACAACGTCCTCCTGCTGAGACTCACTGCCCCACCCACTCCTGCTGGAACTCACTGCCCCACCCTCACCTGCTGGGACTCACTGCCCCACCCTCACCTGCTGGGACTCACTGCCCCATCCTCACCTGCTGGGACTCACTGCCCAACCCTCACCTGCTGGGACTCACTGCCTCACCCTCGCCTGCTTTGTCTCAGCCCCACCGTCTCCTGCTGATGCTCATTGCCCCACACTCAGCTGCTGGTGCTCACTGTCCCAACCTCAGCTGCTGGAGCTCAGACTCACCCTCACCTGTTGGGACTCACTGCCTCACCCACACCTGCTTGGACTCACTGCCTCACCCACACCTGCTGGGACTCTGCCCCAATCTCACCTGCTGGGACTCACTGCCTTATCTTCTGCTGCTGGGATTCAACCTCACCCTCTCCTGCTCTGTCTTGGCCTCACTCTCTCCTGCTGGTGCTCACTGTCCCACCCTCAGCTGCTGGAGCTCAGACTTACCCTCACCAGCTCTAGGCTCACTGCCACAACGCCCTCCTGCTGCTGCTCCCTGCCCCACCCTCTCCTGCTGGGACTCACTGCACCACACTCACCTGCTGGGAGTCACTGCCTTATCTTCTCCTGCTGGGGCTCAGCCTCACCCTCTTCTGCTGGGGTTCAGCCTCACCCTCTTCCTGGGGCCCATTGCCTCAACCTCACCTGCTGGGACTCACTGCCTTATCTTCTCCTGCTGGGACTCACTGCCTCACCCTCACCTGCTGGGACTCACTGCCTTATCTTCTCCTGCTGGGACTCACTGCCCCAAACTCACCTGCTGGGACTCACTGCCTTATCTTCTGCTGCTGGGATTCAACCTCATCCTCTCCTGCTCTGTCTTGGCCTCACCCTCTCCTGCTGGTGCTCACTGTCCCACCCTCAGCTGCTGGAGCTCAGACTCACCCTCACCAGCTCTAAGCTCACTGCCACAACGCCCTCCTGCTGGGACTAACTGCCCCACCCTCACCTGCTGGGACTCACTGCCTTATCTTCTCCTGCTGCTGCTCCCTGCCCCACCCTCACCTGCTGGGACTCACTGCCTTATCTTCTCCTGCTGGGACTCACTGCCCCACCCTCTCCTGCTGGGATTCACTGCCCCACCCTCTCCTGCTGGGACTCACTGCCCCACCCTCTCCTGCTGGGACTCACTGCCTCACCCACACCTGCTGGGACTCACTGCCCCACCCTCTCCTGCTGGGACTCACTGCCCCAAACTCACCTGTTGGGACTCACTGCCTTATCTTCTGCTGCTGGGATTCAACCTCACCCTCTCCTGCTCTGTCTTGGCCCCACCCTCTCCTGCTGGTGCTCACTGTCCCACCCTCAGCTGCTGGAGCTCAGACTCACCCTCACCAGCTCTAGGCTCACTGCCACAACGTCCTCCTGCTGGGAGTCTCTGCCCCACCCACTCCTGCTGGGACTCACTGCCCCACCCTCTCCTGCTGCAGCTCAGTGCCCCACCCTCACCTGCTGGGACTCACTGCCTCACCCTCTCCTACTGGGACTCACTGCCTCACCTGCTCCTGCTGGGACTCACTGCATCACCCTCTCCTGCTGCAGCTCAGTGCCCCACCCTCACCTGCTGGGACTCACTGCCTCACCCTCTCCTACTGGGACTCACTGCCTCACCTGCTCCTGCTGGGACTCACTGCATCACCCTCTCCTGCTGGGAGCCATTGCCTTATCTTCTCAATCTGGGGCTCAGCCTCACCCTCTCCTACTGGGGCTCCACCACACCCTCACCTGCTGGGGCTCACTGCTCTACACTCTCCTGCTCTGTCTTGGCCTCACCCTCTCCAGCTGGTGCTCACTGCCCCACCCTCAGCTGCTCGGACTCACTGTCTCACCCTCTCGTGCTGGGACTCATTGCCCAACCCTCACCTGCTGGGACTCACTGCCTTATCTTCTCCTGCTGGGACTCAGCCTCACCCTATCCTGCTCTGTCTTGGCCTCACCCTCTCCTGCTGGTGCTCACTGTCCCACCCTCTCCTGCTGGGACTCACTGCCTTATCTTCTCCTGCTGGGACACACTGCCTTATCTTATCCTGCTGGGACTCACTGCCTTATCTTCTCCTGCTGGGACTCACTGCCTTATCTTCTCCTTCTGGGACTCACTGCCCTATCTTCTCCTGCTGGGACTCACTGCCCCACCCTCTCCTGCTGGGACTCACTGCCCCACCCTCTCCTGCTGGGACTCACTGCCTTATCTTCTCCTGCTGGGACTCACTGCCTTATCTTCTCCTGCTGGGACTCACTGCCTCACCCACACCTGCTGGGACTCACTGCCTTATCTTCTGCTGCTGGGAGTCAACCTCACCCTCTCCTGCTCTGTCTTGGCTCACCCTCTCCTGCTGGTGCTCACTGTCCCACCCTCAGCTGCTGGAGCTCAGACTCACCCTCACCAGCTCTAGGCTCACTGCCACAACGTCCTCCTGCTGGGATTCACTGCCCCACCCACTCCTGCTGGATCTCACTGCCTTACCCTCACCTGCTGGGACTCACTGCCCCACCCTCACCTGCTGGGACTCACTGCCCCACCCTCACCTGCTGGGACTCACTGCCCCATCCTCACCTGCTGGGACTCACTGCCCCACCCTCACCTGCTGGGACTCACTGCCCCATCCTCACCTGCTGGGACTCACTGCCCCATCCTCACCTGCTGGGACTCACTGCCTCACCCTCGCCTGCTTTGTCTCAGCCTCACCGTCTCCTGCTGATGCTCACTGCCCCACACTCAGCTGCTGGGACTCACTGCCCCACACTCAGCTGCTGGAACTCACTGCCTCACCCTCACCTGTTGGGGCTCACTGCCTTATTTTCTCTTGCTGTGACTCACTGCATCAACCTCTCTTACTGGGACTCACTGCCTCACCCTCTCCTACTGGGACTCACTGCCTCACCCTCTCCTACTGGGACTCACTGCCTCACCCTCTCCTACTAGGACTCACTGCATCACTCTCTCCTACTGGGACTCACTGCATCACCCTCACCTGCTGGGACTCACTGCCCCACCCTCTCCTGCTGGGACTCACTGCCCCACCCTCAACTGCTGGGACTCACTGCCCCACCCTCACCTGCTGGGACTCACTGCCTCATCCTCTCTTACTGGGGCCCCACCTCACCTTCACCTGCTGCGGCTCAGCCTCACCCTCTCCTACTGGGACTCACTGCCTCACCCTCTTCTGCTGGGATTCAACCTCACCTTCTCCTACTGGGGCTCAGCTTCATCTTCTCCTGCTGGTGCTCACTGCCCCTCCCTCACCTGCTGCGGCTCAGTCTCACCTTCTTCTGCTGGTGCTCACTGTCCCACACTCACCTGTTGGGAGTCACTGTCCCACCCTCACCTGCTGGAGCTCAGACTCACCCTCACCTGCTCTAGGCTCACAGCCTCACCCTCTCCTGCTGGGGCACAGCCTCACCTGCTCCTGCTGGTGCTCACTGTCCCACACTCACCTGCTGGGACTCACTGCCTTATCTTCTCCTGCTGGGGCTCACTGCCCCAGCCTCTTCTGCTGGGGCTCAGCCCCACCCTCTCCTGCTGGTGCTCACTGCCTCACCTTCCCTTCCTGGGGCCCATTGCCTGACCCTCGCCTGCTGGGGCTCAACTTCACCCCCTGCTTCTGGTGTTCACTTCCCCACCCTGATCTGCTGGTGCTCAACCCCAACATCTCCTGCTGGTGCTCACTGCCCCACCCTCTCCTGCTGGTGCTCACTGCCCCACCCTCTCCTGCTGGTGCTCACTGCCCCACCCTCTCCTGCTGGTGCTCACTGCCCCACCCTCTCCTGCTGGGACTCACTGCCCCACCCTCTCCTGCTGGTGCTCACTGCCCCACCCTCTCCTGCTGGTGCTCACTGCCCCACCCTCTCCTGCTGGTGCTCACTGCCCCACCCTCTCCTGCTGGCGCTCACTGCCCCACCCTCACCTGCTGGGACTCACTGCCCCACCCTCACCTGTTGGGACTCAGCATCTCCCTCACCTGCTCTAGGCCCACTACCCCACCCTCTCTTGCTGTGCCTCACTAACATACCCTTGCCTTCTGGGGCTCACTGCCTCACTGCATCCTGCTGGGACTCACTGCATCACCTTCTCCTACTGGGCCTCAATGCACCACCTTCATCTACTGGGGGTCACTGCCTCACCCTCGCCTGTTGGGGCTCAACCTAACCCTCGCCTGCTGGGACTCACTGCCCCACCCTCACCTGCTGGGACTCAACCTGATCTTCACCGGCTGGGGATCACTGCCCCACAATCACCTGCTGGTGCTCACCACCCAATCCTCACCTTCTGGAACTCACTGCCTCACCCTCTCCTGCTGGGGCTCAACCTCAACCCCTCCTACTGGGGCTCACTGCCTCACCCTCTCCTGCTGGGGCTCACTGCCTCACCTTCACTTGCTGGGCTCACTGCTTCACCCTCTCCTGCTGGGGCTCAACCTCAACCCCTCCTACTGGGGCTCACTGCCCCACCTCTCCTGCTGGGACTCACTGCCCCACCCTCACCTGCTGGGACTCACTGCCTCACCCTCTCCTGCTGGGTCTCACTGCCCCACCCTCACCTCTTGGTGCTCACTGCCCCACTCTCTCCTGCTGGGGCTCACTTCCTTGCCCACGCCTGGCATTTCTCCCTCCCCGTCACCTGGGGCCTGCTGCCTCGCCCTCGCCTTGATGTAACTATGGTTCAGTGTCGCAAAGAACCAAAAGCCCATCTCTATTGTTCAGTTTAAAACATGTTTCTTATGTCAAAAACAAAAATACCTGGAAAAACTCAGCAGGTCTGGCAGTATCTGTGGAAGGGAGCACAGTTAACGTTTTAAGTTCGCATGACTACGTTAACTGTGCTCCCTTCCACAGATACTGCCAGACCTACTGAGTTTTTCCAGGTATTTTTGTTTTTGTTTTCGATTTCCAGCATCTGCAGTTTTTTGCTTTTATCCTAATGTTTTTTGTGTCCATTGACTAAACTTTCTGCACTCTAACAATTTCACGTTGACACTTTAATTTTGCCCAGGAATGGCACCTCTAAATCATTAATATCTTTAACGAGTTGTGCTCTGCTAATCTTTGAGGATTTTTCTTTTTGTTTCTGCAATGTTAACTCTTTGCTATGACACTTCTTTAAAATGACCCATCGTCTTACAAAGAAGGCACTCTGCAGTTTTGGGGACAATCTCTGCATCAATGCTGCTTTTTCCTGCCACACTAATATCATTTGGTTATCGCGGTTGCCACGCCTTCTTCGTGACTCCCGCTTTCTGGAGAGCCACATTTTTACTCTGAAATTTAACAAACTCCACTGAGTCAGTTCTTCTTTGCAAATGACTCTCCCTGTTATCTTGAAGTACTGAACAATTCTGTTTCCTAACCTCAGCTTGCCTGGTCAAATGAGCTGCCTTGCTTGGTGTTATGCCATCCCTTGACTTCAAGAGGTCCAACAGTTTTCACCTAAGACTCCATCAAGGATTATATCTTCTTAATTCATAATCTTCTGCCAGTTGGTATAGATCATTAATAAAAAATCAACACTTTCCCCCTATCACTGGGAGAGTTTATTAAACTTTGTCTGCTCAACAATGGTATTTTTCCTGAGACTGAAGTAAGCATTAAAAGTTTTCATTACTTCATCATATGCAGCGGTTTGCTCATCGATCCCATGTCTCACTATGATATCGCCTGCACAACCACCCATTCCATACAGAAATGTACTGATCTGCTCCCTGCTTGGCTTTGTAGAGAGACATGATGCAGTGTGGTACCTTGCAAATCTTTGCCACCAGTTCGGCCATGATTCAGCTTGATTTGGACCTGCAACTTGCTTGAAGCACTCTGGTAATGGCAGCGATTTTTCCATTTCATTCTTTGTTTTAATCTGCTGCTTCTCCACGTGCTATTCGGTCACTGGCTGTTCGTTTTCCTGCTATCCATTTACCTGCTGCCATCACCTAATATTCTTGTGTTTGAAGTTTGTTATTGATTATTGTGGAGTCTTCTGAGGTACGGTTTAACATCGACTTTATTCAAAAAATAATAAAGAACAACTACATCTAGAACAAGACTTCATCCTTGTCATGAGGCTGCAAGAGAGAACCCAGTCATGATAATCGTGTGCTCTTACATCACTTACATCACATTGATGCGAGTATTCACATTAACTCTTTACACTGAAGCCACAACCTTTCAACATCTTTAGATACAAATGCTGGACTGGAGGACTAACCATGGAACACCGCGGGATAACTGCATGGACAGCTTAAAATATGGAAAGTTTTTGAAATTCATTAATACTCACCTAGAAAGATACAGCTAAATTAATGATAGCCAATTGGGAATTGTTAAAGTCATGTCTGACAACTTTGATGGAGTTCTTTGAGAAAATAATAAGAATGCACTGGTGAAGGAAATGTAATGAATGTTGGCTACATGGATTTTCAAAAGGCTTTTGATAAATTGCCATTTAAAAGGCTTGTTAATTAACTTAAGGCAGATGGTATTAAAAGGAACTTGGCAACATTAATAGGACATCTGTTAAACTGCAAAAAACAAGAGAGTGGTATTTAATCGACAGTTTCAGGCTGAAGGGAAGGAAACAGTGATGTCACTAGGGGTCAGTGTTGGGACCTTTGCGCTTCTCAATTGGATTTGAGTAAGTAAAACTTTGCAGACAACGCAAAAACATGGTTACGTGTCAAGAGGACTTTGTGTAACTTCAGAAGCACACAGAGATTTGTAGATCACAGAAAGGGATGTCAGATTACATTTAATATGGAGAAATAGGGGGTGGGAATGGAGAAAGGACATATTCACTAAGTGCTAATTTTTTTTAATGGAGGAACAGAAATAATTGGGTTCAGATACATAAATCTTTAAAAGTTTATGGAATTGTGAGATAGCTTTATGAGATTCTCGATTGGATAAATATGATCAAACGGCACAAAAGCAAAGATATATTGGAAAGGTAAATTGAGACAAATCATTTGTTAGGCCACATTTAGAATATTGTGTCCTACTTTGGATACCTGATGAAGCAATGGAGACCATGCAGAACAGATTCATTAATATGACATCATGGGTGAGAGATTTTAGTTGTAAGGAGGAACTGGGGCTCTTTATTTTCATAAAGAATGTTAAAATGAAATCCAGTAAAGTATTTCAACATTATGTTAGGTAGTGCTAATGCTGTCAGGAAAAAGTATTTCCACAGGTAAATGAATCAATAATTAGATAACATAAAATCATAATCACCAAATGAGACTTCAATGTGTCTTTATATCTGTTTCTCTCGCCACAGATGCTATCCGACCTGCTGAGAGTTTATCAGCATTGTGCATGCATACATACAAACATACAAATTAGGAGCAGGATTTCCAGTACCTGCAGTACATTATTTTTGTTTGGGGATCTTATGCTTCTGACTAACTTCTATCTGAACTACCATCCAAAACTCCTTTCAAACTGCTCGGTCTCCTCTCAGCTCCTTCCTGATGTAGGGGAAGGATTCCCACACCTCACCCACTTGATGTTTATTACAGGGTTTGGATTTGAATTACGATGCACTTGGATTTGGAATTTGAATCCCAGTTACCCAATAATTTACGGTACAATGATGTTTGAGTTTTCAACATATCTTCAACAGGAAATCTACCTTGCATTGTTCTGATTCAAATTAACTGATAATTTGAATAAAGGAGCTTTGAATGAAGTGTAACCACCAAGGCATTCCTTTCGCTTGCAACTCAGCAGGCATGAGCTGGCAAACATTGAAAGTTGTTTTATAAATGCGGGCACTAGGACCTGCGAGACACCGAGTGATGATGACCTTTGTGTAACCCGCGCGCTAGGACCTGGGGGAGTTGGGGTATGAAGCGGAAGTGATGCATATTTGTGTGGAACAGGAAGTGGGGGAAAGCTGCGGGGAGCGGGGAAGAATCAGTGAAAGATTTGAAAAGGGTTGAATAAGCAGCAGGAGATCTTGGTGAAAGAGGAAGCTGCAGCCATTGGAAGAGGTAATGAGAGAGTCAAAGCGTTTAAAGTAGTAGCTGCGAGGCACTGGATTGAATAACTGGGAAAGGACAAATCAGCATCTTGATGGAGAGGAGAAACCAGGGTGGAGATTGGGAAAGGAATGGGTTAAACTGGGGGCATTGGGGTTGGTGCTGAGATTGGGCTCAACTGGGGAGGTGGGGATGGGAAAAGTGCTGCAAATTAGGAATGTGCTGAGCTGGGGGATCAGGATTGTTGTTGGAAATGGGCTGAGGTGAAAGTTAGGATTGGTCATAGAGTCATTGAGTCATAGAGGTTGACAGCACAGAAAAAGATCCTTTGGCCCATCGAGTCTGCACTGGTCAAACAAGTACCTAACTAATAAACAAAAACAAAAATTGCTGGAAAAACTCAGCAGGTCTGATAGCATCTGTGGAGAGGAAGACTCTTAACGTTTTGAGTCTGGATGACTCTTCATCAGAACTAAAGAGGAATAAGAAATGTGGTGAAATATAAGCTGTTTAAGGGGGGTGGCTCAGGTGGAGCTGGATGGAGGGCCAGTGATGGGTGTAGGCACAGGAGAGATTGCCAAAGATGTCATAAACAAAAGGACAAAGGGGTGTTGATGGTAGTGATATTAGCTCAAGTATGTGCAAATAGTGACATTAAGGGTAGAAAGCAGGATGAGCAAGTGACAGATAGCCCTAGTGAGGGTGGGGTGAGGGGAAGGGTTCAAGATAGGCTAAAAGGTGCAGATAAAACAATAGATGGAAATAATTTTTTAAAATAATAATAGTAATAATAATTACTAATTAATAACACCTAACTATTCTAGTCCCATTTTCCAGCATTAGGCCCATAGCCTTGTATGCCATGGCAGCGCAAGTGCACATCCAAATACTTCTGAAATTTTGAGGGTGTCTGCCTCAACCACCCTTTCAGGCAGTGAGTTCTGATTCCCACCACCCCCTGGGTGAAAAAATTCACATCCCCTCTAAACCTCCAGCTCCTTACCTTAGATCTATGCCCCCTGGTTATTGATCCCTCCACCAAGGGGAAAAGTTCCTTCTTGTCTACCCTATCTATGCCCCTCATAATTTTATACACCTCAATCATGTCCCCCTTCAATCTCCTCTGCTCCAGGGAAAATAACCCCAGTCTATCCAATCTCTCCTCATAATTAAAACTCTCAAGCCTAGGCAACATCCTGGTAAATCTCCTCTGCACTCTCTGTAGTGCAATCACATCCTTCCTATAATGAAAATTACATAACTGGACACAATACTCTAACTGTGGCCTAAGCAGTGTTTTATACAGTTCCTGCATAACCTCCCTGCTATTATATTCTGTGCCTCGGCTAATAAAGGCAAGATTCCCATATGCCTTCTTAACCAGTTTATCTACCTGTCCCACTACCTTAAGGGACCGGTGAACGTGCACACCAAGATCCCTCTGATCCTCGGTAATTCCCAGGGTCCTACCACTCATCTTGTATTCCCTGCCCAAGTGCATCACCTCACGCTTATCCGGATTAAATTCCATTTGCCACTGATCAGACCATCTGACCAGCCCGTCTATATTCTCCTGTAATCTAAGGCTATCCTCCTCACTATTTACCATCCCATCAATTTTTGTGTCATCCGCGAACTTACTGATCAACCCTCCTAAGTTCAAGTGAAAATCATTTATATATACCACAAGCAGCAAGGGACCCAACACCGATCCCTGTGGAACCCCACTGGACACAGTCATGAAAACACCCCTCGACCATCACCCTCTGCTTCCTGCCACTCAGCCAATTCTGGATCCAATTAGCCAAATTGTCTTGGATCCCATTGGCTCTGAACCTTTGTTATCAGTCTCCCATGCGAGACCTTATCAAAAGCCTTGCTGAAGTCCAAGTAGACAATGTCAAATACATTGCCCTCATCTATACACCTGGTCACCTCTTAGAAAAATTCAATCAAATTGGTCAGACATGACCTCCCCTTAACAAAGCCATGCTGACTGTTCTTGATTAATCCCTGCCTCTTCAAATGTAGATTAATTCTGTCCCTCAGAATTGCTTCCAGTAGTTTCCCCACCACTGAGATTAGACTGACTGGCCTGTAGTTCCTTGGTTTATCCCTTCCTTCCTTCTTGAGTAACAGTACCACATTGGCTGTCCTCCAGTCCTCTGGCATCTGTCCCGTGGCCAGAGACCCCTGCTATCTCTTCCCTTGCCTCACTCAACAGCCTGGGATACATTTCATCTGGGCCTGGAGATTTATCTACTGTTAAACGTGACAGACTGCTAAAAACCTCTTCCCTTTCTATGCTAATTTCTTTAATTGTATCACAGTCCTTCTGCCTGATTTCCATACCACGTCATCCCTCTCACTTGTGAACACCGACACAAAGTATTCATTTAGAACCCTACCTACGTCTTGCGGCTCCACACACAAATTACCACTATGGTCCTTAATGGGCCCTACTATTTCCATAGTTATCCTCTTACTCTTAATGTACTTGTAAAATAACTTTGGATTTTCCTTTATTTTACCTGCCAATTTTTTTCATGCCCTCTTTTTGGTTTCCCCTAATTTCCTTTTTAAGTTCCACCCTACACATTCTATACTCCTCTAGGGCTTCCGCTGCTTTGAGCCCTTGGTATCTGCCATAAGCCTCCCTTTTTCTCTTTATCCAGTCCTATATATACCTCAACATCCAGGGTTCCCCGGATTTGTTGGTCCCACCCTTTATCTTTACTGTTGGCCCTGTACTCTCCCTATTTCTTTCTTGAAAGAGTCCCCTACCTAAAAGTAGCTGCTCCCAATCCACCCTGGCCAAATCATATCTGATCTTATTAAAATCGGCCTTCCCCCAATTTAGAACTCTGATTTCTAGCCCATCCTTGCCCTTTTCCTTAACAGCCTTGAATCTAATGGAGTTATGATCACTATCTGCAAAATGCTCCCCCACTGATACCTCTACCACTTGCCCGGCTTCATTCCCTAAAATTAAGTCCAGGAGTCTCTTGTATGACCTTCTACGTACTGGCTTACAAAGCTCCCCTAGATGCATTTTAAGAATTCTGCTCCCTCTAAACCTATCGCACTATGACTAATCCAGTTAATGTTGGGGAAGTTGAAATCCCCCACTATTACTACCCTATTATTTTTACACTTCTCTGAAATTTGCCTACTTATCTGCTCTTCTATTTCTCTCTGACTGCTTGAGGGTCTATAGTACACACCCAACATTGCGGTTGCTCCTTTTTAGTTTTTAATTCTACCCATATGGCTTCATTTGAGGAGCCCTTTAAGATGTCATCCCTCCTTATTGCTGTAATTGATTCCTTGATCAATATTGCGATACCTCCTCCTCTTTTATCTCCTTCCCTGTCTTGCCTGAAGATGCTACATCCTGGAATGTTGAGCTGCCAATCCTGTCCCTCTCTCAACCATGTCTCTGTGACAGCAATGACATCACACTTCCATGTGTCAGTTTGTGCCCTCAACTCATCTACCTTATTTGTCAGACTCGTTGCACTAAATTAAATACCATCTAACCTTGCCAAACTCCCTTGTGCCTTAATTGGCATATAATGTCTGTGCCTTTCAGACTCACTTGCTCTCTCTTCTAACTTTGGTTGTGCATCTCTCCCTGCTGAACCTCCTCTCAGGATCCCATCCCCCTGCCAACTTAGCTTAAACCCTTCCCAACAACACTAGCAAACCTCCCTGCAAGGGTGTTGATCCCATTCTGGTTCAGGTGCAACTTGTCCACCTTGTACAGGTCCCACTGCCCCCAGAAACGGTCCCAATGTCCCACAAATCTAAAGCCCTCCCTCCTGCCCCATTTCTCCAGCCACGCATTCATCTGGACTAACCTCCTATTCCTATACTTACTAGCCTGTGGCATCAGAACTAATCTAGAGGTTACTACCTTTGAGGTCCTGTTTTTTAACCTGCTTCCTAGCTCCCTAAATTCTGCTTGCAGGACCCCATCCCTCTTTCTACCTATGTCATTGGCACCAATATGTACTACGCTCTCTGTCTGTTTGCCCTCCCCCTTTAGAATACCATGCAGCCATTCAGTGACATCCTTGACCCTGGCACCAGGGAGGCAACATACCATCCTGGAGTCACATCTAAAGCCACAGAAACGCCTGTCTGTTCCTCTTACTATTGAGCCTCCTAACACTATTGCTTTTCCCCTCTTTTCGTTGGGAATGGGCTGAGTTGGGGGATCAGAATTGGTGTTGAGAATGGGCTGAGCCAGGGGATTGGTGTTGGGAATGTGCTGAGCTGGCGGTTCAGGATTGGTATTGAGAATGGGCTAAGCTAGGTGATTGGGATTGGTGTTAGGAATGGACTGAGCTGACAGATTGGGATTGGTGTTGGGAAAGGACTGAGCTAGGGGATTGGTTTGGGGAATGGGCTGAGTTGGGGGATTGGGATTGGTGTTGGGAATGGGCTGAGCTGGAGGATTGAGGGTGGGAATGGGCTGAGCTGGGGAATCAAGATTGGGGTGGGGATGGGCTGAGCTGGGAGATCAGGATTGGTGTTGGGAATGGACTAAATTGAGGGATCGGGATTGGTGTTGGGAATGGGCTGAGTTGGGGGATCAGGATTGGTGTTGACGAATGGGCTGAGCTGGATGATTGGGATTGGTGTTGGGAATGGACTGAGCTGGGAGATTGTGATTGTTGGTGGGGATGGGCTGAGCTGGGGGATTGGGATTGAGATTGCGGTTGGGAGTGGGCTGAGCTGGGGGATCGGGGTTGATGTTGGGAATGGGCTGAGCTGGGGGATCAGGATTGCTGTTGGGAATGGGCTAAATTGGGGGATCGCGATTGATGTTGGGAATGGGCTGAGCTGGTGGATTGAGATTGTGGGTGGGGATGGGCTGAGCTGGGAGTTTGGGATTGGGGGTGGGGATGGGCTGCATTGGGAGATGGTGTGCTGGTGGGGTGTGCATTTTGTTGGGATTGTTGAATAACAATTCTGCTGTGTTTATTTGTAACTGAGAATTTTTAATTCTGGCCCAAGGGTTGACTCTGTTCACATGAAGGGGAATTGCCTGCAAACCTCATTATATGGGTTACTCATACACTTGTCCCAAATCTTTGATTCTATCAAACAGAATAAATTAAAAGATTCTGCATCTTGCTCCCCAGCCCTGCAGATTTTTCTTTATCTCACATCCTCAGCGCTTTACCATGTTTTCATGCTTAAACACTTTTTTATAGGACGGGCATACGTTTGCCATTTGCATTTTTTCCAATCACTTTGAATAAAAGCACAGTTGAAAATCAGGAAATGGGAAGGAGGATCTCGGGGAAAATTATAATCACCAGGGAAGAGGTATTAAGTAAATTGTTGGGGCTGCGGGCTGACAAATCCCCAGGTCCGGATGGATTTCCCCTAAGGTCTTAAAAGAAGTGGCTGGTGAGATAGTTGATGCATTGTTTTAATTTTCCAAAACTCCCTAGATTTGGGGAATGTTCCATTAGATTGGAAAATAACAAATGTAACTCCTTTATTCAAAAAAAGGAGGGAGACAGAAAGTAGGAAACTATAGGCCAGTTAGCTTAACACCTGTCTTAGGGAAAATATTAGAAGCTAGAGTTAAAGATGTTATAGCAGGGCACTTAGAAAAATTCAAGACAATCAGGCAGAGTCAACAAGGTTTCGT